>NC_140595.1:103715148-104282648 GCF_964204655.1 Triturus cristatus | reverse complement strand
TTTAGTAGCAGCAAAGAAGAAAGCAGATGTTGCCAAGTTCCTCCTCTCGTTCCACCCCAGTGATGGCTGACAATTACACTGTGAGTTGAGAGGCTTTGATGTATCCCTCCGTGCCGCTGGACTGAACGCTTCAGGTCAAAAAATTAGTGAATAATTTGGATTACAGTGTACACAGAAGGCCTAATCAGGGAATAAGGTACTTTTAAGGGGGCTGAAATATGGCCGCAACCACCTCTCTGCGCTCTGCTGTCGGAAGGTATCAGCCACGTGACACGAGACGTCTGACAACACTTCAAGTAATAGGGAGCCCGAGGCATGGCGGTTTCTTCTCCCTCGCCTTTCATATTTTTCCACGTGCAGCGATCTTCACGCGGTGATTTGTTTGAGAGCACCTTCAAGGTAGATGAGGTGAATGCAGGAGGCCCAGACAGCGAGGAATGTTTCAGTAGAATGAGTGACGTACGCCGACGTGTTTACGTTTGCCGAACTCATTTTCCTGCCTTCTCCAAAGCGTCCCTCCCATTCGTGGTTCCTACATCTGCTTTGATTCACCCTCACTCCTCTAGCCGCTCTCCCATTCATGAACCCTCCCATTTCTCAGCTTCTTGCCTCTTCTGGCTCATTCTGGAACAAATTAAGGTGAACTCTACGGTAGGAAAGTAAGACCTGCATTCATGGTTACCCCCACTTTTTGCTGGTGTTGTTATGTTTTACTGACTAGTCTGACTGGGACCATGCTAATCAGGACCCCAGTATCTGTGCTTCTTCCCCAAATTGAACATGGTGAATACTTGGGTACACCCCAGATTGGCTACTGGTGTACCCTGGTAAGTCCCTAGTATATGGTACTAAGGTAGCCAGGGCATAGGTACACCAGGGGTCTCCCATGAGCTGCAGCATGTATTATGCCACCCACGAGAGACCACTCAGATTGAGACTACAGGCCTGCCATTGTAGCCTGTGTTAGCTAGTGCTAGCACCACTCATGACAGATATAAGTTTTCTTATATCTGCGGTCAAGGCACTTAAAACCTATAAGTCACCCCTAGGGCAGGCCTTTCAATCCTGAAAGCAGGGTGCTCGGTTCTAAGTGTGATGGTGCCCCGGCATGAGCGAGACACCCCTACAACCATCGGAGTCCATTCTCCCGAGTTGTAAGTGCATCAGCCATTAAAATACATATAGTGGCAATGAGTATATTTACGCGATGGCTATCTTTAAACCGGCTGTTACAAACCCTGTTGTTGTTTGGTATCAAACATGTACGGTGTGGGAGGTATGATTCCAAGCACTTTAAAGCTTCTCCGGGAGGCCCTCAGAGCTCCCGGTACCAGTCTTCTGGACCTAAACAGCAAACTATGGCTGCTGCCGACCAGAGACATGATTCTGCCCTCCTGCTGCAGAGCCAAGCTCGAGAAGGGAATGCACTCAATAGGTTTCCTGTCAAAGGGAGGTGTGACCACCTCTCAGACAGGGTTTACTGTATTGGGACAGGGTGGGGGTGTTTGCCAGTGCCACTAGACTGCTTTGAAGGGCACATTTGGTGCCCTCCTTGCATACTCTAGTTGAAACCAGTTCAGAGAGCCAATGGCGCGTGCTCTGGCGCGAAACTGGACAAAGGACATGAGAGTATCCTCTCCACTGTCCAGCGTCTCCTCTGGGAGGTACCCCTGAATCGTCCCAGCCCTTTCCTTGGGTCCCTAGATTCATCGTGGGACAAGATTCAGATCCAATACCATTTCAACTTCAACCGTCTAGGCACTCTGGACCTCGCAGGACTTGGCTTTGGAACTGAGACAGCAACTGGGAAGACTCCTGCTGCTCCTGGTCTTGTTGTCCTGCAAGTCTGCTGCAACGTCTGTGCCTGTGCTCCATACAGGTTCTTCACAAGGCCTGTGGACATTCAAAATACCCAAAGGAATCTCCCTTGGAGTGAAGGAGTCACTCCCTTCATCTGCAGGCTCCGCAACACAGCTGACCGGCATTCTGATCCTGGGCTCCGACGGGCTCTGAAAGGATCAACAACACAAGTGGTGGTTCTGCAACTCTCTCGAGGCCTGCACTGTCTTCTCACTGAGTTTGAGGCCAGTATCCTTTGTCCGAACCTCTGGAACAGAACCTCTGTGCACCGCGTTGACTTACCGTTGCCAAGGCTTGTTGACTCTCTTCTCCAGAGATCTTCGGGCTCCAAGAAGCTTCAGCATCTCCTGCAACCAACATCTTCACCTGCACTGCATCCTTTGAACTGTGGGCCTTCATCCTTTATTTATTTATTTTATTTATAGAGTTTTTACCCAAGGGTATCAAAGCGCTTTACATTTACAATAGGTACAGTTTAGATTACACTTGTATAGCAGCAGTAATATATATATATATATATATACATATATATCAGGTACATGTCTTTCATACCAGTTTCAACATAACAAGTTTAAGAACTGTTTAGAATACAAAGGTGTACGCATTGGTATCATACAACATAGTTCCAATGTGTACCTTTTGAATGTTTTACTTCAGTACTACAATGATCCATTAATTGTGGTACTGAACAGTTAAAGAGGTTTTCGCAGCTACCTGGTAATTTTATCTTTACATTCGTAAATGTCTTTGTGGTCATTTCGTGCAGGATGTATCCATACAAGACAGGGCTATGCGACTTCTGGTTATTAACCACGGTGCAGATGATGAACAGTCTTGTCTAGGGAAGGAACTTGCCTATTAGGAAGATCTTCGCTTCCCTCTTGAATGTTGACAAATTTGGAAGGGAGTGAATTCCAGATTCTGGGTACCGCTCCGGAGAATGCTCTGCCATACGTTTTCTTCCTCCGAAAGATGGGCAGTTTCAGCAACAGCTCTCTGGCACTCTTGGCCGGCCTGCTCCCCCCTGATAACTCATTTTTCTGGGCTAAGTACATTGGTGTTTTGTAGTGGAGCGCTTTGTGGGTAATACAAGCCAGTTTAAGTTGAAGTCTGGCTTCGTATGGAAGCCAGTTTAGTGCTTTCAGATGTGGGGAGATATGGTCGTATTTTCTAGAACCTGTAATGAGTCTTGCGGCCGCATTGAGACAAGCTTTTAGTGGTGCTGTGGAGATTTTTGATAAACCTGTTAGTGATGTACATCGATATTCAATCCTTGAGATAACCTGGGACTGAACTACCCCTTGGTGAGCTGCTCGAGGTCCTCTTGCTACTATTGTTCCTCCGGCCTTTGGGTCCTCTCGAGGGCTTTATTTGGCTTCAGTGGGCTCCCCTGCTTGCTTGGGGCCTACTGTGACTTACCTGCTCATGGTGAGTCATTGCACCTTTTTTTATGACTGCATTGGTTGCCATTGCCAAGGCTTGTTGGTGCCCCTGCCGGACTCTGACTCCTTGGCTCTTGACATCTGACGTGGGACAGTTTGTGCACGGCTTCTGGTCCTCCTCTGAGTCTCCGGGTCCATACAGCTGCAACTTCAAGGGCACCATCAGCTCTCCTGCATCCCCGACATCAGTGGCCATTCTTCCTCCGTGCCTCCTGGTCACTCCTTAGTGGCATAGACTCTGTCCCCTCCGCTTGCAGGTACCTCTCATCTTGAATCCACCTTTGCGTTCCACCGGACACTTTCACTTTCTTCGCCAGCGGCATCTTTCCTGAAGTCCTCCATTGTAGTCTACGGCGGTTTCCGATGTCACTTCGCACCTATAGACCCGGCTTCCCTGGTGTATGTATCCCAGTCCCTGGGGTATCCACCGGTGGGATGACTCTCCAACCATCCATCTTCCACTGGGTTTCTTCAGGATCCGCTGGGAAGGGTCCTGTGTTTTTTTAAAACTGCAACCGCGACTTACCTATTGACTTACATTGAGCATGCTGTCATGTTCCCACTCTACGCACAACCTCCATGGGGTTCCTAGATACTCACCTTGGGTGGTTCCTTGGGTCCCCGGCTCTTCTACGTCTTCTGGGTCCATTCTCGACTTAGGTTGTGGTTTGCATTCCACTATTTTAGTATATGGTTTGGTCTCCCCCCTGGAGACCATTGTGTATCCTGTGCTACTTACGTATTCTATTGACCAAGTATTGTGTGTATTGTGTTTATATCTCCAGGTAGGAGATAATACATTGTGTTAGTGAGTGTTAATAATGAATACATATTTTTTATAACTACACTGTGTGGTTCTTTTTCACTTAATATATACCTTTAAGATTATGTTTTGTTAAAACAAGCTGCTTTACACTCCTTCTGGACTAAGCCTGGTGGCTGTTCTCCACAGCTGCCACTCAGAGAGCTTTCCAAGGTTGTCTAAGACTACTAAAATCACCATAAGAGTTGTCTGGATTAGTGCAGGGTGATACACTTACATAAATGTGCACCATATACTAAGCCAGCCTCTCATGTCACGCTGTAATGTGTTTAGGCTTTTTAAATTCTCTTTTTCTATCAGCTGCAATTTAATTGGAAGCATGTCTTCTCTTGTTTCATGTAAAGCATGCTGACACCTCAAGGTTGAGTCCGATATATAAGTATGCATAAATAAATAAATCCTTGAACTTGATAACTAGCTTGAGGAGCATCACTGATTGAGGAGCGCCAATGAAGGTCCACAAGAGAGCATTAGTTCTATGTCAGGCCAAGTCCAGGCTGTCGCCTAGAGCTATGTTGTATTGGCCTGACAGACACCCTAGTATTCTAAAATTGGCCCCATGTGCCGTGACAGGACCAAAAAAAATGGCCCATGGCGGGTAGATGGATTCTCCTGTGCAATCACCCATGGTTTGGAGGCAAAGTCCCATCTACTCAGTGCTTAATTTGTGCCAGTGGTTTCTGGTGCTCGGCACCGGCACTTAATCATCAACACTGGCACTTATGACAGTCTACCACATGGTGGTGCTGTCTGTCTGATTTATAGATTAAAACAACACAGTTGTTCATTAATTCACTATGCTTTAAAAATTAATGACACCTGCCTCTCAATGCATTCTTATAGCTTTGGGGGCCTGGAATAGTCTACATTGTCACACTCGTGGGTATGTGATGGTAGTAGGTGTGCTAGTACCGTCATTGACAGCCTGGCAGAGGCAACGGGCGGTGCAAGCTGCAGTGGCCTCCTGACGAGGGCCCCAGCACTTATTTTTATTTTTTTACAAATTAAGTACTGATCTACTAACATTTCTAGACCAGGTCTGCACCAAAAGTGTATGCCTACTCAAGAAAAGTGAAAAGTTGGAGAAAAGTTTTCTTTTCTTCAAACTGTTCTAACTTTGCATGTGTGCTGTACTGTGCAGCACACAAAGTGGAAAAAGTTTTTGCTGTGTCTAAGCACAGCAATCTGTACTAGAAAAATACCCATCCAGTACAAAACCTATGCTAGACTCACTCGAACACCTTTTTCACTATTGTGCAAAGATGTGTGCATGACACTGGACACCATGCAAGTCCTCAAAACAGCTCGGCAACCTTTGTTGCAACACTGGGATGAGTGGGAAAAAAATATTAAATATGGGCTTAATTTTAGCTCAGGTTTGCAAACTGCACAGGTGGAGGCACTGAATGGCAAGACAGAATTTTCATTTTAAGGTGGCTGCCAAACAGTACCCCGGGCCCTCCTCTTAGCTGCTAACAGAAGCAGGACTTTAACTACTTTCATTGCGTTGCAAGTTGTCCTTTAACAAGCCTATCCCTGTATGGCAGCCGGACTATCAACTCTGGATGACGGGCCCTTTGAGAGTGAAAGGAGTGGCCAGCCTGCAAATCTCATGAGGCTGTGGTGGGCTGAAGGACCACGATCGAAGCATCTGGGTATGTGTGTTTAGCCCAGAATTGCTCATACCCCAAGCACAAAATATAACAAGCAATATAATAAGGACAAGACAGGAAGAAAATAGTCCCTTTATTTCAGATGTAGAAGGAAGCAACTAATCCAGTTCAAAGAAGCATTGGTGAAAAACCAATGTTACAAGGGTGTCTCAAAAATACAATAACAAGGTAAGTAACGCATCGAGAGGAGAACATTCTAAACAGACTTCAAAGGTAGCCAATGAAAGATCCTAAAGTCGATGGGAAGCTATAGGATACAATGCTGTCTGTAAACTGGCCGTAGCAAAACCGCAAAAAATGAGACACGACTGCGAGGTCTTACCGCTGACGGGGAGGCTCAGCCGACTCTAGGAGGAGGTCGGCTAACACACCAGACAAAAGGCACGGCAGCAGCACGGTGCGAGAGCACGCAAAAGAAAGGGTCAGCAAATGAAATGGGGAGTTTGGGTTCAAAGGACCCAATCAAGAAAGAGGGGCGGGCTCACAAGCATGGCCAAAAAGGCGACCGGGACAATCAGACCCCAGCTTTGTCACCTAAGAGAACTAAGACATCAAAGGAGATTTGAATTATTGAGGTGTGAGGGTTGGGGGAGTTTGTGAGTCCAATTAGAAGTGCTGGAATTGTTTTGGGGGAAGTTGTATTCCACTCATGTTTTAATACCTTGACAATGGCATTTTGTGTTTACAAGGCCAAGGTTTATTTGTAAGCCTTGCATGCACATCCAAGTAAAGGCAACCTTCTCTTTTGTGAGTATCTGTTTTCCACTCCAGCCTTTATCACAAACAAAATGTCCTGTTTTCATATTTTTTAAGAAGGCAATTGGACAGTGGTGAATCACAAAATATGAAGCTAGGGTTTGCACTGGCTTGATTTTTTTTTTTTTTATTTAAATTGAAGAAGAATGTGTTTCGAACCACGCATATCATCTCTTTAAACAAAAATGTCATTTTTAACTCTTAAATATTGACCCAGCCGGAGGGATGTTCAGTGCACTCTTCGGTTATATGCAAGTCTAACTATACTTATTCTAAAAATGTAACTTTTAACATAAATTTAGAATTGCAAGCATTAAAAGTGGGGCAAAACACTTAAAAAATTAGAATGAGCAATGTAAAACATATTTTATGGAAAGCTTTTAGACAGATGTGTTATTCTCATATTAACACCTCTTTTCTTATTTTTTCAGATTTAGGGGGCCCTTTCTTGTACAGAGACCCAGACGACAACGAGAAGATGTCGTATTCTGTGGAAACGCCCTACGGCTTTCAGCTGGATCTGGACTTTTTGAAATACGTTGATGACATTCAAAGCGGCCAAACTCTACGAAAGGTTCCTGTGCATCGGAAGCCCAAGACGACCAAGCTCTCCACGTCCTCTCTGAGGAGCCCTAGCAGCCAGAACAGTGGGTGGACTTCCACGGAATCCCTAACTTCCACGACCAGCGAAGATGGCAAGGTCGGCCCTCCATTTCTGCCGAGGGTGAGAAGTCAGTCTAGCTCCTCCGAGGTGAGGGAGCCCCTTAGCGTCCATACATCCAACCCCGTCTCTCCAACACCTATAATAAGTCTCCTTCCGCCGCCATCTCCCAAGTCTTTCATAAGGAATCATCGTGTTGAGAAGACATTGCTAGAGACAAGTAAAAGGTTGGAGCAAGAACAGTTGTGTTTGCAGAGTCCGAGGGAAGGAAGCGGCAGAGCCAGGTTGCCAAGTGGTTCTTCGAAGGTCAGTGCTACCCTTTCAACCACAGCCTCTTCCAGTCTAAATCAGCTATCTACATCAATACCGCATAATGGAGGTGGAGACGGTCCAATAATACTTAGCCCATCCTTCACAGGTCAAGTAAGGACTAGCCCTTTAAATTCAGGAAGAAGTACCCCGGCAACCACCATCAGCCCCGCGCATTTACAGTATGTCCGTGAGCAGATGGCTGCCGCCCTAAAGCAACTCAAAGAATTAGAAGAACAGGTAAAGACCATTCCAGTTTTAGAAATGAAGATTTCCACTCTGAAGAAGCAGAAAGACAAGCTTCTGTCAGATTTACAGAAGAAGCGTGAACAAGAGTCAGACGAAACGTCCGACTTTCGACAGCGATCTTACAGCACAGGCAATATGGAGGCATCTGATGGAGATTCTAAGACCAGTCTGGAGATTTTTGCTGAATCAGACAGTGAAGTTGAATCAGTGAAAATGAGAACAAGTAAGATTTCAGAGCTCAGGAAATTAACAGAAAAACTGGCAGTGTCCGAGAGGAGTGGCCGCAGCTCTAAACCGGGGAGCGCCAGAGCAATCAGCCCTTCTGCGATGCACAAAAATGAAAAGCTTTGCAAATCTGTGGGTGTGGGCGAGGAGATTGCAATGAACGATGCTGTTTTTTTCTACAGATCTCAGAAACCAAGCCAGGATGCCGCTGTTGGCAATGAAGTAGAAACCAAGCACGCAGAAGTGTGGGTCATGGAGTCCATGCTTGGCCTGCTCCCAGAGACAGAGAAGGAAATCAGTCTACTGCAACACACAATTGAGCATCAGAGGGGGGTGATTTCTTTGCTTGAAGGGCACTTACGAGAGGCGACACAAGAGCTTGAAAAGTTAAGAGTCGAGGTTTGTTGTAGAAGGTCAAAAAATCTGGTGCACCAAGAAGTAATGGCCGTTCCCTCAATGCAGGACGCCTACGCTGATGCTGTAGTTGCTGTGTATAATCAAGCAGTGGGCAATCATTTGGAACTCAGCGACATAGGAGTGCATTGCCTGCCACCAATGACCAGTGTTGGAGTAAACAGTTACTCAGAAACAGTAGAGGTTGCAGTTGGTCCAGATTCATCAGTTGCATATCAGCACAAAGACACCCAAACTAACTTTAAAACAAGAAATGACACGGTCGATAACTCTAGCGCATTATCGATACACACAGTGTGTGAGCAGTTCGATGGGTTCCCAACCCGATCAACAACGGAAAGTAAAGCACTGCCCAACAAGGAACTAAAAGTGGAAGAGCCCAAGCAGGGTGTTCCGACACAAGCAGCAAAATGTGAAAAGACAAGAAAAAGTGCACCACCAGAAAAAAAGATTGTAACTTTGAGCTCATCACTTGGAGTTACCAAAGATCAGTGTCTGATCATCCAAAACTCAAGCAAAGCATTCCACAGTGTCTGCCAGAAGGAAGGGGAGGTCCAGGAAGTGGAAGATACTTCCCCTTCTAGTCCCACTGCCGGTAAGATTCCCCTTTATTGCTGCTCATGTTCAAATAATATTGTAAATGTAAATTTGATACTTGTAAAGCACACTACTCACCCGCAAGGGTCTCAAGGCGCTTGTACGAATACCGCTGTGGAACCCATCCTGGCTTTCCCTGTGAGGCGTCCACTCCTGGGCACCCCCAAGGTGGAGGCCAGGCATCCTTAGCGTTGTGGGGGCCGTTGTGGAGATTAAGCAAGCTATTGCCCAGAGTTGCAGAGTGGGACTCCATGATTGGAATAGGCACCGAGGCGAGAATTATCAGGTCTGTGGAATTTTTTAGCCCAAGACCCGCCGAGGCAGGGAATTGAACCCTGGTCCCGGGCTAGACCTCTGCATCAGGGTCTGCCGCTCTAATCATTGAGCCACACTTCTCCACTGTGTGAACACTTATCACCATAGTAGACTTGCATACATCATGTAAGGTGGATGAGCTCTTTGATCAATGAGAAGAATTCAGTTTTGACAAAATATAATGGAATGCACTCTAGTCCAATGGTTGTTGATCACGGCTTGTACCGATACCCCCAACCTGTTGCTGACGGGGGACCATCGGGAGCCAATGCTCCCGGTTAGACCCTGAGGTCAATCCAGCAGTCAAAGCATTTGAAGAAAATTTGCCACTAGCAGAACTGTAATCTCAGAAAACGAATAAGGATTGCTTTGGGTCAAGAATAATGATTTGTTGTGGGTAAAATTTTAATTAGGACATTGAAATTCTCAAACTATAAGTCATGCAAAATTTTGCATAACTTAAGATTGCATCTTGTTTAAGAAAGCCCTGCAAAATTTCAGCCGGAGACTGGTTTGCACAGAAAAGTGTATCTCTTGCCAAGGAATGTTTTCTGTTGGAACCAGTCTACTTTTGGTGTCTCGTAAGACGAGTTTTTTACAGGCGATGCGCGCTGACGTAATAAAAGGCACATGCGATACCAGCAAATGACATTTCACTTGGAAAGGTGAATTTCAGATAACTTCACAAAAAGTTCATAGAATGTTATGATTTATCGAAAACCAAACTAATCCACAGTTCCACCCTTCCCTGGTGCTGATAAGCCTTTTCCGAGACAGGCAGAAGATCAACGGCCTGGGGGAAATCAGGTGTACTGGACATGTGACACTTGTTCCTGTGGAAAGGTTTGTGATGTGTGATAGGCAAGCAGGACTTGGGCAGCTTCATGGCCAAGCATGCTGTTGTTGTGTCGGCCGCGGGGTGTACTTCAACGTCATCTTGATGGTCACTCCTCTTTGTAGCTGGACTCTATACTGGAAAGTTGGGGTCCTGGGGCTGTATTATGAAAGTGTCCTTGTGAACAATAGGTGTTTGTGCCCGTTCTGCGCGCCCCGGGGGCCTTTGGTATTACAAAAGGGGCCGCAGATGCTTGTGCGGCCCCTTCTGTAATACCGACAGCGCTGGCGCACATAAAGCACCAGTGCTATCTTCAGAGGGCGTGCCCTCATTTGCATGGGGGCGTGCCCTATCCACATGAGGGAATCCTTTTGCCTCTGCGCCCGCACCTTATTTCAGACACTGGTGCAGAGGCAAAGAGGCTCTCAGGAGGTGCACTCTCAGTGCGCCCCCTGATGGTAGCCTTCTGGAGGGGGGAAGGGGGTCCCATGGACCCCCAAGACATCCCCTTGCAGGCGGGTGCAGTCACTGACTGCACCCGCCTGCAAGGGGATCTCTAATCCCCCTTCAAAGTGCAGGCGGGTTGGCGCCTGCACTGTGAATACATGGAGCGGTTTCAAAGCAGCTGCTCCGTTTTTCACCTGAATACGCTTCCCGCAGGGCAGCGCGAGTTCACAGCTGCCCTGAGGACAGCACATTCATGCTAATACGGCGCATCTTCATTGTTTGTGCTGGACGTACCTTTTAAAAGGTGTGGCCGGCGCAAACAATGAAAATGCGCTTTTTGTGTAATACAGCCCCTGGTGGTCATAGAACAATGATGAACACCCTGTTCTAAAAGAAGTGTATCCTCATGACCGGTGTAATCATAGCGTACTTACATAGAATCTGAGGCACTCGATCCAACCTGGAGCACAGGAAGAAACAGACTTCCCAGATGAGCGCACGTAAGAACTTTCGAGGTATTTGATTGACCAAAACGCCAGTGGTAGCACAAGTGATATCAAACCCTTTGTCACATGACAACATCAAAGCGGTGACCTTTTCTTGCTCGATTACCTTTTATAAGTGGCTGGGAAGAGTTAGGGGAAGGCAAGGAGTGGGAAACAGAGGGAGTAAATAAGGCTGTTGCAGACCTCTTGGCTTTATGTTGTGCCAGCTGATATTATGAGCCCCTTGAAAATAGGTACACAGGGTTAGTAAAGGGCAAGCAATGGTGTAGCAGCTACTACCTCTCCTAAACTTAATTGTTGTCCATGGAGAATACAGAAGAGGCCAGTTGATGGTACGATGATTAGAACTTTACACCGAAAAGAAGCTTTTCACTTACCAGATGCCGGCCTTTCCAAATTTAAGAAATATGTACTTCAAACCAGTGAATGCCCGCTCTTTGCCTGCGACCAGCCGGGGTCCAATCCAGTATTGGGCAAAAGAAAGAGGGTCTGGACTCTCAAGTCAAAACATCTGGTATTTCTTTGCGTCCTTTATAATGAGTGGCTTCGTAATTTTACTTTGCAGAGAGCAGGCATTTCTCTTCAAATGAGAATTATGAGTCGTGGAGTGGTACCGCATGCAGTAATATCGAATGTGATACCGGGTACAAAACCCAGTGAGACCTGGTGGAACATGTTCCTGTTAAAAGGCTGGAATTTGCCAATTTCATGTGAAAGTTGGTGAAGTGATGCCAATTTTCAGGTTATTCCCCATTCCAGATGTTGAAATCCTAATGGTAGCCGTAATGCCGGTTATGGTATGGCCTCACCTTTTTGGCCGGACCACTTTTAATCGGGCCTTAAGTGCAGTAATTACATAGAACATGGAGGGCTGCCACATCTGGTGTGCATCAGTGAGCTGGCAGCCAGCACCGTGCCTAATGCGATGAGGGATCCGCGGACATGGCACCATGCCCGCGGATGAGTAGGAGCAGGAAGGCATGTTTGCAGCTGCAGTGCGCTGGGATCTTTGCACCTGGCACTGCCGCCTCCATTGTTCGAACCGCTGGAAAGAATCTGCAGCATTTCCGCAGATGTGCTGTAGTCACTGAGGGTGGTGAACTCTTGGTGTGACCAGAGGTAAAGGCCTTCCCGCTCCCTCCTTTCCTCCTGTTGCAGTCTGGGGAAAGCCTTGGCAGGGCATCATGTGAAGTCCATTTGAGGACCAGATGGCTAAAGAGTTTCTTTCTGTTTTTAGCCACTGGTTCGTGGTAGTGTGCAGCAGATAGAGGGCAAAAAGAGCATGTGTGTATGTGAAGTGAGCAAGGAAAACATGAGATGCAGCTCATTACTGATACAAAGGGAACTACTCCGTACCCACCCAACCTCGAGTGAGCTAAGATATGGCATGGGTCAAACTTTATACCATGGGGCTAGCCGCGGCTCGTGCAGGTAAGAGTGGTGGGATGGTGGGGCCAGGTGGGGGGGATTTCGACATACGATGACGAGGGGAAATTAAATAAATAATTAATTTGCGCTCGTCATCATTGGTTGAAATCCCCCCCCCCACCCGGCCCCACCACTCTTACCTACATGGGCCGCGTCTGCATGGGGCTCGAGCTCACTAGTTTCCTCAGCTAGCACCTTTTTAACACAGAGGTGGAGATCGCTAACCAGCTCAGTGACCGCCTTTCTACCTTGGAGCTCCGATCACAAGCTAGCTCAGTGACCTAATTTCTGCCATGGGGCTCAGACGCACTAACTGCCTTTCTTCCAGGAGCTCATGCTCATAAGATAGCTCACTGACCACATTTCTGTCATAGCGCTGCTCACCAGCGAAATCAGGTGATCAATTTTGTGCCATGGCCTCGAGCTCACTAGTTAGCTTGGATACCAACTTTCTGCCAAGGGGCTCCATCACACTAGCTATGCCACTGGCCTCCTTTCTATAATAAGGCATGAAATCACTAGCTGGCTCAGTAAGGACCCTTCTGCCATTAGGGTCTCGAAGTCACTAGCTATCTCAGTGACCACCTTTCTGCTTTGATGCTTGCGCTCTCCAGCTTGATCAGCGACCAACATTCTGTCTTGGGGCTCGAGCTCACTAGCTCGCTCAGTGACTGCCAATCTACCATGGAGATAGAGCTCACTTGCTAGCTCAGTGTGTTTCTTTCTGCCAATATGCTTGATTAAATCTAAATGCTGTTAAATCAGTTACCGGCTTCTGCCATGGGGTTCGAGCTCAGTGGCTAACTCAGGTCCCAATTTTATTCTAGAGGTCTCGAGCTCACTAGCAAGCCCAGTGACCGCATTTCTGCAATGGGACTTGAGCTCAGTAGCTAGCTCAGTGACCCTCTTTCTGGAACGGGGCTCAAGCTCATCAGATAGTTCCATGGTCCACTTTCTGCCATTGGCCTTGAGGTCGCTATCTAGTTTAGTGACCACCTTTTTGACATTGGGCTCGAGGTCACTTGCTACTCAGTGACTGCATTTCTGCCAAGGGACTTGAACTCACCAGCTAGCTCAGTTACTGCCTTTTTTCTCTGCTACTAGAGCTCACTAGCTAGCTTGGTGACCAGCTGTCTTCTGTGGCGCTCAAGCTCACAAGCTAGATCGTGATCAACTCTTTCTACGGGGCTCAATCCTGCTACCTAGCCTGGGCACCACCCACCTGTGATGGGGCTTGAGATCATAGTCTAGCTCAGTGACCCCTCTGTTCTGGAATAGGGCACAAACTCACTAGCGAGCTTAGTGAACAGCTTTGGGGCATCGGGCCCAAGCTCACTAACTGGCTCAGTGACTATTTTTCTGCCATGGGGCTCAAGCTCACTAGCTAACTCAGTGACCATCCTTCAGCCATCGAGCTCAAGCTCACTTGCTAGCTCCATAACCAGTGATGGCTAGCTTGTACCGAGGGTGGTGAGGCGGAGGTGTGGGGTTGAGCACACAAAAATAAATAAAGCCGCTTACCTTGGTAGCGGGACATCCTCCTCCCTCTGGTGTCTTCCAGGAAGCACCTGATGCAGGAAACTGCACTACCCAATCCTGGCACTGCTTTCACAGAATGAAAGTAGCTCTAGGATTGGATAGAGCAGGCTCTCCCAGCGCTCCTAAGAGCACTGGAGACCTTCACTTTCTGTAACCCAGCTGTCAAAGACAGCTAGGTTAGAGAACTGTAAAATGTGCATGTCTGGCTGGCAGTCCCAAGACGGCTGGCCAAAGAGACATGCACACTTTAAAGCACACAGCTCCCTGCTGCTGCCACGTGGCAGCGCTGACCACCCTTTTATTTTTCAGCTCTCGGGCTTGTGGGGTGATGCTCCTCCGCTCAAATGGAGGAGCCGCCCTTGTCCATAACCCCCTTTGGCAATCGGTATTTGATAGAGTGCACATGAAATGACAACGATCAACTAAAAAAGACTAACGAGTCTTGGGCGTGAGAGGTCAGTGGAATCCCAGGCTCAATGAGAGCAGACACAGGCCTGCCATGCGTCGGTGCAGTGGCATCCAATCTCGCAGCAGCTTCTGGGAGGAGTGGTGCCGTGCTCAGTGATCCTGCAACGGAGGGCACAGAGAGGGCACCTTCTGTTGGTCTCCAGAGGTGTATGGTTGGGTTGTCAATACACAATGCTTCCAAGCCAGAGGGGATAGGGGGAGCAGTCGGGTCCTAAGACCTGAATCAAACCCATCACCTTCACGGTTCAAAGCCTATGTATTTATAACGCCCACCGCTCTCCATTGATGAGGCTGCTTCAGGGCACTTTGAGTGGAATGAGACATCCAGTATAGACAATACACGTACTTCTGGACCTTTTTGCGACCTTTGGCACAACAACCGTTCAGTGCTGCCTGGCCTGCTGGCAAAAGATCACTAGAAGAAGAGCGACAGACCTAACTTGGCTCACCTCTATCTTGACAAACCAGACACCTCAAGATAACCTGAATATATCACAGGGCATACCTTACGCCAGAAAAAATAAATAGATACTTCCGGCGCTCTGATGCGCCCTGCCCCGCTGCAAGTTGGTGAATGCAGACTTAATCCACATGTTATGGGGCTGCACTGCCCTAACCGCTTACTCGCTAGCAGTCACCGCTTACCTGGCGGACTGCACCGAACGCACAATGGGTAACGCATGGGAGGTATGCATCCTGGGTCTACTTTGCAGATCTAAAAAACATAAGGTGACGTCTCGTTCCTAGATCTAGGGCTAATCACCACTAAACGCCTGATTACCAGACGATGGCGATGTCCCGAACCCCGACACGGGAAGCGTGGTATCGCTCACTCACAAACTTGGCACAAGCAGAGAGTGCGACGTTGCGACGAGAAGACACCCTAGGGCTTCGCAAAATCCCATTGACGACCACAAGGGATGCTGCACTTCTGGACCTCCAGAATGCCTGGCGAGGGCCCCAGTCCCCACTCTCACAGTCTGACAGGCGCTAGAGGCAGGGGGCGACAATGTACAATAGGCACGCTTACAAGATGCAGAGAGCACCGCACAAACCTGCCCTCCCACATCGCAATTCCCCTCACACAGGACCAAGTGAACCATCCACATGGGTAGGGCATCTATGAGCAGCGTCGGGACAGCGGGTGATTGGCAGAGGTTGGAATTACCAGGGTCTTTTGTTGGGCAAATTCACACAGTTAATACCCCATTAATCTCCCCTTTGATCCCTCCCGGCCCCACCTCTCATTCCTCCCTCCCTACCCGCTCAGCCCCACCCGTCCCACATATGCAGTACATGAATGCTAAGATCAACATTGCATGCAGTCATACTTAGTCATTGTTTGCACGGAAACCCTAAGCAATGGACGTGTTGTTACCGTCCCCACAGCCTGGGACACGCTACAGCTATTGAAATTCACTAATTGATGACTGCAATACTATTGAAACATTTGTGTACCTCATATTACTTACGATATATGTACCTGCATATGACATATCCTTTGTTAATTTACAAAAGACAAATGAAGAAATTTAAACAAAAAAAGATAACCTAAATATATTCCTGTCCAAAACCATCACCAACATCTCGAATTACAATATGTCAACAATTACACGCCAAACTGGCCATATCATTGGAGCCTACAACTTCCGCTAACATACGTAGGTGGGCAATGCCCAGCTTTTCCATAACTTTGATGTCAATGTCTTGCTCAGAGACTGTCACAGACCTAAGTATCAATGCAGTCGTTGAATTACTGACATAGAAAATGAAGAGCATTTGTGTCGATCAAGTCACTAATTTTCAGGTATAGAGGCGGTGACAAGCCTTGGTTTAATGTAGTGCCTAACAGCCAGATTTATATGGTAACAAACACTCCAATTCAGAGTTTGCAACTGCAGAAAGGCTTTTCCCAATGTACTTACACCATTTTAAGAGTGGGTAACTTTTTTGCAACTCCTAAAATGGGTTTAGAAATAGATAAGGAATTGCTACTTGAAGGCAGCATACTGTAGGCATCTCTTCTAAATAGCTTTTAAAGTCATTATGTATCAATGATTTAGCACTGAAATAGCGATCTTAAACTGCAGAAAAGTTACCGAACTGGAAGTTGGGGAGGTATCCCATTCGCAAAGTGGAGTGTGTCCCCTTAGGACGTCTTCTCCTTTCTGAAAAGTAAAAATAAAATTGTTGGAGCAAACTTCTAAAAAAAAAAAGTCCTTTTTTTTTTTTTTTTAATGCAACCCAGTTTCTTTGAAAGAAAACAGGCTTCATTTAAAAAATAAAATCTTTTAAAAATTCCAGCGCAGACATACTGGTCTGTTGTCCCCAGCAGCCCACCATCCCTGTGATGGCCACTAATCGTAGTGAATCGCAACTTGCAATCTACTTCTTGCATATTGATGTGAAAGGTCGGATTGCGACCCACTGCTTTTTGGAATTTGTGTACCGACCCATTACTCGCATCAGTTCGCAAATTCCACTCTGGTTGCAAAAATTCCAGTCACAATTTTCGATCAGTATTTATGACCAGTGTTTTGTACATTTGGCCTTAATTGTCAGTTCTACAGTGTAACAGGTTTATGAGTCAATACAGTCATTGACCTTCCGTCATAAATTGTAAAATTGACAAAAGAGGCCATTGAAACTAAGCGCATATAGTGTAACAAATCTGTGTGCTTCTGCTTCGCTCACAACACCCAGCCTAAGAGAAGGGTTCTCCAAAGTCGGTCCTAGAGGGCCGGATCCATGCCAGATTTTTAAGATAACTATATTTATGTAAATGGGGATATGCTAAAAATCTGGCATGGATCCGGCCCTCCAGGACCGAATTTGGAGAACCCTGGATCTCAGGCTCAATGTGTGAGATGGGCTTATGTTCTATGCCTTTCTCGTTGTCACTGAAACTCAGGTGTAGAGTAAGACAGGCCTATCTGTTAACGCCCTGGTCACTATTCCTCTGCCTTGGAACCTGTTCCAAACTCAAGTGTTATTACCATTGAATTGAATTGAATTGAATTGAATTAAAATTAGATTTATATAGCGCATGGCTACCCTGAGGCCTCCCAGCGCTGTAGGACGGATGAGGCAGGTCAGCTATGTCGATTAGAGCGATGTCTTAAAACGGTGGGTTTTTAGAAGTTTGCGGAAAGCCAACAGATTATTTTCCATCCTCAGAGTAGCGGGAAGCATATTCCAGAGTTTGGGGGCATTGAATGAGAAGGAGCAACCACCCCATCTTGATCTTCGTATTAGCTTTGGAGTGGCCAAAAAGGAAGAGCTGAACCGAAGATTCCTAACGGGTTGATAGGGGGTGATAAAAGATTGAGTGATGATAGAGCCATTTTTCCAGAAGGCTCTGTGGGCCAGGCACATAGCTTTGAACTGTATCCTGGCTAAGATTGGGAGCCAGTGAAGGCTCCTAAGGGATGGCTTGGCAGATTGCCGATGGGGTACTTGAAGGAGAAGACAGGCAGCACAATTCTGAGTAGTTTGTAGTTTATGAATAGAGAATTTGGGGGCTCCCAGGTATAGAGCATTCCCGTAATCAAGGCGAGAGAGTATAAGGGCCTGTACCATTATCTTTCTTGCCTGAAAGGGCAAAAGAGGGAGAATTTTCCATAGCATTCTCAACAAGCCGTAACAGGTGGCTGATAGGTTAGAGGCATGGTGGTTAAAGTCAAGAGAACTATCAAGCCACATGCCAAGACTTTTGATCTGGGCCTTAGGAACCGGGGCCACACCAAGACAGACTGGCCATGATGAAGTAAAGAAAGAATGGATGGAGGGGCGAGGGTTGCCCAAGAACATAACTTCGGTTTTGTCCCCGTTAAGCTTAAGGCAGGAGAGTTCCATCCACTCGGCTACCGCCTCTAGACAGGGACCTAGAGTGCAGGATGACCCTTCAGGGTTGTTTAGTGACACTACTAGCTGCGTGTCATCTGCATAGGTGATGATTTTAAGGCCGAATGGATGTACAATCTCCGCCAGGGGACTCAGATAAATATTGAATAGCGTAGGGCTCAGGGCGGAGCCCTGTGGGACCCCGCAGCTCAGAGGTAGCCAGGTGGAGGCTATTTCTCCTTCAAAGATTTGGAAGAAGCGATCACTGAGGAAGGACTGGAACCAGGTTAGTGCCGTACCTGTCACTCCAACGTTTTTGAGACGATGAGACAGAGTGTTATGGTTGACAGTATCGAAAGCGGCACTAAGATCTAGAAGGATAATAGCTGCTGTGCCTCCCTGGTCCAGTAACCTTCTTGCCTCTTCTGTTACTGATAATAAAGCAGTCTCAGTCCCACGTTGGGGACGAAAGCCTGTTTGGGACTCATGTAACAGGTGGTTGGATTCCAAATAGTCCACAAGGGTGGAATTAATGTGTTTCTCAATCAACTTGCTCATCCACGGGAGAAGGGAGATTGGGCGATAGTTGGCTAGATTAGATTGGTCCAGGTTAGGCTTCTTCAATAAGGCTCTAACCATTGCACATTTCCATATAGAAGGTACCGTACCAGTAGTAATGGAGGAGTTCAAGATATCAAGGATTACTGGACGAATAGAATTGATGACTATACCAAGAGAATGCGGGGGGCAGGATCGGACGGGGAGCCTGATGTAACCCGGGGAATGATTAAGTCCAATGTTTCTGCATCTAGGAGGGGAAAATGCTCCAACGAGCATTGAAGGTTAGAGTGAGCACCTCTCACTCTGGTAGCCATGGGGCTTATCGGCGTAGTTGAAAAAGACAAATAAATCTTTTGAATTTTTTGAAGAAAAAAGGTTGCCAGTTTATTGCACCGGGTAAGTGCTCCATCAGTAGTGAGAGGTTTCTGGGGTAGAGTGATAAGTGATTTGGCTATACAAAAAATCTCTTTGGGAGAATTAGCGGCCATAGCTATTTTCTCCGTAAAGAATGCAGTTTGAGCACATTTGATTTCTGCTTTGTAACTCCTTATTGCCTCTCTGTAGACAAATTTACAAGCCTCAGAGAAGTTGTCTCCATCTTCTTTCCAGTCTTCTACATGACTGTTTTAGCTCCCTCAGTTTAGGAGAGAACCATGGGGTTGTTTTCTGTCTGCATTAACTATGAGTATGTTCTTTGGGGAGTACTAGATCAAGAGAGCTTTGGATCCAGGTATTATAATTCTCGCTGGCAGAGTCAAGGTTGGAATTACTTGGTGGTTTAGTGGCTTCAAGAGCTGTGGTCCAGTCGCTGGGCACAAGTATGGACCCTTTTCTCTCCAGGGTTGGCACTGCTCTCTGGGTGGGAGGCGGAGTAGGGATCTCCCAACAAAGAGGAATCAAAAAGTGATCCGTCCAGGGAAGAGGGGTGGGGGTACCTATGACGAGATTGTCCAGATTACTGAATACGTGATCGAGAAGATGGCCTTTATCGTGTGTAGGGGCAAATCCTCTCTGTCTAAGTTGGAGTGCTTGAAGGCTCAGCAAAAGCTCACTGGTTGCATGAGTGGAGAGATCATCTAGATGGATATTGAGATCTCCAAGCACTGTGAAGTTTGCTGGGGCCAGAGCTAGTTTGGCGACAGACGTCGACAGATTAGAACAAAATTGCCCTACGGAGCCCGGGGTGCGATAAAGCAAAAGACCGGAAAAGGTACTTGTAGATGATAATTCCAGGGAGAAGGCCATACTTTCACAGTCTGGTAATGTATTAGTAAAAGTACGACAGTTAACAGTGTCTTTAAAAATTATGGCTAGGCCTCCACCTCTGCCGGTCTTGCGATCGGGTCTAAGGATTGAATAGCCCTGGGGAAGGGTTTGAATGACAGCGGGATCAGCTTCGATCTGGAGCCATGTCTCAGTCAGGAAAAGTGCATCTGGCTTGAGCTCCTCTATTAAAAAGGCTAATTCATTAGAATGTTTAGGAAGTGATCTACAATTTAAGAGATACATCCTGATTGGGATCTTGGCCAGGGGCGCATTAATAGTCTGCGGTTGGAATTTAAAATTGCAGTGAGGGCAGTGGGAAGGCCTGTCAGCCATGTTCAGTAAGTGAAGGCAATTGTGATTAATATTCCCCCTAAGTGTATACAGAGTTTGGGGGATGTAAGTTATACGGTGTATGGGGGAACTATCCGGGATTTTGGCCCCTGGGTCCGGGCCAGGCGCGGACGGGCGCAGACGGGCTTGCCTTGGGCGCGCCCGCTGCGCGTCGGCGCCATTCTGTGCTTAAGTAGGAGAACCACCCTGAACGATAGAGCGTCACCCAACAAAGATGGCCGCCCGCGAGTGTCCCTACAAGGAAGTAGTGAGGGTGAGTGGGTTTTCTCAGCTCAATAATGCTCCCTCCACTCAATCAGCACATGTGTTGCTGCGGTGGACCGGGGAGTCAGTTGGCACACAAACAGTATCTGACACAGTAATTCAAGTAATTCAGTAATTCAATTTTAAAAGCAATTTGTGCAGTATATAACGATAAAGCATAAAAGCGCTAGCACAGCGTCACGAGCACAACTAACTTCTGCCTCTTAGTCCGCTGCGCGTCGGCGCCATTCTGTGCTTAAGTAGGAGAACCACCCTGAACGCTAGAGCGTCCCCCAACAAAGATGGCCGCCCGCGAGTGTCCCTACCTGGAAGTAGTGAGGGTGAGTGGGTTTTCTCAGCTCAATAATGCTCCCTCCACTCAATCAGCACATGTGTTGCTGCGGTGGACCGGGGAGTCAGTGAGCACACAAACAGTATCTGACACAGTAATTCAAGTAATTCAGTACTTCAATTTTAAAAGCAATTTGTGCAGTATAAAACGATAAAGCATAAAAGCGCTAGCGCAGCGTCACGAGCACAACTAACTTCTGCCTCTTAGTCCGCTGCGCGTCGGCGCCATTCTGTGCTTAAGTAGGAGAACCACCCTGAACGCTAGAGCGTCCCCCAACAAAGATGGCCGCCCGCGAGTGTCCCTACCTGGAAGTAGTGAGGGTGAGTGGGTTTTCTCAGCTCAATAATGCTCCCTCCACTCAATCAGCACATGTGTTGCTGCGGTGGACCGGGGAGTCAGTGAGCACACAAACAGTATCTGACACAGTAATTCAAGTAATTCAATTTTAAAAGCAATTTGTGCAGTATAAAACGATAAAGCATAAAAGCGCTAGCGCAGCTTCACGAGCACAACTAACTTCTGCCTCTTAGTATGAGAATCTCACGCATAGAGAGAGTAGGTGGCCCATGTGTCAAGCGACTTACTGAATCATAACTACGTGGTCTGTGCAGGTGATCCAGTGTAGTCGGAGAACCTCAGGCACTGAATCAGTGATTTATTGAAGAGTCATTGAATCACAGGCATAGAAAGTGCAACATTTCCATACAAACTGAAACTCTAGCATAGCACTTAGCATGCCCATGTGTCAGTGTCGCATACACTGAATCACGAGTAGCGTGTGACAGTTCTGTGTGGTCGGGGGCCAATATGCTCACCTCTCCCCCCTTTCCACTAAGGCCCTTTTGCACACCATAGTTTTGTGTGAGAATTGAGAGTTGAGTCGCTTAAGCACAAACTTACTTGCTCACTGTTGTATGTGTTAATTCATTAATTACTAACTTTTATCATATAATATGGCTACTAATTAATGTTATCTTACACAAAATGTGTACAATATTCCTGGAAAGCAAGCATTCTTCTCAAAAATATTAAATAGATTTTTCTACAAAAGGATTTAAAAACAATAAACACTTCTATTCGGAATTCACAAAATCAAGAGGTTCTAAAGGGGTTAAACTTGGACTACCAGGATTGATACCCTAGTGCTTAAGTAAAAGTCTTCTTCCAGTTCTGCATCACATGATCCAGTGGTGCCCAATCAGATTCATCCAAGGGTCATCATAGATGTGGCTAGTGGTGAACAAACCTAAAAGTCTTGGTGCACAACCTTAGAAAGGGTGTACGCGAGTCCCATCACTAACAGCCTTTGGGTCTAACGCTACTACTGAAAATCAAGGAGAAAACCATTCTGTCATCAATGTTCCATTCTGATATTTTTTATTAATATTTCATTGATACCCATCTCATTTTATTTTTGTTTCTATTGTATGTCTTGAACTAATCCTAGTGGCTATTTTGCAATTATGACATTTCATATTCTTCTGAAATATATATTTGCACTCTGTTTTCTTTTATCTGTCTTTTATGAATTTTAATAATCCAAATAAAGATGTATTTTACAAACATTCTGTCCTCTGCCAACAACGCTTCTTGAACTTAAGTGTGGCCTGCTTGAATATTTGATCAAGTTGCAATAACTTGATTGCGATTAAAGCTTGACCATACCAGTTGTTGATCTGCAAGGACTTTAACAGTGTTACGTCAGCTCTTCGATTTGTGTCTTCCAGGTGCCCTGAAATCCATCATGAAGAGAAAGGACGGCTCCTCCAAGAGTGGGTCCAGCACAGGGAAGAAAAGCCTACAATTTGTGGGCGTTTTAAATGGAGAGTAAGTTTGTTGGTTTTTAATTGGGATCATGTATGAACCCGGT
Source organism: Triturus cristatus (assembly GCF_964204655.1). Taxonomy (NCBI): domain Eukaryota; kingdom Metazoa; phylum Chordata; class Amphibia; order Caudata; family Salamandridae; genus Triturus; species Triturus cristatus. Next base: position 104,259,615 of record NC_140595.1, on the reverse strand, counting down.
GTTTGGGGGCAGGGTGCACAGGAGTGAGAGGCCTGGTGACGCCCACCACTTAAAATGGTCGACAGAGTCTGAAGAGGATAGGTGAGACCTCAGTCGTAAACATTATTAAGGCTCCCTGTTTTCCATTTTTACTGATATTTACGGATAAATACAGACCTAAAACTATTTCTTTTCTTGTCTGTATTTATTTTTAAATGTGGATAAATACAAAAATTGGTTGCTTTTTGAGTGAATCTAAATACTGTCCCCCATGACTGCCAGGCAATTGCTGTGAGGACTGATAGGTAAGGGAGTAAAAAACCAAAGGAATTTTAGTAAAGAGGCTTAAACAGCAATACATATGAATAAGGTTGATAATTAAGTTTGCATATTTTCATATAAGTGCACTGATTTATCTTCTGCGAGTGTTCATACTGTTGAAACCTGTCAAGCATTCAAATATGAGTGCAGTTAAATAAATGTGGAAATTTACTAGTTTCAGCTTAATTTTGTCACAAAACCCAAAATAAATATGGATAAATACAGATAAAATTAGCAAATAATAAATATGGATAAATACAGACGGAAATGGCAACAAAATAAATACCATAAATGAGGAGCCCTAAACATGATGTTGCTTCATACATGGAAGTGTGACAGAGAAGCATAAGGAGGATGGTGACACCCAACACCTAAACAAGAGTTTCACTAATAGAACAACTGTGATAGAGAGGGAATACGGAGGATGGTGACAAGCAACACCTAAACCATGCTTCTTCACATGGAAGGGGTTCTAATATAGAGAACTTGAAGACCTGGTGTCATCCCGCTTATAAACAATGCTTTTTTACATGAAAGCGAGTGCGATGGAGAAGGTGTCATGGGGAAGATTGTGACAGAACACACCTAAACAAAAAATATTCATAAAGAAAGAGGGGTAAAATAAAAGGCAAAAAAGTATGGCATTTGATAGCTAAACAAGTCTTCTGCTCACAGAAGGAAGTGCAATAGAGGTAAGACTTCTACGCAAAGTTGGAATTGTGATGGAAAGGACATGTCGAAGATGGTGACACTGAACAGCTAAACCAGGCTTCTTCACAAGTTTGAGGTTCATTGACATTAGCTGTTTCTTGCATTAAGAGTGGTCCAATTCTCCCTCTAGACCACAAGTGCTCAACCTGGGTCAGAAAAAGTAAAATATCTATGTGTGTATTTTCTGATTGAAAAGGAATTAAACACACTTTCAGGAGAACGATTGAAAAGCTGTTACTGGCACAGGTTTCTATCTGCAGGCTAGGAAAGCTTTGTGAATTCCAAACGATCAGAAATCTGAAGCCAGGCTTAGGTCATAATCAGTGGCTGTGCTTTGCAGAATCGGTTCCGTATGGTTTTTCGGGAAGAACAAAAACGCTGCGTGAAATTAAGTAAAGATGACATATTTTTAAGTCATTTGTAAGATTGCTGTTTCCAAGACGGGACTAGCCTCTTCCTCAGGAGCTAGTAACCTCACATATGTAGTCCACATTTTTGCAAGATTAAACTTCGGGTTTTTAGATAGAGACAAAACTCACACTTCACCTGTAATAAGACTTTTTTTGGTTATTTATGGTGTCTCCTTTTGGAGCCTACTATGCACAAGTGCTTAATTTGAGCTGATGGTTTCTGGTGCTCAGCACCAGCACTTAATCATCAACACCAGCATTTATGATAGCTTGCCACATGGTGGGGCTGTTTGTGTAATGTTGAGATGAGCACAACAACAGTTATTTATTAGTTCAATATACATTAAAAAGGACTAATACATGCTTCCCAAGCCAAACTTATAGCTTTGGTGCCCTGGAATAGTCACACCTGTAGGAGTGTTATGGTTAATAGTTGTGTTGTTACTGGCTGCATTCGCCGGAGCAATAGGTAGTGCAAGCTACAATGGCCTCCAGACGAGGGCCCTGACACTTATTTGTTTACAAATTAAGCACTGCTATGCACTCAAATTTCAGGGCTAAAAAGATACTTTCTTGAAGCAGGTATGAGACATCCTCCAGTGAAGACTCCAGTGCCAACGAGGAAGAGGAGGATGACGACAGCTCTTCCGACAAAGTCTGTGAAGACAGCTCAGACAGCGACATCCTGAACTACGTTGACACGTCCGAGGAAGAGCTGAACGTAAACATGGACGACACAGACAGTGACGCGGAACCTACGGCACTGGAAAAAGAAAAGAAAAAGAAAACCGAAAGACATGTCAAGAAGGAAGCGAAGGCAGTACTCGGACTCGGGGAGGTGAAACCGAAGTGAGTGCACAACACACCATCTCTACACTATATGGTGATGCATGTTGTTTTAGCATAATCTTTATATATCAGTGATGTAATAGTGATTATTATTTATATTAATGTGCATACTTATTCTGTTTATTTCTATTTATTAATAAGAAATTTGACACCATTACAAAATGCCTTTTTTCACCACTTCGCAGCACAAAAATCTAAGCAAGCAGAATATTTTATTGACCACTGGTCAATGCAGGAGCAGTGGTGGCTCCTCCTCTATGGCAGAGGAGTGTCGCCCCCTCTGCCGGCAGCGTAAAAAATAAATAAAAATAAAATGATAATAAACCTGGGTTTATTATCATTTTATTTTGTTTCCCGGCTGAGTTTTGGGGGCGGTGCCAAGGGGATGACTTGCACCAACGGGGAGTGGTATGCACTGCTATCAGTGTGCATGTGGGTTTGTCCGGCCGTCTCCGAGGATGAACGATGAGAGATTCACTCAGATTCAAATCTGTGAACTACATAGATTGTGAGAAGCGGATACATTAGTCCACAGTGCTGTCTTACTGTAGGAAAGTGGCTCTGTATATACTGTTCCCAAATAGGTGCAGTGTGTACAGAGTCCACAGCCCCAGAGGTTTGGCAGAGGCTAAAGTTAGATATAACCTTACTCTCTAAAGTGGTAGCTTGGTCGAGCAGTAAGGCAGTATCAGAGGACAGTGTAAAGCATTTGTTGTACACACTCAGTCAACAAATGGTCTCACACACTCAAGAACTGAACTCTAGGCCAATGGTTTGTATATAAAAATATATGGTTGTTTTATTTTAGAACCAACAATAGGTATCAAAATATACTTTCTCAGAATGAGATGCTTTAGTTAAATACTTTGCAATAGGCAATTGACTTTTGAAAGCAATAGTTACAGTTTGCTGCAATAGGCAACACAATTTCAAACAATACATTGAGCTCAATGGGAATTTTAAGTTATATGCAATTGATTACTTTCAGGATTACTTTTCTAACTCCAGGACTGGATCCTAGATTCCGTCCTGGGACAGTTCTTGGAAACAAATGAGTAAATACGTTTTAGTTACTGTTGTGATTTTTAAGCAATATTTTGCTATTTTAAAAGTGACAAAAACTTTTTCTAATCCAATTACCAATATTATCCTATGGGAGGAAATTCACTTAGCAGGTAAGTGGGGTTATGGTTACTTTTTCTAGGTCAGTGTTGGATCCTGGATCCAGCACTAGTGTACCACCTGTAAGCAGTTGAGAAACTGCGTTTAAGTTATACAGGCAATTTTTTAACCAATATTTATAAGTTTGCAAAATCGACACTTAGAAGAAATTTCACAGAAAAACAGTCAATGGTTTCCTATGGAAGAAAATTCAAGTTACGGGTAAAGTATGTTCTCGTTACTTTTGTAATCCAGTGCTGGGCTCCTAGGCTCAGTACTGGGACATCTATCTAAAACAGGTAAGTAATTACGTTTTCACAGTTGGTACGATTTTTAAAGAATATTTGTAGTTTGCACAAATCGACACTTGGAAGAAATTTCACAGAAAAACAGTCAATGGTTTCCTATGGAAGAAAATTGAGTTAGTGGTAAGTACGGGTGTAAGTACTTTTCAGGGTCAGTGCTGGGCACCAAGATCCAGCACTGGGATCTCTCCTAATAGCAGGTGAGTATTTCCGTTTTCGTTACTCTGTTGATTTTAGGTGAATATTTTAAAGTTGAGAAACTCCACACTTAGAAGAAATTTCAATTGAAACCAGCCAATGTTACCCTATGGAAGAAAAGTGAGTTATCGGCTTTTGGGTAAGTACTCGACTGGCAGAGTTAAGGTTCTGGGCATAGACTCAGGGGTCTTCCAGGGTCAGGTAAGTACAGTTGTTACACCCTTAGCGGCACTGGGGCAGCCGGGTGCAGAGTGAGTTAGGCCCAATGTTATCCTATGGAAGGCAGGGGGCCCTTGGTTGGTGGCTGCTGACTAGCAGGCCACGTGGCTGTGGGAGTTGGGCTCCTGGTCACTTGCTCAGGGCAAATGGGGAAGTAGGTAGGAGTAGAAGTTGCACTGCCAGGGCCACTCGGGCGGCTGGGTGCAGGGTGCTTTTGAGCCGTCGGGCGCTCAATGGATTGCAATGGGAAAGCTCAAGGACGAACAAAGGATGCAAGCTCGGGGACGGAGATTCTTCAGGTGCGACCACCACTTCGAGAGGTAAGTTGGGTAGTTGGAGGATAGGTAGGTACCCAGGAGTTGGGCACAGGGGGCCGCAGGGCCCTGGGTGCAGGGGTGCCCTTTGATCTCGGGATATCTTACCCTCTGTTGATCGCGTTTGGGGGGGTCCCTAGTTCTGAGGCTGCAGGCGTCATCAGGAGCGTCGAGGTGGGTCCTTGGGTGCTGGATTTGGGGTCACAGTCACCGGGTGGACGTCCTCGGGGTCTTTGTCCACTCCAGCACAGGCCAGGCTTGGCGGGTGCAGAGTGTGCAGGGTTCGCGGTTCCTGGCTGGTGCCAGGGGTCAGTTGCTTGCTTTGTGCAGTGCCACTGCTCATGGGAGTCCCAGATGCTCAGAGTCACAAGGTAGCCAGGTCCTCCGGGGTTTGTGAGGTTGCTGGCCACGGGAGATGCCGGGATTTAGCAGGAGCAGGTTCGAGGGTCGACAGGCCGGTAGGGCAGGGGCCAAAGCAGCTGTTGTCTTCCTCTTCTTAGCAGCTGCATGGCAGGTCTTCTTTCTTCTTGTTCTTCTTTGCTTTTTCAGAATCTGGAATCTAAGGAAGGAAGGTTCAGGGTACCCCTAAATACTAGATTTAGGGGCGTTACAGGTAGGTAAAGGGCAGGGACCACTGGGTCCCTACCCTGGGGTGGGTACACCCCCTATCCTGCCACTCTCCTGTGGGAGGGGGCAGTGGCCTAGTCCTGATTGGGCAGGGCTCCCCATCTTCAAGATGGCGAAAGCCCGGGGATGTGCTTCACCTCGCCTCCCCCACCTGAGGGGTGGGGTTGGCAGAGGCTGGCACACCCCCTGTTCTTCCTTGGGGTTTCCGGCCAGTCTTCCCACCAGAGAGGGGGTTTAGAACCGGTGGGGGCCAGTTGCGGAGTACAGCAAGTGGCCTGGGAAGCTCACAAAGGCGGCATGCCTTTGAAGCTTCCCCCTGCCCATCCTGGGGGAGGAGACCTAGCACCTCGTCCAGGATGGGCATTGTTGCAGGCCCAGGAGAGCGGATGGCTCTCTACCCAGGGGTCCAGCAACATGTTTGCTGTGTGGCAGCCTAGGCAGCCCCTCAGACCAGACGTGGATTGTGGGTTAGGTTCAGGGGGCATCTCTAAGATACCTCTGTCGTGCATTGTACATTAAATCCTGCACTCGCATCAGTGCGGGTTTAATGTGCTGAGAGGTTTGATACCAAACTTCTCAGTCTTCAGTGGAGCCATCATGGTGCTGTGGAGTTCGTATTGACGATCTCCCAGCACCATACACTCTTAAATGGCAGCATTGCACTTACAGTACCCAGGAATGGACCAGGGTACTGTAGGGGCACACGGCTCATGTTCCTGTACCCACACCACTAGCATAGGGCACCCAGCTAGAGGGGTGGCTGATGTATGCCAGGGCAGTGTATGTTGTGGGCATGGCACACAGAGATGTGTGCCATGTCGACTCTGTTTTATTCTATACCCAGACACTCAGCCTGCAAGGGCAGTGTGTTTGTGCCAGGGTACAGGACCTCGAAGGGTGGCACAATAAGTGCTGCAGCCCTTAGGGGCCTTCCCTGGTCACAAGGCCCTGGGTACCTAGGGTACCATTTACAAGGGGCTGACATGTGGCCTGGGTTTGCCAAATTGGGTTTTAGGTTTCAACATAGTTTTTAGGGAAGGAACATAGGTCCTGGGCACCTGATTGGCAGGAGCCCAGGGCACACTCAGTCAAAGTACATTCAGCAATTCAGCAAAAAGTGGGGGCGTACCATGCAAGAAAGATGGCACTTTCTCACACTTACCACACACATTAGTATTCACAATCCACTCTTGTAATTCCGAGGACTGATTTTATGCTAAAGTCTTACGGAATAAAGTTGTGCAGTGGTAGCATTTGATTTTCCAATGACTACCAGTGACCAGTAGGCCTTGGCCCGTGCTTGCGTCCATCGACTCATTTGTCATTTGAGGCTTCATAACAGAACTAAGCTCTGGAGGGACATCTTCCTCCTGCCCACCATGGCCACTCTTCCTCTTATCTCTGGATAGCCAGTCTGGTTGACATGTTGTGGTGCGACTGAGACTTTAACTGCAGCCATTCTGCCATTGGAGAAATCCAACATAGGAAATGAGAAGGTGGTGAATTGGTGGCTTGTGGCTGTGGTTAAGGTCATGTGTTGCCGCAGTGTGCTTGCTCTTCTGCCAGCAGAATGCTCATGAAAGGTATGTATTGGCTGGACTGCAGGGCAGCATCACCCATCGGACATGGAATTATCTGTTTATTGTGCATTTTTGCCATAGCAACCCATCAGCAGAGGTTCTATCTGTCGCTTAATATCCTTCAGTATCCTGCCAGAGGGGCCTTCGTCTACTGCACCTTGTGAACCATTAATGGTTGTGATACTCTCAAAGCCATCACAGCAATTGTGACATTGTGTGGCATACAGACTAAATTTGTAGGGATTTCTGGGGTCTTGAATGGAATGAGATACGCTCTGCGAGAGCACGTAGGTTGTGAGAGTCTGTGAGCTCCATATTATGATATAGATCCACACTGAGGTCCCTTGTGACTCCTATGTGTGATATCCTGTGATAAAAAGGCATGTATTATTATTCTTAAAGCCTTATTGTGTTATTTAACCACATTCAGTCACTGTACATTGAAATTCTCGAATATTCATAACCTTCATAGCAATTGTATGTGTATTGTAATATTATACATTCAGGCCCTATATTGTGATTTGTGACATTTAAACGCCGCGTGGTGATTTTGTGCCATTTGGACGCAGTATTGGGATATCATGACACGCCAGCCCAGTGCTGCAATAGTGTTCATTTCAGCCCATCTATTGTGATAGTGTTGCATTTCGGGCCCGGTATTGTGATATTGTTCCATTCAGGCCTTGTGTTATGATTTTGTGACTTTCAGGTTCTTAACTCTTGTATTGACACATGCAGGCCCTGTTCTGGGATATTTTTCAATATTCATAGTCTGTATTGTGGCACCGCCACTTCTCCGTCCTCTCTATCCTCTTCCTTCTGTGTGGACAGAAGGAGGAAGCACCTAGGCTCCCCTAAGCCACTCATGATGCTGTTGTCACCATGATAGCAGCGTCCTAATTGGTCTGAGTGCCGTGGTTCAGCACTGAGACCGGGACTGGCAGCCTGGGCATGTTCTCCACCCATGCTGTACAATTCAGCCGGTGGAGAACACACAAAGTGAGCATGACTATTTTGCTGGCCCAAGAAGGCCATCCAAACAGTCATGCGCACTTATATGATACTACCACTCCTCCCCTCTGCTCTGCCCAGCCCAGCCACACCCCGCCCCGGAAAACTGCCTCACCACGTAAAAATAAAATCATAATAACATTGCGTTATTATCATTTTATGTTTCCTTTTTTACAGGGCTGAAAAGCAGTGGAGTGACGCTCCTCCGCCTTAGCGGAGGAGCTGCCCCTGGGATTACCGTATTTTGGTATTTGCTTCCTGGGCAGCAGGGGTGCGGGACCATCCAGGTGCATCAGCAGATGCTCCCTGACAGCAGCCCATAGGGCAAGGGCAGATGAAAAACTGACTATTCATTCCAGACCTCGGTACAAAACAATCCCACTAGGGTAAGAAGAGGCAAGACTGTCTCTGAGCCTCACCGCTGTACCCAAAAACCAAACACAACCATAAGGGCATTTGGTGCACTTTTCCATCTCGGAGCATATCTTCATAGGACACCGGAGCTGCCGCGTGGGTTCATCCGAAATAGATTACCAACTAACCTGCCTCTTCCCTTGTGTTTGTGGGCCTTCCGGTCCTTTTGCCCTATATTAACATCTGCCATCCCGTTTCTTTTGATTGCTGCAATAGGTGTGCCTTTTCTTCTTCCTGCTTATGAAAAGCACGTGTCACTCCTTTTTATCAGTACACAAAAGAGGGAAAGCCTCACAACTGATGAACTCCTAACATTTTAGGAGGTCAAATTACCTGGCCTCCCTATATATCAAAGTGGAAAGGGATCTGCATCCAGGGGAATTGGTGCAACGCTTGCATCACATGGATGTATTAGTAGGATCCTCACTCCTTTTTATGGCAGCCTTTTCTCCATTTTGAGGGACGAGTCCCATCTGCTCTCCATTCCTTACAGGAATGCCCCTCTCTTATGTCTGTTTAAGCCATCCATGCTGTCTTTTCTCATGTTTTGCTAGCCATATAGTCTCTTCTGCATCATAAGGGACTGGGCACCTTCTTCTCCCTGTTTATAACAACAATGCACCCCATTTTCACTCTTTCAATAACTATGCATCTGTGTTTCTATGTTTACAGTACTCATGATAATGGTGGCCATTTTGCCACTCTTTTTTGACAGTCTTTTCTCTATGTTTATTACAGCTAAGCTGTCCTTCCTCCATGCATATGACAGCCTTGTCACATATTCGTATGTTAATGTGATAGCCATGATCAGTTTTATCACAGTCCATTCAAGCCACGCACCTCTTGGGCTGTCAAACAAAGGCCATCTTGAAGACTGGGGCGAGGAGCTATAATCGCCATGAACAGGAGGAAAAGGCTACTTTTTCTCTCTGTTTGTGACAGCCTTAGTCGCCATCTTGAAGGCCATGCTCGGCTCTCTCTCCCTGTTTATGAAAGTCTTGCTCCCATTTCCTCCTGATTATGGCGCCTCTGCTGCCCCGTCCTTGTTGACAGCCTCTTCTCTTTGTTTATGAAGCCATGTTATTTTTTCTCTCAGTGTATGACAGCTATGACGCATTTTCTCTTAGTTTGCTACGGCCATGTCCTCTCTTGTTTTCTGACCTCACTTCTGCCTCGTCCCCATATTTGAATGTGATGCTCTCGTCTCTCTCTGTCAACACCTGCACTGCATGCTCTTCTCCATATCTGAGCACCACAGCTCTGCTTCTTCTTGGTAATGGCAGCCATGTTGCCTCTTTCCCGCTGTGCACGAGCTAAAAGGATTACAAAATGATAATGAAGAATTTCTTTGGGACATTCTGTTTCCACAGGTTTGAACTGAGTCTGAAGATGAAAGACGCTTGCTTGATTGTTAAGAATCACCTTAGCGACCCTAGCGCCATGAAAACCAAGGAATCTGTAAGTAGAAATAAATACTTTACGCATAAAAAAAAAGCTTTCCTATCACGTTTCTCGGAAGCCTGAAGACTTTTGGTAGATATATGGAGTATGCATCATTAAAATTGTCGTGAAAGTCCTGATTTTCCGGTGCAAGTTCAGGTGTATAGATGAACTTCGTGACATTTATAGTTTTTGGTGACGCAAGGTCGAGAAAAATAAACCTAACTCCACACAGGGGAGCTGCATTCCTCCTTTCAAATATCCCCAAAAATGGAGCACAGAGGTAAAAAAAAAAAAAGTTCATAGCTTTTGACAACAGGATTGTGGGAAAATCTTTCTCATACTTTTAGGTGTTCACAACTTTAAAGATTTCTCCTTAGTGTTCAATAAAAACACACAAGTTCACTTAGTTTTTCCCCAATATCTGTCTTGGTTTTTCGATGTGTAAAAAAGACAATGGACCTTTCCCTGAACCACTGTTACGTGATTCATAAATTGAAGGATGTTTCATCTAATTCCTTCAATTTGAAATGCTAAGAAGACTGGTAGTAAAGCTAGATATCTACTGCCATCTAGTGGAAGAAGTATGCTAATCAGCTGCTGTCACTAAATATGAAAGTTCTGGTGTAAATTAAGTTTTTGTGACTGTGAAAGTTGCATTTAGATGTGTGGGTAATCCGCAGTCCTACATCCTCTGCAATGCTTTCAGATTAGGAGATCGACTGATTTAGATGCTTCAGTTACTGATTTGTTCTTGGTTTTACTCCGAGAGAGGGACAGGGGGTCCTTTAGTTTTACACCACTCAGAAGCCCGACATTGACCAAAATAAAGCTATGCAAGGGAGTGGGCGTGACCTGAGTTAAATGAATATTACTTGCCGAATAATATCAGAAATAAATGTGTTGCGTGAAGCAACAGTGAAAAGTAAAGAAACTTTATGTGGTGATGGAGAGCATGCATTGAAATCAATGGTACCCTGTAGACTTTGGGCATTTATGAGTTTATGCAGTTTGATTTGGTGATTCAAAGTATCTAAACTTAACAGATGAAAGCACATGTGTGATCCTGCTTCACTGACCTTAGACTGACCCTAGTCTGTAAACTACTGGGACTGCCATCAAACCACAGGGACAAAGGGCTGAGATCAGTGCTTAATTTGTAAAATAATAAGTGGCAGGGCCCTGACCTGGAGACCACTGCAGTTTGCACCCCCCTCATACCCCTCCAACCCCCCCCCCCCCCGTCATCGCTGCCAATGATGGTACCAAAACAATTACTAGCCGTCTCTCTCGCCTGCAAGTGTGTCAGTTCAGAGTATCTCGGATCCCCGAAGCTAAAGGAATGGCTGGGGAGGCAGGTATTAGTATTTTTTAATACTCACCGGAAACCACTGGCTCAAATTAAGCACTGGCGGAGATGGTCATTTTCAATCTACATGTTCTGCTTTCTTCTTCGTTCTAAGGGCGGAACACATCATCCGTGCCAAATTCAAGAGCAGCCAAACCCTCCACTGATATTGATATTGTTTTTAAAGCACGTGAAGGCCAAAAGGCGTCTTAATGTCTGAAAAATTAATCCAACAGTGGACTAATAGGGCAGAGTGGAAGAGAAAAGCCAGGTTTTAAGTGGTTTCCTGAAATAAGTGAGGTTAGACTGGGTTTTAAGATGCCAAGGCAGCTTGTTCCATAATTTACCGGTGGAAGAGATAAAGTTCTGCCACCCCGGGATACTTTGTTAATCTTGGGAATTACCAGAGTTTGGGATGCAGATGATCGAAGAACTTGCCTAGGTATATACCATTCAGATTTCTTAGTGAGGTAAACTGGGCCAGTGTCCTGAAGGGCTTTATGGAAGGAGATGGGATTTCTTAAAACATCTCTGTGAAGACGTTTACCAACTACATGGGCAAAAGAAACTTCCTCATTGTACAGTTTAAGTACTTTCCCCCCAGTGGTGGCCGACGCACAGGGCCGGCTTTAACACTGGTGGTGCCCTGTACGACAATGTTGGTTGGCGCCCCCCCAATGACCACCTCTGCCACGGATTCCCTCACTAGCACCCTTTAACAGTGCCCCTCAAGTCTCCAGAACCACTGTCTTTTGGATTCATTTAGTTTTATAGCACCACTCTTACCAGTGTAAGGTGTCAGAGCACTTTACACCACACAAACATTTCACAGAAACAATCATTTGTGTAAATCAGTGTATGGGAAATGTTACATCACACATGATTACAAGATGTAGTGTAGGAGTGACATATCATCGATAATGGTAGGCATATAGTTTAAGAGTCCTGCTATAACCTATTGTTGTTGGTTGGTGCATCTTCCTGATTACTGTTCTGTCCCTTGCTGCTCAGCCATGAGTGATGTCACTTGGAATGTTGAGTGTGTGGGACTGGGGCAGATGGCAGCTGGAAGAGATTGGCTGAGCAGCAGGGAGGCTGCTCCTGGTGGGGCTTTATTTATGGGCTTTACATGAGCATTACATGGACTTTGTGACTTAGCAAATAAACCTACAACTTGTTCTACATGACCTGTCTACGAGACATCTTCATTATAACAAGTCCTTATTCTGGAAAAGCACAAATTCAGAATTTAAAACATAACATCATTTTTAGGGGTTCGCTTTAATAATAATAATTGTCTTCTACCCAAATAAACCCTTTTGGCAAGATTAGGATAATGAAAGACTGGGCAAAAAAACATATAGTGCTAACATATACCTTACAGTTTGCATGCAGCTCTTTGATGACCGTTAATAGCTCAACGTTCTATATTAGGATTTTGACTTTTAAACAACAAGTATCAAAAGGAGCTCTCTGACAGAAGCAGTAACCCACTGACCTATTTCCATTATACTAGAAAACAAAAAAAGAGTGACTGAAATATTCCTAAGAAAATCCTAGGGAATGGAACAGCACAAGGAAAAACCTAATTATTTAAAAGAACCCTCACTCACCAACCTAGTTGGTGACATGCTTCATCACTGGGTTCCCACCAGAGAGGCCGCGTGCCTCCCTGGTGTGCTACGACGCCTGAATTACAGTGGAGCAGGTTTTTTGTGAAGGGATGTGAGTGTGATAGGTGGTGCAAGTTTTAAAAGGAGGGCGGTTTTATCCAGAAATAAATTTGATGATGGAAAACCAGCGACCATTAAAAAGAGGTGAGATGGACGTTGACTGGCTGGTTAGGTTACCCAGAACCGTCCGGTTTCATCAGGACCGAAAGGATTCCACGGCGGTGTACGCTCGCTAAGGCGCACCCTAACTAGTGGAACCGTGTGGACGGTAAAACTCACGGTTCTACCAATATGGCCCCCTGGGATTTCCAAGGCCACTGGACTCTGTAAGAAAAACAAACAGGACACACATAAAACTGTATGGTGAAATCAGTGGTCATCTGTTTGTCAGGCATCCAGGGGATGTAAAATACTTAAGTGATCCCGTGCTGTATTTGGGAAGACTTTCCAAACTGTAGCACCACAAGTGCCCCTGTCTCAGGCACCTGTGTCCTTATATATACAGCCACTCCGAATGTGATCGTTTTACGGAGGGGTCCCAGCTACAGGCGATACCCTGTAATATGTTCTGTCCATTGAATGTAGGCCGTTTCAGGCATAATATATGCACACCAGGGAGGCACTCGGCCTCTCTGGTGGAAACCCAATGATGAAGCATGTCACCAACTAGGTTGGTGAGTGAGGGTTCTTTTAAATAATTAGGTTTTTCCTTGTGCTGTTCCATTCCCTAGGATTTTCTTAGGAATTTTCAGTCACTCTTTTGTTGTTTTCTAGTATACTCTTTTGGGGGCACTCTTTTGGGGGAATAAGAGTGACTATCCCTCTCTCTCTTGTTGATACTAACTATTTCCATTAAATGCACTTTGTTATCTGCATGGTACACATTCTTAGCAGCAGACATTTTAACCCTCTGCACTAACTCAGGATGAGTGAAAACTTCCACTAGACAAACTCCTGGTCTTTTTCCAGGAAGATGTTTAATCATGGGAGTTATCCTGACATTTTAATTAATGCCTGATAATTGCTAAAGGTCAGAAACACGGCAGCAGGAGCTTTTAAAATGAGAATATACTTGTATAAATTACGCCCCCACCCTAAGTCAGCGCCCGGTGCTGTGGCACCAATCGCACCGCCTTAGAGCCGGCCCTGCCGACGCATATAAACAGTGGAGCGTGGGGAGTAGGGGCACGAGAGGTTTAAAAACAAATAAGGAAAATGTACTTGATGCTGCTTCTTTCGCCTCGCACCTCGCTGCTTCCTGATTGCGGCAGCCCTTAGGACAGCATTAGAGACTCCCTGTTCAATCCCTGCGCTGCTCTCATGTAGCATGAGAGCAGCGCAGGGATTCGCCTGAGCGGGCTTGTTTAACACTCACCCAGGCACAGGTACTCTCTGCTGTTTCTTCAACCAGGCTGTGCAATACAGCTGGGTTGAGGAAACCTAACTGCAGTTGACTGTTTGGCCGGCCTAAGACGGATGGCCAAACAGACATGGACAGTTAGAAGTGCACTTCACTCTACCCCATCTGCCATTGCCCAGGCTCACCCCGTACACGCTGGCTCAGCCAGCAGCTGAAAAACAAAACAATAATATTGTTTTATTTTTTCAGCAGCTGGCTGTGAGCCAGTGGGGCGACGCTCCTCCGCCATTACAGAGGAGCCGCCGCTCCTTCCTCTCATGGAAAAGGATTTGTCCATGAGATGCTCAGAACAAAAAGAGTTGGGAACATTTAACTGGTATCTGGACTTCTTAGGACCCAGATAGATTCATGAAGGCCCAGAGATTACTGTGACATGTTTACAGACCTGCATGGCTATTGCTTTTGTCTAAATTTGAACAATACATGTTGCTGAGCTAATCTATCGCATGACTTCTACTCCTTGTAGGCAGGGCTAATCCTGCATCTAAAAGTAGGCATGGTTGATACTTAGAAGTTTACTGTAAAGTTTGTGACTCTTCATGCGTAAACAGACTAAAATTGAATACAAAACAAAAGCAGGCATTACAACAAAATTTGGGACATATAATGCTAAAGCTAGTCAAAACCTGGTGGTCACCAATCACGAAAGAGATGACAACCACTCTGATCAAGGTGGGAGGAGCTTACTAGACTTGAGTGGGGCAGGGTGGCCACTGTCCGGGGCACCTGCTTGGTAGGTTGTGCTTGATTGTCAGTATTTAAGGTGAGAGGTTGGAGAAGGAAGAATGGATGGGCTGGAGAACTACAGGAAGGGTGAGAGGAGTCTCTTGCACTTTTTGCTTAACAGGTGGTAATCGTCACTGGCAGTGGTGTGTAGCGAGCTGGACACCTGGGAGGCTTAAGTCAAATCCCGCTTGGTTAATTCACGAACATTTATAATGATATCACAACACTGATGTTGTAAATAGACTTGGTGTTCTGACAAGTTTACGGAGATAATTTAGCGTTATCTAACATTTTTGCACCCAACTCATTTGTTATCGGGACCCAAGTCATTTGTTTTGATTATATGTATATACACCTACTCCACATTCTGCCTGGTAATTTTTACCTGTGTGATCACTGTGGGCACCAAGGACAGCATTTGCCACCTATGTTTTTGGATTATGTTATGTGTAAATAATGCTATTTCCTGTGGAACAGCCTCACTGTGTTTCTGAATACATTAGTAGTACCGGTAACCTAGCAACCAGCAGCTCTAAATGTATATTTTACACGTGTTCATAGAAGACCATTGAATTCCATATCACATATTACCCAGGTTAGTAAGGCTTAGTGGACCACCCATGTTCTTTATATCAACATGTGATCTACCTGTGGTATCCTGCTCTTCTTTCTATGTATAACTTTCTTTGTATTCTGTGCCCTGGTGATCAGCCATAGTGTGAGTGGTGTCATAGAATGTTCATGTGTGCCTGATTGAGTGAAGTGTCAGCTGGAGCGCGTGGGCTCCCGGTGAGGCTGTTAACCTGCTTCTACCACCTTGTAACTAGCTATTTCTGTAACCTGTCACACCTGCTTGGGACTGAAGAATAAACTTCCATCTGGTTTTATCATCTACTCTGCTTACCCTCTTACATCATTTCACTAGCCATTCTAAAATTAAATGAGAAAGTGGATTTTGTTCTGCATCATTGTTTCAACCATACTATGTATTAAGAAAGTACTCAATAACTACTGTTGTACCATCACAAAGTTGCATAAATGAATGTCAAAAATGCTAATGTTAATTGGAGCATTACTTAGGACTAAGGGAGTTTTTGCTACCTCAGATCTCCAGCACACACACCATCCAGCATGAGTGGTTCAGAGTGTCCAGCCAGAAGACCTCTCTTCCAAACACTGTGGCCAACTATCTGTCTGTGTTTGCGGAGGTCTCTCCCGCCGTACTCAGCTTCGTGGTCAATCTCGCGGATGGGAACGGGAACACGGCTCTTCACTACAGCGTCTCGCACTCCAACTTCCGGATTGTAAAACTTCTCCTGGACACAGGTCAGTGGCTGAAGCGGTTATGCTTTGAAAAGGTGTATGAGAAAGTCTGTACCCACACTGACTCTTTTTAGAATTGTAAAGGGAAATTGCAGTGAAAAGATGACCAAGTTGCCAAAGTTTTCTCAAACTTTACTTTTGAAGGAAGGCCCATCAATTCCTCCGGAAAGGCTTGTCATACCATTTAACTATTTAAATACTCATTGCTACAAATCGCATGGCTGTTTAGTCCTTTTATGAGAAAAATGTACAGTACAATGCTAATTCTTTTCACATTGCTATCTTTGTGTAAGAATCCTAATAGCTCCTGAATCGACCAAAAAACGATTTAGAGGAAGTTAGGCTCACTCACTTTACTTGAACTATTCATGCTACATCACTTTCACCAGGCATTGGCCTATGGGCTTTGTCAATGGTCATTAGCCTTGCTCTACAGCATCCTTAATGCTGTGCAGAATTGCTAAAGAAAACAACAAAAAAAAGTTTCTAAGATGTGGTGGCTGCGTCATTTTATAGGCACATGCAACACACAATTAAACATCTACAATATGACACAAGGGTATTTTTTATATAATAAGTTGGATCAATAAATAAAAATAAAAAGTCATGAAAAATTGGGGGGGTTGTCTTGAATTTTAAGTGGGTGTAACATAGAGGCCGCGGGTGGGAAGCATTACAAAGGAAGAGGCTGGTGGGAAGAACCACAGAGGGTGCGGGTGACGGAAAAAGACAGAGGGAGAAGGTGTGAGGAACCAACACGGAGGACAAGGGAGGTGGGGAGCAAGACTGAGGGCGCAGGTACTGGAAGCAACACTGAGGGGGCGGAACACAGAAGCAACGCAGGGTGGCGTAGAAGCAACGGGCGAGAGAGCAGCACGGAGCGAGTGGTTGAGAAGCACACAGGCAAGAAAGCAACATGGCTGCGTGGGCAGGAGAGAAGCACACTGGTGACAAAGAGCAACATGGAGTGCGGCTGGGGGAGAGACAGGCAAGAAGGAGACAACTGAAACATACATGCACCCTCATTGAGTACTTAACCCAAAGGAAACAGTAGTGTTTTAAAAGCAAGCAGTAGAAGGACACAAGACATGTGTCCATGGTCCAGGGGAGGGACAAACACAAGAGGAAGAACGAAAGTCTACTCAAGCTAGCAAATCAAACACAAGCATATGAGAGTGAGAGTAGTGCCAACCAATGGTAAGCAATTAGAGGGCTCTAGGTCCACTGTCAGATGATTACAGATCTTTTTGCCAACAGAAAGCTTGCGTTTCAATGAGACCTAAAAATCAGTTGGTACCTCTGAAGAATACCTTAGCATACTGTAATTCTGGGGTGAAAAATAGACAGAGGGCTGTGGGTGATTGATTAACCTTAGGCCTTTCAATTCTCATTCAAAATAATGCAATAGACATGAGGGGGAAGCAATACTGCGTTTTGAGTGAAGGAACTGTAATACAACACTGCCATCGTGTGGCTATTTTAGTTAAATGCAGTAAGACTTCGAATGAGTTAAAGTTGCGAGTTGGCCACGCGAGAAGTATTTCAAAAACACCTACAGCATATAAATTCCTTGAAAACATTGAAATCACTTTATATATATTATATTACCTTGATTAGAAACTTTTAGAGATGACGTCCGCAGATGTGCAGGTACAGTACATCCGATAAAGGAAAGTTTAATGGTTGCCTACCTTCTTTTGAAGGATTATTTTATGTCTGATCAGAACCAGTTTCGGCTCATCATCAGGGACTTGTGTAGGTGAAATAACCATGACAACGAGACCCATCTTACTTCCATTATCAAACCAAGTGTAGAATGGATACGTGGGTATTCTCTATTCTGTTGTAACATACAACTGCGCCTCCTAGTAGGTGGAAAGAGGTATGGACCGCTGCTCAGTCCAAGCTTGCTGCACCAAGGATTCTTGCTGTCTGTGGTTGCATTGAAGGTGCCTCACCACTCTCATTTTAACGTCCACATACTTGTATGTCTTTGCAGAGGTGTGTAATGTGGATCGACAGAACAAGGCGGGCTACACCGCCATCATGCTTGCGGCGCTCGCCGCCGTGGAAATGGAAGAAGACATGAAGGTTGTGAGGAGACTGTTCAGCATGGGGAACGTCAACGCTAAGGCAAGCCAGGTTAGACTCCTCCTCCTCCTCCTTATCTTCGTCATCAGGAGTACATTAGAGTTTCCTAAGGAGCACAGAACACAAAACTGTGGAACAAACAAATGATAACAAGGGGCCCGATTCACAAAGGGACTTACGACACGTAAAGTTACGAATGCGGAGTGTCCGCACTCTGGGCGGAGTCTCCACATTCATGGCGGAATCTCTGCACTTGGGGCGGAATCTCAGTACGGCACACTTTCTGCAGTGAGCCGTATGGAGATTCCACCCCGAGTGCAGAGACCCCACCCCAAGAAACTTTGTGCTTGTAACTTTACGTGTTCGAAGTCCCTATGTGAATCGGACCCTAGGAGTTTTATGTGGCCCATAGAAGCAAGTCTCATGGGCAGACGATGCACTGTCACACCTTGTAGAATGTCCATATACAACACAGGCGCGTGACTTGGTTGGTGAAAAGGTCTTTCATTAGGGCAAGATGTATTTGAATGTAATAATACACTAATGGCCTGCTTACGAGTAAAGCCCTTGTGTGGTCTGTTAAATTTTTACTAGATGTATTACTGTATTTTATACTTATATTTTTTGTGTGCTTTTATGGTTTTAATATCTGAAACCGAATAAAGATTATTATTGATTGATTGGAATAGGAAGGAATTCTATGAGGGCATCCAGCTTCTCAGAATTTCCACCTATAATTCCTCACGACTCATAACCTGGCCCAAAGCATTAAGATGCAATAATCACACCCGTTTGTGTAAAGTTGAGGGTGTTGCGATGAATTCAGGAAGAAAGTTTACATTTGTTTGTACTGCTCACAAGGGACTGTTATCAGACTTGCATAGGAGAACATTTCTGGATGCTACTTACCGATTTCCATTTTTTTTTGTTTCAGGCTGGTCAGACGGCATTAATGCTGGCCGTCAGCCATGGGCGCCAGGAGATGGTGAAAGGGTTACTCGCCTGCGGTGCCAATGTCAATATCCAGGATGATGAAGGTTCCACAGCACTAATGTGCGCCAGTGAGCACGGGAGAGTGGAGACAGTAAAAGTGCTATTAGCCCAACCAGGGTGTGATGTTTCTATCACAGATAATGTAAGTCAACTCCTGCTTATTGATTTCATAGTTACTACTGTGTATAAGCATCACAACCCATTTCAAGTTAAGAGCACTTTAGGACCG
Source organism: Triturus cristatus (assembly GCF_964204655.1). Classification (NCBI taxonomy): domain Eukaryota; kingdom Metazoa; phylum Chordata; class Amphibia; order Caudata; family Salamandridae; genus Triturus; species Triturus cristatus. The sequence goes on along the minus strand of NC_140595.1, from coordinate 104,240,273 downwards.
CAATCCTGTAGTTATCAAGGGTCTTTAGTTAGCAGGTAAACCCTAGTGAACTTCATTACTTGGTGGCTAATGGACCTACAGTGCAGAATGCTGGTAAACTGATTTTGAACATTTTTATGGGGTTATTCATAGTTTATAATTGGTTGCAAGGCCCTTAAGTGCTACAAAAACAGTGTATCTGCAAGATCATCTCTTTTGTCCACCATTGCAGCTCTTTCATCAGGGTATCCGTTAGGGGGGAGATAACTCTGAGGTCAAGACTTGACTTCAGCAAGAACTGACTCAACTTTTGTCGTGTTGATATAAATTACACGGGAACCATATCATTGGATACTAATACCAAGCACTTACACAAAGTCTGGTATTTGGTACAGGGTCTACTAAATAGTTCTTATTCGTGGTTGGCTAGACCACAACATAATGACATCCACGGAACTTGATACCAAAAACAGATGAATTGATATTGTCAATAATATTGTGAAGCGACCATGTCAATCAAGTCACCATCGATGTTACATACCAGCATCCGCAGCCCCTGGCAACCACTGGCACTACCCTTGCCATAGTTAGCTGCATGATAATAAAACATACAATCTGCAATAACCGGTTTACTTTTTGAAGTTTACACTCCTTGGCTGTAGTTACTCACCATAACCTTTTCATTCCAGAATGTTTAAGACTTCAACGTTACTAGCAAAAATTGATTATATATTGGTTAAATGGAAAGATAAAAATAATCTTCAAAATTACTCAAACAAAACTGATAGCCCACTCAGAGCTTTTCTAATTTGCTTCATAGCGAATGGGGATCTGCATTAACCTTAATTCACCAAATGCCAGGGGTAGCAGAAGTAACATCAAACACCCTTTGACTGCTGATGTGGTATGTATGTATTTAAGCTTATAAAGCGCTCAGCTACCCCCAACGGAGGTGTCCCGGCGCTAGTGGATACAGAGGAAGGTGGGGGCCAGCTAGAGTTGTTGAGTCACTGTGTGATAAGGGAGGCTGGAGAGCCAAGTCTTCAAAACCTTCCGGAAGATAGATTCCGATTTGGCTTTTCTGATGTGGTCAGGCATGGAGTTCCACAAGGTCGCGGTTTTGACTGAAAAGGACCGTCCTCCTATTCTGGCAGATGGGACAGGGAGGGTAGGGGGGTTGAGTTCTGCGGGCCACCAGAGGTCGGGTAATGGGGGGGAGGGCTGATTGAAGAATAGCACCTCCGTTTTATCTGTATTCAATAGGCAGTTAGCTGTTATCCATATGGAGCTGTCCATAAGACACTGCCTAAAGTTTGAAAATGCGGCCTCTGAGTGATCTTGGAAAGATAACACGAGCTGCGTGTCATCAGCATATGAGACAATATCGATACCGTGTTGCTTTACCAGCGGAGTGAGGGGGGCGAGATAGACATTAAAAAGGGTCGGGCTGAGGGCCGAACCCTGAGGTACTCCACAAATCAGAGAGCGAGAGTTGAAGGTGTAAGGGTGCAGCCAAATTCTCTGGGAGCGGCCTTCTAAGAAGGAGCTGAACCAAGATAGGGTAGTCCCCATCACTCCCAACTGTCTGAGCCTGTCTAAGAGGATCTTATGTGACACTGTGTGGAATGCCGCCGACAGGTCCAATAGCACCAGCATTGCATAGTTCCTGTTATCCGTTGTCTCCCGGATAGTTTCTGCCACTTCGAGTAGTGCTGTCTCAGTGCTATATCCTGCTCTGAATCCAGACTGAGAGTCATGGAGTAGTTTATTGGTTTCAAGAAACGTGGATAATTGTTTCCGCACTACTTTTTCAAGAGTCTTAGCAGGTGCTGGTAGAAGGGAGATAGGTCTAACATTTTTCAGTATTGCAGGATCTGCATTCTCCTTCTTGAGGATCGGTTAAACAACAGCGATTTTCCAAATAGATTGATAAATGTCCGTTTTCAACGAGGTGTTCCAGAGTTGGTTTAGGGCAGGGTTGAGCAGTGGTGCTAATATTTTGTAAAATCTGGCTGGGCAAAGGTCAAGTGGGGACCCGGATTTAGTTTTTTCCAGCTGCTTAAGGGACGTATCCAGGTCAAGAGGGCTAAATTCAGACCATGTTTTTGTCGGGAAGAGGAGGGACAGTGGTGTGTTTAATGGTTCCGTCTCAGGAAATGCTGCGTAGATGTCTTGGATCATCTCCTGGAAGAAGACCGAGAGATCCTCACAGAGTGTGGCAGAGGGGACTACATTGCTTTTCATTGTCTCATTTCATGAAGATGTTAACCCATGGTTGACTCCTCGTCCCATCTGCTGTCCCTCTGCAGCCTCCTTTTGCTTCCGAGGAGTAGACGAAGGACAGGGAAATTGGTATATTCTCAACAGGCTGTAAATATGAAATGTCGAGAGAGAGGACGATGTTGTCCTCTCAGGGCCATTTTTTTTTTTTTTAGAAGACGGTCCGCCTATGTCCAACCCCCAAATCTTCTGGAGCTCCTTAATCTACTTCTGGGAATGGGTTACTGTCAGGTTGGTGAGACTAGAAATTACAAAGGAAAATTGGTCTTTTAAACTTACCTCCAATGGACGCCAAGTGACTTTTCAATTTTTTGTTTGGAAAACCTTTGTCATTTTATACAAATGTTTGCACTGGGTGTTAGTTTTCATTGGGCTGTTGTATCGGGCAGAACTAGGGTCAGCTGCAGGGAAATTGAATAAATTGTCTGAACAGAATTATGTTCAATTAGAGGTGAAGTTCAATTTGTGTCACTGATTAAAGCTGTATTTTCAGATGAATCATTCTCTGTGAATTTCAAGATCGCAATCTACCAATTGCTTATATGTATCTTCTTGTTAAACATTTTTCAAACTTTTTAATAATGTCTGCTTTTCTTTAAAATATCCATAATTGCTTTTAACATTTCTATGATCTATGCTGCTATATGCTGAAATGGAAAGACAGCCTTGTTGCGTAGCTTAAATAGGGGTGTGTGAAGTTAAGAAATACTTTCTCTGCAAACTGTTTTTTAAAATTTGCAATTTTTAAAATTATTTTTTACAAATGCTGCAGGTAAAATAAGTGATACAAAAATATAAAAATATATTTTATTGGAGTCTATATTACAAATCCTCCTGAGATGTTTCATATTTCAATCTAGAACTCTCCAGTCAAACTTGGAGAGGTTAATTGGAGTAGGGAAGCAACTTCTGTGAATACCAGACGGTCTGGTTGAAGAACATAGTAGGTTTGACTTAAAATGTTCCTCCTTTCTTAGGACGGCAGCAGCGCCCTGTCAATTGCTCTGGAGGCTGCGCAGCACGACATTGCAGTATTACTCTATGCACACTCAAATTTCTCAAAGGCGCACTCACCGGTAAGTATTTTTCAATGTATGGCACTCATCAGTATATATTCAATACATGTTTTATGCTGCGTTTTAACTTTAAGCCACCACTTTTCACTAATGAGTAAAAAGAAAGTTAACAACTATTGGCACTAAAGATTATTGGTACCGGAGATTGCTACAATATCGAAAAGATGGATAGATCAGAGATTCAAAAAATGAAGAAAAAGTGGGGGCAGGAGGAATAGGCTTATGGCACAAGTACAGAGGGAGACGTCACGGGTTCCACATAGAATCCCCGAGGTTTGGACAGTGTTGGGATCAGAAAGCTATGGTAGTTCCAATATTATTTTCATTTGCATCAATGAAAAGTTGCATCAACTTCTGAATCAGATTGTAGTGAAGAACAAGAAACTCTTTCAGACTTCAAACCATTCATGACATTCAGTGACGCACTTATTTGAAAGGTAAACAATTTTTGGGGACATAACAAATTATGACAAGCCACGGATGGTGTTGACATGGTGTTGTTTCATATTCAACTTCAGTCGAGCATGACATACCGTAAACTACAGTTTCTTCCTGAAGTGGCTAGATATATAGACTAAACTGTGCTTGTTCACTTTTTTTCAGCAAGGAACACCTGATCCTGGCATGAAGAACGCCACCAGTCCGACAAAGCCAGAACCGTAAGACTGAAGATGCTTTTGCAACCTGCACGCTGCACTTCTTCACTCAAACACATCGGTCAATCTAACGCAAATGGCCTTGAAGCACAGAACACAAAAACTCAAGTAAGCTAGAGCCCGAGGGAAGAGACAATCTGTTTCACATGAAGAACCACAATGTCTTTTCAATGGAGCTCTGTGCCCTCCTGATGTGCACAGGAGATTTCAGGTCAGGAGGCGGCTTTACTTCAAGTCTGATTCCACTGCTTAGTTGGGTATCTGGTCGCTTTGGCTGTGGAAGAAGCAAATCGCACTCAGCAAACATTCCAAATGCTGAAATCGGAAGGATCGGGAAGAAATTGTTTGAGAGCGTGGTGTATACTTTGTGTGCAGATGAAGAAACTAAAATTATCGATGGCTCAAAACCAGTACCACCAGATACCACACCAACACCTACGCAATGACACATGTGGAGCTGTGAAAAACCACCAGTCAATAACACGTGCACTAAAGACTAGAAAAATACGAATACTGTTGAATCGCAGTTTGGCCTGTAAGGGAGTCAAGACCTTTCCAAAAAAACGCTAATGAATTTGATCAAAGTTAGGGATGTGTGGATGCCACTACTCCATGTCTCAGCCCTTTTAAGAATATTGAGTTGCTAAGATAATTTCTCAGTTTCTTTCTTTCCAGTGGACCAGGCATCCTTTCTGTCGCAGCACTCAGCCCATTAGATCAATCTTCCATATGGATATGCACCCTGTGGACTGCCTCTCGATGTGCTTTCCAGTTAGCCCTGCCGCCCCACTAATTTGCTTATTAATATAACTTTACATTTTGAGTTTTTTCAGTGCTTTGCAATTTCATGGTATATTTTAAATCTGGTGGTTAGTGTCTTCAGTGTCATGGTGCATTTTGGTCCAGAGGACACGTGTGTCTGTCTGTCTGTCCAGAGTATACAACCACTCAAACAATATGATGTACCAGGCGGTGTTAAAGAAAAGTAACACTGATCCAAATGTTGACTTTGCAGTGAAGAATACCAGCCTGGCCATGCACAGATTTCTTCTCAGTGACATTTGTGAAGACAATCATGAGCATTACAACATGTCTGATGTCATCCGAGTCAAAGTATTATTTCAAAGGATGGATAGAGATGTTTTGCAGCTACTTTTGCAATATTTGCATGAAAAATGTACTTGGAAAGAAAACAACTCTTTAATCAAAACACTTATTTGGAGAGAATTGTGAAGAATGGCCAGAAAAAGAAAGTTATTTCATGTTCAGTCGGTGGACCCTTAGCACAAACTTTACCTGGTCTCAGTGGTATATAGAAATCCTGGACAATTCTGGAAATGTGAAATGTTTGTAGAGGCTGCTCTTCAGTTATAAATCTGTGTGTGCATGCTTTGAGGCAGTGCTGTATGTGCTTTGAGGTGGCCTAAGCAGAAGTCCAATAGCATGTCTCCAATTAGGTAGTTCCTCAGAGTAGCTGAACTAGCCAGACTTTTAAAGGCATTAAATAAGGACTCTGCCGCCCTTGTCGTCGACATCCCCATCACCTGGAAGGAGCCGCTGTAGAATCCATTAGTGCTGGTTCGAGTAGTGTCGCAGGAAAGATTCCAAGCTGTACTCACCAGTTAGCAAGAATTTCAGGTAACTGAGGACACAACAAGGGTTACCTTGCTTGTATCATGCTACAAGTATTGGGTATTTAAATAAATCTGCCTAATCCATCTAGACATGCCAGACGATGCTTCACAATGGACGCCAGTCGCTATAAACACGGACGTTTCAGTTGGAGTGGACAGCTCTCGTAACTCAAGGACTAGAAGTAGCGATGTTCACTGGACTTCTGCACACATTCGTACTTGTGAAGAGAAAACGACTGTTTGTTGGCAAGAGTATTGTCAAAGTTATGTCACTTTCATTGGACAATTTGATGCTTTATTTGCATTGATGACAATCATATGACATCAGGTGAAAGTACTTTTATTACTTAGTGCACAGATAGATCTCGGCTTCAAGTCTCCATACTCCCTTTCTGTAAAGCTACTGGGAAGTATCCGAGGAGGGCACCGAGAACAGTTCCATCCACTGCAGTGTACACAGCTTGCATTTACCTACTCTGTTTGTGCACGTAAAAAAACAACTATTCCCTCCACAGAGTTGTACTTTCATGTGGGAAGCCACTGAGAAGACAACCCACTTTTAACCTAGTACAGGTAACAAGTATAGAGATGACATAATTTTTTATTTTTTATTTTATCTGTTTTTGTCAGCTGACTGTAAAGGTGGAAGATTAAAGCTTCCACGCCGTTAAACAGTATTACTACAATAACTTTACTGGCTCTTGATCAGGTTGAAAACTATGGGCCAGACAGTAAATGGAGCAAGTTTGATGGACTGCATGAGTGTTTTTAACAAAGTAAGGTAAAAAATGCCAAAATGTTATCCAGGTGGGTATTATGACAATTTACTGGCTCATGATGTCAGGGGTGTGACATTGTCAGTAGCCATTGATCACTTGGCTCCTTTTATTTGGGATGCCTTCACCTTATGCCTGTTTCAGAATCATCCAAGCTCTGTAAAATGAATGTGCAACGTTTATTGATAGGTGAGAGCATCTGATTACATTTTGCCTCTTCAGATGTGCTTTAATGGATCCAGAAATGGTGTCGGGTAGAAATTATGGACCAGCACAAATTAACAATAGTCCAGAGAAATACATACCAACGTTTGAGAATGCCTGGGAAAAACTTGGAGCAGATGTAAAGGGGACTCAAATATCATTGTTGAGAGAAAGAAAACATTAATGGGACTTAAATTTCCACATTAACTTGCATCTGAGTTGAGACAATTTTAAGAGGGAGAATGTAGTGCTTACAGAAGAGTACACCACATGGAAGGACTCACAGTGAGCAGCTGTACGCATCAGGAACAACTCTATTCCAATACCAGCCATGGTACAGTGTTCCTCACAGTCCAGCAGCCAGGCGTCCACTGAATCCCCACCACCCACTTACATTCTACATTGAACCGCTGATGAACATATCCGATTACACGCATGCATGGATGTGTACATTCTGCTGGAGACCCAACACCAAAATCTTAAATAATATCTTTTTTATCTATAAAAAATTGGAAGTCGATTGCCTGACTGGGGTGTGTTTACATACATGCTGCTTTGTGTGGAGTCAAGGAAATGAGCGGTCTGGCATCACAATCCAATGGTCCACATCCAAAGAATTTTAAGATAGAGAAAAACAAGTGGTGATTCTCATGAATAGATGGAAACCTTATACATCAAGAAAAGATATGTGCTGCAGAACTATCTTTTGGAGGAAAATAACTTTTTTCTTTTGGGTGGTCCGGTTTTAACTTTACATTATTTGAGGGTTAGGTCATAATCCACTGGAAACCGTAGATTCTATGTCCACCTAATACTTGATCTGATGCCATTACCCATAATCCTTTTGTGCTGAATCACACTTGTTGGACGACGCTGACTCAGGCTCTGAGGATGAGTGCCCCTCCAGGTGAAGCATACTATGATTACTGTAATGTAAATACATTATTTTTGTATATATGAGCTTCATTCACAGTCATCAGCAACACAGTTTTTGAAGTCTATTAATTCGCTACTCTAGCGTCAGAGTAGTGGAAAAATATACTTTGCCTTTACTGCTATGATGTTCACTCAATTCCATAGAAACCCCTTGCAACTAGGCTACACCGCTTAAAAGCACACAAAAAATCCACCACAACTACAAAACACGGACAGAGTCCTTTGAAATAAAATAGCTTGTTTTTTTATTTTTATGATAAAATAAAAAAGAAAATCCCATAAAATATCCTCCCCGACAAAGAAACAGGACACTTTCAATCAAAACTGTGATTCAAAACTCAAAATTCACAATATACTAAAATCTAAAACATTGTCAAAAATAAAATAATCAACAATTGACAACCAAAAGGCTTCAATTTCTTTAAAAATACAAAGCTGGGCTTCTTTTTTTAACCTGTAAAGAAAAGAAAACTGTGAACTGGAAGATATCTGTGTTAAAGCACCCTCAGCACTAATGTACACGAATAACCAAAAAGTCAAAGACTTCATCCTTAGGTTATTCAGCCATTCGTCGTTCTTAAGTGATTAAATGAACAGTCCATTTTAATCATGACTTTGCAGCCCTTTCAGGTTTGGACTTGAGAACTGGGAATCTCACACTGAATTTAAAAAATAACAATTCTAAACCCATTTAGGACTATTTTTAAAAGCATGGTTAAAAAACAGGGGGAAGATCTGCTTTGGCTTCACCTGCTGCTTTGACTTTATAGTCAGTGGACTGATGGGTTCACACTTTAATTCTAAGATTGTCAGTTTCATGCCCAATTATCGGAATAATCTAAACACGCTAATACCATTAAGATTCCTGAAAATTTGGATTGATTTGAGGCTTTTAGACCAATTCTGCACACTCTTGCTCTACAAACATAGGCTCTGCTTGGAGTGTTGCAAATTGAAAAAAGGGATTTCAACAATTATTCACTATATTTAAATGTTAAGGGCTGAAATTCAATTTACTCTGAAGTCCCTTGCGTAAACATAAAGCGCCCCAGCTGTGCTGATGTAAATGCATGTTGCACCCCTGGGATAGGATACTTGTAACACCGCCCCTCGAATGGATGGCAAATGAGAAGCATTCGCAGTTGGGGAGATAGTTGAACAAGCATGGAGGATATAAACTGAACAACAACAGTAGAAAGACGCGATTGGTGGGATCCACACCCCTAAAATTGTACTTTGTGGGGCATTTTTATAAATACACAATGACCTTGGGTTGAACTAGGCCCCCAACACGAATGCATCCACCCTGCACCACAGGATCCACTAGTGAACATATGAAAATCAAGATAGAGGTTGAAAGACAAAGGAAGTGAAGAAAGGACAGAAACCAGAGTGAGCAGACCAAAGACCACAAGAACTAGAAGTGAATAGAAGAAAGCAAATGTAGGTCTTAAACTGGGAAAAGTGAAAAAGCTAGAAGTAGGTTGAAAGGTGTGTGACCGAATGGGGGAAAAGTATGTGCATGAAATCACCCAAAAACAAAGTGAGGATTAAGAATATAAAAACGTTGAAGGGTTGAAGGTGAGCGACTAATGGAGCCGGCTATCATCCTGTGACGACAAGTGGTCTTCTAATGTTGAAGTCAAGTAATATTTCTATGCTAAGGGGTCAAATAACTCTCTCATGCTCAAGTCAACTCACTTTTCATATGGAATCGTGGATCTTTCTTCATGCTAGGGGGTCATCTAAACTTTTCATACTGAAAGAGAAGTCGAGGAAAGTTTTTATGCTAAGGGGTAAAGTCGGTTTCTCAAATAAAAGAGTTAACTTATCGAGCTGAGGCGACACTTCAGCATCACATGGGAAGGAGTCATGTCAAGTAAGCTTCTCATAGTAAGGGATCAAATAACATTCTCTGATTAAATCTCTAGTAACTCATGTTATGGGGTCCAGGATGACTCATTTCATGCTGATAAGGAACCTCTCACGCTAAGGTGTTAAGCAAAATTCTCATGTTACACTCAAGCGACCTCATGTGTATTGGTCAAGTAACTAAGTATTGAAGTAACCTCTGAATGCTCAGCAGTCAAGGAATAAGCTCTTCTTGTGGACGTACCCTCACCATTTCTGGCACATTATCTTAAATTTAGGTCTCAGGATAGCTTGATATGGGACGGACGTTTATAGAACCCTAAGAAACCAATCTTTTAAAGGTTATTAGAATATTGGAATGTGGAGCACTCCATTGAAGACAAAAGAGTGCTCCGTGCTTCTATGGGTCGGTAAAGGCCCACAAAGCAACATTCCAATGTTTTCACAAAGGCCTCTCGGAGCCTGAGGGGATTTAACCGCGGCGCAAATTCTCCCGCATTGCGGGATAAGTAATGAGTGGGCAGGGCTGCGTCGGCCAACAAACGTGCGCAGTACCAGCGAGGTAGTGCTTGTGTCGGCCGTTGGCCGACACAAGCACGGAACGGGTTAAACCCCCTCGGGCTCCGAGGCCTTTGTTTTATTTGTTAGAGCATTCTGCCCTCTAGTGGCAGAATGTTTTAAAAGCCTTATAGCTCTTCCTAGCTGGGCTATACCGGCTATTAAAGTCCTGCTCCCTTGTTAAAAGCACTCGCCTTCGGCTCGGGCCTTTAACACTTGAGCAGGCCTTTAATAGCCGGTATATCCCGCTACAGCAGGCTATAATAATTATGCCAGCTAGTTTTATGTGTAACACGTTACGGTAATAGTTGTCACATTACTAACAACAGTGTTACAATTATTGAACTCAATGGCACTCATTAACCTCAGTAGCATGAAAGGCCGACTTTGGTCGGCTAGGATATTAGACTCAGATCTTCTGTTTTCAGCACGGTGCCAAAAACACACTTCGTTGGTTTCTCAGCATGCTATTGCTTGTTGCATTCTTGTAACCGTATTGGGCAACTTAGGGAGTTCTTAACATCTTCAGCTACAGATATTAGAATGGAAGAACTTTATGTAGAAGATCGTGTTATTTCACATTTTCTCCTTCCCTTTGTTATGTTGTCTTTTCTTTATGCTATGATAGTGAACAGTGTTGCTCATAACTATCAGTATCAAGGACTGTAGGCCATGTCTTTTTAGCGGAAAAGCTGTTATTTGTAGGAACCATGTCTTTTCATTATACTCATCTATGTAATTTGCGTTAATGCGCCACTTGGCATAGTCTAGCAGAACAGTCCTTGTTGTTCGACAGAATACATTCTAAGAGGAAGGCCCGGTGCAAAGCCAATCAATGGGTTAGTTATCTACACCATGTACAGTGCCAGCTAGGTGGTTGCATGCACAATCATGGGCAGTGATACTCCTTCTCACTCATCGTACACTGCTGTTTTCCACCTGATCTAGGACTGAAGCATGAGCATGTGTGTGGGTCGTCTAACATTGCCCTCTTGAATGAGGCGGCAGCTGTCGATCTCGTTGCGTATATTAATTTTGATTACAGGGCATAGCCTTGCACTTCAAATTGGTTCTTTGTCTATAACGGGCCCTCGGTACATTTCTAGTCCATCTATACATCGCCAATGTCACAAGACTATTGATACCTTAAGATAGGATTAATCTACTCTCCATACTCAATCACTAACCTATAAAATGTATGTGGCAACTGTATTATTTCATTTGTCAGGGCTTATCCTACTTCTCAATTTGAACACATCCCAATGGCTAGACCCAGGGTGAGTGAGACAATTGGCCCCTTGCGGCAGGCAGAAGTTACAGGCTAACTCAGAAATACAAGTGTTTGGTGATTTGGGGTAAAATACTGGGGAAAGCATGCAGGAAGCAAGGTGAAAAAAACAATAACCACACTATTCCCCAAAAATCATGTAAACTGGAGTATATCTACCACCACTTTACCTCATTCGGAGTTATGATACCCGCAGTATCAGTAACCCCTGTGGGCGAGTGGGACTATCGGGCATAAAATCACCTGAAGTTTGAGCCTCAGGACAAAATTGAGTTAAAATGTGCATGATGCTGCTTAGAGAAAACAGGTGCTGCTGCAGTATCGTACATCTTTAGAACAACAAGTTATGCCGCCCAAAAAGCAAAACCAAAATGAAAAAGTAATGTACATTTATTTCCTTCCTTTAGAATAAGGATGGCACATGTGAATGAGAGTGGGCGGTCAGTGCTTCTGTGTACTTTGGTTTCTATAGGATAATTTAACTACAAGTTGTAGGGATAATGAAGATGCAACAGTTCAAGCCTTCAGATTTGGTTACGCACCTTGAAGCTGGTCAGAGATCCCATCAACATGCCACCCATTACAGTGGGTTAGCATTCCATCAACATTGACCATTACTTTGAAAAGTTATAGAATTAGAGCCATCTAATTACCAGCAGGCTGAGGCTACGCCATTGATTTGTAGTAACCTAAGGATCCAAGCAGTGACATGAATCCCCTTTAACTTTTCATAGAAAACGTTTGATGCCATGTATACTCTTCCTTCTCTGGCTTTACACACTGTGCTTGCACCAGATAGGTCACGATATATGGTCTTCAGAAGTTCCTATTCTGTACCCATCATCCTGACACCCTATACATCTTGGACACTCCTTGAACAATGAGCTCCTTGCACCAAAAATATATTATTCTTGCCAAGAAACTCGGTTTTAAGCCCATTTCTCACATATATTTTTTTCAGAACTTGGACTGTGGCACGGCATAGCCTAGAAATTTTCTTGGACAGTAGCATTGCAGTTCTGTTGAGTAATAGTCACTTGTACCTTATGGATGCATTCAAGTCTTGTACCAATCGGAAGTTCTCCTTCAAAGAGCTACAATGTATTTTTTAATATTGAAAACATGTTTTATATAAATTGTGCCTAATAAGTCTATATCACAACTGAATAATTCACGTGGACCTTTGTATTGAAAACAATTATTTTCTCAAAAAAACACAAATATTTTAAATGTATGTTATATTTTTGTGATACTGCTGAATGTCTGATTTATGTACAAACTTGAATGTCGATCTGCCGGAATTCACTCGCTCTGACCTTTGCAGCATTCCTTGACCAATAAACGCTCACATTAAAGACTGACAGATCAGCACATTTGTCGTGTGATGTGTTTATTGTGAGAATTAAAACATGTTCAAAATTATTTTGATTTCTTGGTGATGTCTTGCTTTTTGTGTAGTAAACCATTGATTACATACTTTTTTTTAAATCAATCTGAAACTTTTGAAAGGATGTGATGTTTAAAGACAGCATTTCGTGAGACAGAGATTTGTGCATGGCTCAGCAGAAGGCATTCACATTTCACTGGTCCCGCCCTGACATGGAGGCTCATTAGGATGAGGGTCGTAGGCACATCCGCGATGCTGGCGGAAAATGTCCTTTTCCGCACTCCATCGGCGGTCCTTGCATCCGCCATATTACAATGGGCAAACATAGCCCATTTCCCGTCCACTGCGGAGTTACGTGATCCGCTAGAATGTTCCTTCGGTGGCGGAGGGAGCCAATAGAGAAACACGGCCTTGCGGAATGATGTCCCTACCGCCGGACAAATCACGATGCCCCAAACAGCCCATCACACCGCAGCCGAGAATTCAGCCACCCGGAGACGGCGGAAGCACTACTCCGGAAACTGAAATTACAATCCCGGTCACCACCACGTGGACCTGACTGCTATGGATCCAGCTCTTCAAGCCCTTCCGCTGCTGTACCTCATCCACTACCAGCAAATAAGACGTCGCCACGGTCAACACCGCAGGCACGTTAAAACACATCATCACATACAACCACAGACACTCTGGTGGGGACAGCAACATATCCCCCCGTGTACTCACACATGTCCTGTCTGATGGAAATCCACACCTCCGCATCCGGGTCACCCATCAACCGCGAAATCACTGCAATGTCCCGGGCAAATCACAGCAGCGGTGAAGACGCGGGAAAACATGCAAACAGTGTATTAGGCAGGGCTGGTGCCAGGCATGGGCATTCTGGCCAGATTCACGGGGCTCCACTTTCACCCTACCCACAGTACGCTTCCCACACCCATTTGGGCACATGCTGTGTGCCCCTCATGTGCCCTTCCCCTGCATAATTTCCCAGCCAGGTGTGGCTAGACCTCGCACCTCACACATCAAAGGGCAAGGTAGATTGACTGGGAAGGAGGGGGTGAAGATGAACACCCTGCACAGAAGGTCAGGGGCTGGACAACGCTCCTCCTCACACCTACCTTCCACTCATGTGAATCAAACAGAGTATAATTAAGAAATGAAAACTCACACTGCATATGAACAACCACTGAAATGTTCACACTGCCTGTCAAGTCCCTCAGAAAGACCCCACACTGACACTCTGCCACATACACATACCATAGGTAAGCAGCAATGGAGGACAATACGTGTGCTAGCCCAAAGTGAAGTGGAGAGTGCTGGAAAGCCATGGAGCAAGCCAAATAGCATGTGTACATCACATGCAAAAGGAGGAACATATCATACCACCCTTAGGCCCTCAAATCAGACATCGGTGGCACAGTGCGGGAAATTAAACCACAGTGACCTCTGTGCAACAACTCGGGGATACATCAATGTAAGCCATGCATAGGCCCAGGAATGATAGGAAGTGTCAGCAGTCATACAGTGACCAGCCACACATCTGTGTGAACTTACTTCACATGTGTATGCCATCAGCACAACACACATGACTCATTGTCACACACCCTGTCGAACACAAGTAGGACCTTCACACATGCCCCTCATCTACCCACCTCACACCTGCAACACTCAACACCTGTGAGAAACACACATAATGGTGCAAATGATGTCCTGAGAGTTCACTGACAACCAATCACGCACCCTGGGGTGCATCCACAAATGTCAGACTCACACTCAGGGATGCCTGAACCAATGCTGACCCAAAAGCAATATCCACACACAAATCTCACAAACATCCACAGAAGCCCATCCATGTGCAGTCAAACAGTGGAAAGGCAATGTGACCCTAGACAGAACAGAATACACAACATTGCCACTCAGGACCAATTCACAGACACCATACCCCAACACAAACAAGAACTGCCTCCTCAAAAAACAATCATGAACAATAACTGGGATCAAGGGGACGAATCAGCTAACACACACATACACATCACACCAGTCATCAAGTGAACATGGTGTCATAGTGTACCACAAGCACGCACATGCACAAACCTGACAAGTGAAAGGCCAAAAATAGGAGGACAAACCACTATTGTGCACTCAAAACAAGTTCATGAACATGAATACACATTGCTGCATGTGCCATACACACAAGAAATGCACACTACACATGCAACACACATATGAATGTATCACAATGCACAAACGTCTCAGACACAATATCATGCAAATAGAACATCACACACACATTGCACCTGTCAGTAGAAAGAGCCAACACAGGCCAACCACTGCATACATCCACAACAAAAACACAACAGATGCACATACCAATCCATCACATAGCAAACTCAGCTGGACATCAGGGGGATGCACACCAAGCAAGCACAAGGCAACATACACTGACAGCACTGAATGCACAGCAAGCTTTGTGTGCACAACTACAAGAAAAACAGCACACATATCTGAGTGCCCCACCATGAACTCCCACAACACAAATCATCAAAGCAGACAGATAACATAAGACTCAGGAAGGGCAGCAGTACCTCAGCAAACGCACATACAGTTTAGCCTTCACCCACAGATGCACAACTCAGGGAAACCCAGATGCAAACAACATAACTAGTGGACTGTGCTGCTCAAACATACGCACTGCACATGATCAACCATGACTTCAAACTAGTAGAAGAAAATAACATGAAACTAATTGTGAAACTGCCCTGAGTGGCACATTGGTCCTGTACACAGATCATCTTCACAAAGTATAGTGTCACACTATGAATAGGTGGGGAGGCTCACACACTGGCAAGGCATAGGGTGGAAGACATGAGACTGAAGTGGTGTGTACATCAGTATTGGACAGGTGAGGAATGTACAGTCCACAAACACATAGAGGAGTAACACACAATGTGTAGGCATCAGAAGCACCTATAGGGGATGGAATGACTCCTCATACCACACTCCATACTGTAGCCAAAAACAGTTCAAGTGACAGCAATGCATGAGAAAACTCACAAATAATGTCAGTGTGGCTGAGCTGGTCAGCACAGTGAGCACAAACAGAAACAAGACACATGGCTGATCAACAAAACACAACACAGACTTTGCAGTCACACACTCTGCATACGCACAACTGGCAGCAACAACAAGTAGGTGTCCCCCAGGAGTGCAAGGACACACCAACACACTGCACAGTGCTCAACCTACAACTCCTACATGTTCCCACAATCTCAAGCACATGGCTGACAATTTAAACAAACAGGCACTCATTACCTGGGTCATACATGTGTGTAGTTGGCATTGCAGGGGCACATACACATCAACACTACTGACAATGACATGCCATTCACACTGTATGACTACTCAAGTGCACACATTCTAATGTACCCTTGTGACTATGAACACAGGCACACACAAGATGACTACACACCAACTGTGCTGTGCACACATCAAGATAGAGTCCACAGACATGCCGGACCCTGGCCACACCGCAAGTAATCCTGTGGATAGCATTCACCTCTGTACTGGTATTGTATCCTGACATGACGTGTATAATTTAGCAAACCTGATCACAGAATGATTAGGAGAAGAGTAGACCATCACAAACGACCATCATTACACCCTCAAGACTCAGACTCAAGAAGAACAAAAGTGCTTGTTACCTCTATAAAGCTCTGAAAAGAGTAAAACAAGCAATTGGCAATGTTAAAGTGGCATACAGAGCATGTGTCACATGAACCGATACCCATACCTAAAACCTTTTATTTAGCAAGGACATTGACAAAACAGGAGTAACTGTCTTTATTACATAATACCCAGATAGGCATCAAAAGTGACAAACAGCAACGATGCATTCACAGACCTGGATAATATCCTTTTGTCACTCCCTGTGGGCCTCCTAGTGATAGGGGGAGACTGCAACGCTGTGCTGTCCAGGGCGCATGACCGCCACCCGCCATGGGAACTCAGACCTTCACAGAAGTGGCTACCGGACTTCCTTGAGTCCATGGGACTGGTGGATCGATGGAGGTTAAACAATCCAGACAGGACTCAATACACATTCTTGTCGGGAGCCCACCATAGTCTATCTCGTATTGACTATAGCCTAGTCCCGGTGGCACAGACGTTCAATATCCGGGAGGTTCGCCACCTGGGTAGAGGCATCTCAGACCACTCTCTGGTTTGGATGAAGGTAGTCCTGGGTCAAATGAGCGCCGGAAGGATAGCCTCCATTAACTCATGGTACCTGAGAGACCCGGAAACCCAGAAGAAAATAGCCCAAGCCACCAACAACTATTTCCAAGACAATGAGGGGACTGTTGACTCAGCTCAGATGCTATGGGAAGCCTACAAAACAGTTATTTGCAGGGAAACCCTATCTCTGATAGCGGGAAAGAAAAAGAACAAGCAGGCAGAGTTAGTGTGCGCAGAAGAAGAAATACTAAGAGTGGAAGAGGAATTAGCTCAGTCCGTGACAACCGAAAAGATACATCTCCTCAATTTGAAACAAGACGAATTCCATAGCATAGCCGAGGATAGAGCCAGGGCATAGGGCAGAGATACACAGAGCAGAATTTATGAACATGGGGATAAGGCAGGGATGCTAATTGCATGGGTGGATAGGAGGGAGTGGGCGGCCCGGCTGGTGCCCGAACTGCAAGGCGGAGACTCCGTCCCTATAAATGACCCACAGGAAATAGCGAACCATTTTTCAGACTACTATCAAATGGCTTACCGTACGACTAATAACTGCACAGACGACGAAAATAGTGAATTGCTTACGGATATTAGACTTCCCACCCTCTCCGATAAAAATAATGAATCTCTCGAGTCAGCTCTCACAGACGATGAGGTGGCACAGGCAATCCGGGGGGGGGGGGGTGAACTCGGAAAAGGCGTCCGGTCCCAATGGCATCCCAATTGAATTGTACAAACTGAGACCGGATAAGATAGCCCCGTACCTCCACTCAATGTTCTTAGAGAGCAGAGACAAGGGGATGCTCCCCTTTGGCCAACGAGTTGCAAATTTTGTAGTCATTCATAAGGAGGGCAAATCCAAAACCAGCTGTGCGTCCTATATACCTATATCGCTGCTGAATGCAGAACCTAAGATTCTTGCTAAGTTACTGGCTACACGCTTGATTAAAGTAATGGACACATTAGTGCACCCCGACCAGTCAGGCTTCCTGCCACATCGAAATACCTCTCTCAATCTACGTCGCCTGCACGGCGTTCTGGGGAGAGTACCAACTATCCTAGAACCCGCCATACTGGTCTCCCTAGATGCCACCATGGCATTCGATATGGTCGAATGGCCCTATATTTTCGCCATGCTAGACAAGCTGGGTTTTGCCCCATCTTTAAGAGCTGGGTCCGTCTGTTATACTCTAGCCCCATGGCCCAGGTTGTTGTGAACAACCGTAAACCTCCAGCTTTCCAACTGAGCCGTGGAACGTGCCAGGGTTGCCCTTTATCTCTGCTCCTTTTTGCACTAGCTTTAGAGCCCCTTGCGGCATGGATTCGCAGAGATCAGTTGATTCGTGGGATGCGGGTCACCGGGTTGGGAAGACAAGATCTCGTTATACGCGGACGATATTCTGCTGTACCTGACCTCCCCAAGAGCCTCCTTGATCGGCCTCTTGGACATTCTAGCGGTGTTTGGGAGATACTCTGGATTCACCATAAACTGGTCGAAGTCTGTGATGTACGTCCTACAGGGAGAACCTCCTAACCTTCCGAGGGGCTGCCCGATACAAATAGCGTTGGACGGCTTTCGTTATCTCGGCATCTTCATCACGCTGAGCTCAGAGCTCCGCTTTACCCACAATCTGCTGCCACCTATTTAGAGGCTAAAAAGTGACGTCAAGCGCTGGAAGTCTCTACCCCTCTCGTCGTTGGGCAAGGCGGTCCTCTTTAAAATGATGGCTCTGCCCCGCTTCCTATATGCCCTCCAGAATTCAATGGATCCAGTTCCCCCTTCTTACTTCAAAGAAATAGAGAATCTTCAAAGAGATCTCTTATGGGATGGTAAGCCCCGCATAGCCTTAACCAAACTGACCCTTAATTGGTATGATGGGGGCATCAGTCTCCCAGATATTAAAAAGTATCAACCAGGAGATCTAATGTCGACCGGATGACCCCGGGTATGCCATGGACAAATGGCTACTTCCTGGGGTGAATACACCAGAGCACTCTATGCCTGGCCCCGCAGGTACTCTCTCACAGGACCGAATGCACATTCGGTTTATATTTGCCATGCGGCTAACAAACAGCTGGGATGGGAAGGCAGACTTACCCTGGCAACTCCACTGTGGAACTCTGAAAAGCTGGGAAGCCTATGGCAATCCAAGGGCTTTGATAAATGGGACCTTATAGGACTCTCACAGATCAAAGACATCCGGGGTAAGGAGACTATTCTGCCATTTGCCTCTCTCCAACAGCAGTACCACCTGGCAGATACGGAATATTTTCGGTATCTTCAAGTCATGCATGCCTTGCTCACTCACATCACGAGCAAATCCACACTTCCGGAGGCCCCCCCCTTGGAGGACAGAATACTCGACGGCGACCTCCCTGAGAAAACCATCTCCCTGATTTATAAAAAACGGATTAATAATATGGAAGATCCATTACAATCACGGAAGGAGAAATGGGTCAGAGACGGCTTAGAACTGGATGATGAAGATTGGCAAGAGGCGGTCTCCTCCCCGAGAACAGTGGCGGTCCAGGCAAGGCTACGATTGGTACAGCTCAAAAATCTTCATAGGATTTACTTCACGTGGCCGGGCTTGGTACGCATGGGTAGAGCAGAAACTGGGGAGTGCAGATGTGGATGCGGGGATAATGGCATTTTTATGCACATCATATGGGAATGTGTACATATCCAGTCTTATTGGCAAGCCATACATCACACTTTACGAGAGGGTCTGAGTATTGACATGCAGCCGGAGGCCCATAGATGCCTCCTAAATATTTGGGAAACTACAGATCTCACCTCTTATACTACACAATGGGCAACTCTGGCATTAATGATTGCAAAAAGGAATATTGCGCTGCATTGGGTGGCCCGTCAGCCACCTACACTGGGAAAGTGGGAAGAGGGCCTAGACTGGTGTATGTTCCGGGAGACAATGGTCTATGTTGTAAGGGGGTGCCCTGGGAAACAAAATAGAGTGTGGGGGCCCTGGAATCACTACAGAGGGGATATCTGTACCCCACCCACTCCACTGCATGACTCTGAGACTCTTGAGACCCCTTGATTTATTTTACACTGTAAACTGTGATTCGATTTATTGTGTTCCATATTGAAATCGTGGACTTTGTATGGTCCCTTGCTCGTGATTGTCAATGGTGAACTTTGTCGATGACGTTTAATAAAAAGAATTATAAAAAAAAAAAAGTGCCAAAGAGCAAGGCCATTGGCCAGTCCAAATTCAAAGTATGTACATGTGTGCATGAGAAACTGCACAGGGAATGGGCATCCAAAGTGACAAACAGCAAGGCCATTGGCCAGTCCATAGTTCCGGTGTGCACATGTGTGCATGAGAAACTGCACAGGGAATGGGTAACACCGTCCACTGCCATGGGATTCATCCCAGCTCGGGGTATATAAATGGGCAGTCCAGGCACCGCTGTGGGAAAGATTGTGTTGGGTGGGAGACTTTGCCTCAAATTTGGCTGTCAGTTGATCTGGTAGGTGGCTGATTGTCGGGGCCAGTTGAAGGACTGGACCTTGGAGAGAGAGGACCAGCTGAGGTAGAGGCATCAGTGGCTGTGGGAGCCTGAGGGCTGCTTGGACCGGGTGGCGTGGTGGCACAGGGAGGCGGAGATATGCTGCCGTGAGACACAGTGTGTGAGGGTGAATCTCGAGGGCTGGTTCTCAACTTCTTGGGGATTCGATAGCCCACAATTGTCTTGGCTGGAGTGGGAAGTGAGGTGGGCACAACAGCCTCACTCTCCACGAAAGGTGTATTCGGTGCATGTGGCTCTACCCGTGGGGATTTGCTGAATCTGGTGGAACGCTTGGCGTGGCCTTGCCTTTTCCCCTCCATCCCCTGTTGTCCAGGTGAACCCCCCCACTTTGCTCTCCTGTCCCAGCTTCACAGGGGTGTGAGTGGGAGTTGAGGTTGTGGGTGAATGTGCCTTAGAGAAGTGTTTGCCCTGAGTCGTTGCAGGCACCAGGTTCACAGCAGACAGGGCAACTGTTTATCTGTGCGAGCAGGTGTGGGGATGGGAGTGCCCTTGGATGGGGGTGATTTGGATGAATGTGAGGTTGAGGCCTGCTTCTTGGCCTGATGCCCCCGAGTGTCCTGTGATGGGCTTTTGCCTTTGCGCTCCTGTGCGCCTGTTTTGTTTTTTGGGGATGGTGTCTGTGGTCTGGGCTGCTTGGAGTGCTGCTGTTGTGTGCTGTGTGTGGTGGACTTGGTGCCTGAGAGCTGTGACATGTGGGCACTCTCGTCAGGTGGTGCCACTGGCAGGGTGGTTGCTGAAGGGACTGGAACTGGACTGGGAGCCTGTGACAGCTGAATGGCTGCTGTCACTGTGGAGGACAAAGACTGGACAGTCCGGTGTAGCCCACCACGTCAGAATGAATGCCATCCATGAAGGCAACTACCTGTGACAACTTCTTGTCATGATCCTGGAAAGCATTCAGGAGAGCAGCCTGACCCACACAGAACTGGCACAAAAGGTCCACCCCCTCCACACTTAGGGCAGCAGGGGAGGCAGGGGCAGCAGTGCCTGGGGGAAGGAGACTCAACTCTTCCTAGGGCTGCGAGCACGGACAGCCCTAGTGGTAGCAGCCGGGAGGGTGGGCAGTGGATGATGTGTGGTGGAAGAAGAGGCAGATTTCGAACTGCCTGTGCCCGCCAACACCGAGGAGTCAACGTTGGAGTCTGATGATGTTGAGATTGGTGTTTCTGGGCGTGATTTATCCAGGGCACTCCAGTCCCCCTCCGAGGAGCTGGTCACATCAGTGTCAGTGAGCTCCAGTGTAGCAGTCATGTCAGAAGCTTCCCCACTGGTGTCAGTCCCCCGTCCTTCCCTGCCCTCAGTAGATGCTGCAAGAGACAGAGACATAGGTTCAGTATAGTGCTATACTCACAAACATCATATGCAAACAAAGTACAAAAATAGAAAATTATACCCCCAAGTTGCCATCCACCATGTGCAGTCAGCATGTGCAACCTTTATGCAATCATCAAAAGATGCATGGAAACATGCATAGTTGACATCAATGCCCCGTGTGATGTTTACACAGCCAAACAGCTGGCCCATGCCTCCTTGTAACCTAACATACTATTCTCTGTAAGCATACCTACGTGCCTGTAGGTGATATACATACACATCTCCACGTCTCCTCAGTCACATATGAAGTCTCTCAAAGGGTACACCACAGATACAGTCCCAAATGCCCTTTTGCAATCGCCATGAGCACCTGCTATCCACCATGGTGTGCTTTGAAGCACAACTACAGTTGCACATTGGTGTCAGCTGTGTAGTTGTCACAAATTTTAAGTTGTGCACAGCACACATCTATAAATGCACACTAACATGATGCTGACTGCTGTTCACTGCCAGGTGATGCCTATGACACTCATACTGCAGCATATGTCACCAGGCCACATCTCATCTTGCAATGTCAAGGGTCATTGTATTAAACACATGAGAAACTACATGTTGCAAAAATGCTTAACAGCTCCACTCAACACAGAGGCCATTTTGAAGCCATTGCATCACACTAGAGACTTCACAGAGCTCCGCACTGGCTCAGGGTTGGGATTCATGCAGTCACTATAATCCACATTTGTAAAGCGCGAACAATCACCCGTAAGGGTCTCTAAGCGCTGGGGGCCGTCGGGAAGATTAAGCAAGCTATTGCCCAAAGTCACATGGTGTTGGGCTAATCTGCCGCTGGCGCCGGGGATCAAACCGTGATCCCCAGATTCCGGAGTCAGTCGCCCTGGCCGCGACGCCACACCTCTTCCACTGTCACTCACACGCACAATACTCACCCCCAACTTGCTGCAGATGGGCCCTCAAGCGTCCATCCAGCTCTGGATGTGTCACTACCAATATGGGGGCCATTAGTGGTGTCATGCTCCAGCGCGCCAACCTGCTACTCCGAGGGAGCACCCCCAGTGTCATCTCTGCCACGTTTTTGCTCAGCCGGCGATGTCATCCCACCTCTTGTGACAGTGTGTGTGCGCCGTCTGTTGGAAACACCCAGAGGCCGTACCTTGCATGCAATGGCCCTCCATATGGCCTTACGCTTACGCTGGTGGACCTTAAGCTACAGGCATGGGAGAGAAGAAGAGGAAGTTTCAGTGACACTGTGTTATGTACCACTGTGTCTCAGTACAGGAGCATGAAAAAAACATAGCACACCAATACATAAATGTTGAGCAGAGGACATACAGCATGACAGGTAGTACACTTGCATCGGATAATCTCATAGAAATGTATACATGTATGATGATAGATACAGTACCTGGCCATCTCATACACATGCAGAGTGCCAGCACAGAAACCAATGTGGCGAAGACCCTCATCTGTGATGCAGTATGTGAGTGAGCAATACACACAATACATTTGAAATGATGTGTTGGGGCACACTCACTGTGCCCAACACTACACACCCCTCTATGTCCTTGGCCAGTGAGTGGCTACCTGTGTAATGGAGGTCACATTTAGGGCCATGAACTTACATCCTCACACTGTTCTCACAAGGTGTAGGCCTGTCTTGTGCAATCCTCAGGCCCAAGATAGCTCATTGAGAAATAGGGTGGCAGACAACACATATGTTTAACTCAGTCCATATACTGATGGTTGCTTGTTAGATTGGGCAGTTTCTGTGCAGGCCAGGTGGACTCACAATGAGGTCAAATGTGGGCAATCAGAAAACTTCACATGCATGTACAATATGAGAGGGAAAACAGTGCCTACACATGCAAGACAGAACACATAGTGAAAACAATGGAGTGATGATATCTACAAATGAAATGTATCTGATGTGTCCTAGGTGAATTACCACCAAGAGTGTTACACGCAGGCATTTGACTCTTGTGCATAATGCACACATATCCATGGAGGCAATATGAAAACTGTACACACATCCTTCAGTTCCCTCTGGACGAAATACATTGGTAATGTCACAAATGAACCTGTGAAAACCTCAGGGACTATGACATCAGATAGCACAGGCAATGTTTTCACTGACTTCGACTGTACAAACCAACGGTGTTTCTGTATGGTTGCAAAAACAATGCATGTCCCTCCCATCCTTCAATGCAGTCATGGATCTGTGGAAATAAGGGTACATACCCCTTTGACATGAAGTCAGCATGCTAGGCAGTGTATCACACATTTACATTACTCAGTCTCAGACCAACGTTTGTATTTTCCTTGCTGAAGAAGGGCTCTAGAAATGTCCATGTTGCCATCCTCCCCAAATACTCAAGTGCAATTCTTACTGGGCCATGTATGGAGCATGGTATATGGAAAATAAGGATGCATGCACATTAACTTGCTATCACAGGCACATACTACTGAAGGGCAATATCATGTGAGCACTATCAAACTTTCACTCTGTAACACTTACCAGTACATCAGGCGCACCATATAGCCTCCCATACTGTGAAAGCACCTTGTCCTCCAGGACCTCAAGCTCCTCTGTGGTGAAGGGACGGGCCCTGATGTTCTCAGTTCGCGCCATCACTGGGTCCAGGAGACAGGAACGGCAGCAGTTGTTGGTGAAGAATGGCAGGCAGCAGTGTCTGGATGCAATTGAAATGTGTGGCTCTCTCACAGACATATATAGCCCCCTGGGGTTGTTTCAGTGGTACTCAGCTGCTGCAATTGGTGCTCCTGGTCAGCATGTTTCAAATCTAACCAATGACCGGGACCGCGGTGGTGGTGCACACCTACTGCGGGTTTCAAAATTGTAATTCATTACCGCGATCGTGGTTCCCATTGGCTGCAATGGCATGGGCATTGGCGGTGTCACACCACGGGGGCCAGGCGGTCGCTACCACAATCGTGCATCTTTCAATTGTACCCAATGACCAGGCCCACGGTAGCAGAGCACGCCTACCGCGGGTTTCAAAATTGTAATTCATAACCGCGATCGCTGTTCCCATTGGCTGCAATGGCATGGGCGGTGTCATACCGTGGGGGCCAGGCGGTCGCTAGCGCAATCATGCATCTTTCAATTGTACCCAATGACGGGGCCTGCGGTAGCGGAGCACGCCTACCGCGGGTTTCAAAATTGTAATTCACGACCGCGATTGCGGTTCCCATTGGCTGCAATGGCATGGGCATTGGCGGTGTCACACCACAAGGGCCAGGCGGTTGCTACCGTAATCGTGCATCTTTCAATTGTACCCAATGACCAGGCCCACGGTAGCGGAGCACGCCTACCGCGGGTTTCAAAATTGTAATTCACAACCGCGATTCCCATTGGCTGCAATGGCATGGGGGTGTCACATCGCGGGACCAGGCGGTCACTACCGTAATCGTGCATCTTTCAATTGTACCCAATGACCAGGCCCCCGGTAGCAGAGCACGCCTACCGCGGGTTTCAAATGTGTAATTCACTACCGCGATCACGGTTCCCATTGGTTGCAATGGCATGGGCATTGGCAGTGTCACACCGCGGGGCCCAGGCGCTCGCTACCGCCAATTGGCATTTTTCAATTGTGGCCAATGTCCGTTATTGTGGTGGCGGAGCACACATACGGCACCTATGGACAAATCATGCTGTGGCAATGGCCACTTCTCATCATAGAACACTAGAAAATTACAATCAATTATGCCACCTCATAGCTAAATTCTATGCTAGTGTGACACTGAAGTCACTGATGACTACACAAGCCATGTCAGTTCACAGGATTACATGCATTGGTATGTACTTCCTCTCCTCACAGGTCACATAGGATATATGTGTGCATGTACACAGATCTGTTGTGTTATGGACTCTCATATTTGTGAACATGTCAATGTGTGAGATGGCTAATCAACCCACAGTAATGATGGACTGACTACATAATGTGCCTATTTAATTGTGTAGATTGCTGAAATCATTTTGATAGTTGATCTGCTAACACACACTGTGCTCATTGTGTTGAAAATGTGTGCTCTGTCCGACTTATGCAAGAAGGTGTGGCAGGTACAGTAGCTATGTGGAAGACAGCAGTGTTGCTGTTTCAAACCTGTGCTGTGTCAACTACTCTCAGGGCTGGTGACACAAGATGTCGGAATTTACCATTTTCCATTCACATAGTCAGAATCTGTTTTGGAGGTACTCAGTATGTACATACTGAACACATGTACAACAACTTGAGATCAATGTGTCTCTGCAAGTGACTGTGCATTAAGCTGTTGTTTCAGTCCAGTCATTGTTGGCGCTGTGTCAGTCAAGACGTAAGATGTTGGACACATCTCATAGGGGAATTGAATTGACGTGTGTCCACTTTAATTTTATGTAGGAGACAATCAAATGTGCATAGTCCATTCACAGTGCTGGCGGACATGGAGGATGAGGACATCATAAGGAAATTCCGTTTGGATCGCTTTACACTTCAAGACCTATGTGCTCAGTTGGATCCCCATCTGAGGCCTCACAGAACCTATCCGACTGCTTTGACACCAACAGTTAAGGTGATGGCGGCCCTGCATTTCTTTGCAACTGGTTTGTTCCATTACACGGTGTCCAGCACAGGTGGGATGTCTCAACCAATGTTTGGCATGGTGCTACCTGATGTCCTGTCTGCAATGATGACATACAAGGACCGCTACATCCATTTTCCCAAAAGACCTGAATTGGTAGCTGTGAACGTTGATTTGTATGACCTTGCCAACATACCGAATGTTGTTGGCGCCATTGACTGCACACACATTGGCCTGGTTCCACCACAGGCACGTGAGCACAGGAACAG
Organism: Triturus cristatus; assembly: GCF_964204655.1. Taxonomy (NCBI): domain Eukaryota; kingdom Metazoa; phylum Chordata; class Amphibia; order Caudata; family Salamandridae; genus Triturus; species Triturus cristatus. The sequence continues at coordinate 104,213,654 of NC_140595.1, read as the reverse complement.
GAAGCCTTTCCATTCCATTAATGTGCAGGTGGTATGCCAAGCGGATATGATTATCTCCCATGTCTGTGCCAGATTTCCAGGATCAGCACATGACTCCTACATACTGCGTAACAGCATCATACCACAGCTGATGGTAAATCTGCATCCGGAGCGTGCGTGGCTTGTTGGTGAGTACGCAGAGTCAAGGAGTGTGCTGTATATGTGTGACATGCTGCTCTCTGCTACTGTTTATGTTACAAAATTTGTCTGTGTATCGCACACCTAGGTGACTCTGCGTATCCCAACCGGCCTTGGTTTCTGAGCCCACTGAGGAATCCCAGGACCCCGGGTGAGGTCCGCTACAATGATGCCCATGGGAGGACACGTTGTGTGGTGGAGCGTACTTTTGGGCTTCTGAAGTCTAGATTCTGTTGTCTGGACAAGAGCGGAGGTGCACTACTCTACTCCCCCCAAAAGGTGTGTCAGATCATAGTTGCATGCTGCATGCTCCACAACCTGGCCTTGCGCAAAGAGATCCCCCTGCTCTTGGACGATGATGAGCAGCAGATGCTTCCCCTGCAAACCCACACATGTACAGTGACGACGATAGTGGAGAGGAGGAAGGTGTTGACCTGGGTCAACAGCTCATCAGCAACTACTTCCCTTGAGTGTGAGTGACATTGTACAACAGTGACATTGTCTGTTGTCTTAGATGGTAGCGACAAGGCCTAGAAGAGATTTTTGACTGCTGGCTGTTGTTGGCTCTGTGCTAATGGCTGATGTGTGTGGCACAGGGTATTTATGACCAGCTACATAATTCTATGTTGATGTTGTTGCTCATTGTTATTTGTGCTGGTTTGTGTACGTTGATGATTAGTGGTATGTTCTAGCTGTGATGGCATCACCTGACAACTAAACGTCATTCTCTTGTGTCTTTCTAGGTCCCTTCACCCTCTCAATGCCTCGTCACAATCAGAGCTCGTGGTACATTGGAATCTGAGTTGACATTGTACATACTGTGATAAACATGGAGCTGACACAAAGACATAGGTGTGTCAAGAGTGTTTATTTACAATGAGTATTTGTGACAGAAAAGTGAAAATTTACAAAATAGTGTTAAGTGAATTTCTGAGTTGTCAGTGATGGTAAATGAGACAATAGAGTAGTCACCACATTGATGTAGTCACACAGTCCAACAGACACCTGCCATCAACATGGCAATGTAGATAAGGATAGTCAACAAAATCAATTTCAAGGGGAACAGAGGTGCCATCATAGCTGGCTCAGCGACTAGCGTTTGGATAGTGCATTGCAACGTGATCCTCCCATATATTTCTCAGACAGCCCCTTGTGCGTTTGGCGGGGGGGCACTGCTGCGGGCTCAGCGATGTCTGAGGAGTCATGCTGTTGCAGCTCACCCCTCTCTGTGGCCGCAGCTGAGGTGGTGGGAGTATCATCCTGCGGGCCACTGGAGGGGGGTTGAGATGTCCTTTTGGCTGCATGTCTGTCCCTTAGAACACCCACTAGCTGGCCCATGAGGTCCACAATTTGGCCCATACATGTGTCCATGGACCTCAGCAGCAGGCGGAGCTCACGTACTTCCACAATCTGGCCCATTGGTCCCTGGGTCTGCTCATATGCCCCAAGGACTCTGGCGATGGTGGCCAGGGCTTCGGTCCCAGTGTCCTCCTGTATTTGTCCCCCAGCTGCCCTCCCATCTGCCCTGCTGACCCAGACCTGTGGCGTTGGCACTCCACGCACTCACAAACTCTGCCTGCCCTCCTCCGATTGTGTGGTGGTGTTGGTTACCACTGAGGCAAGGAGAGTGTTGCAGGCAGCAGTGGTGGTGGTGGTCAGAGACGTTTTAAGGCATGGGCAAAGTGGGCTCTGGCCCAGGGCCCCAGCCTTTCAGGGGGCCCCCTGATACAGGCAGCTCTGTTCTGCAGATAACCCTGTCTTAATGACCTTGCATAATCCTTGAACAGATTGTTTTAATGATCATGCATATCTATACAACCGAAGCATTGCGAACATTTTGTCATCGTTGCAAGTCCATCCGGACAGTTAGACTCTGTATATACATTGTCGTTTATCAGAATAAGCTGAATGCCCATAGAAGCCCATGTTCTGGTGTCAACATGGGCTTCTATTGGAATTCTCTGCGGCATATTATCAAGCCCATTATCGCCGCTTTAGCGGCAATTTTCTGTTGCTAAAGCGTCGATAATTTTAACGCCGTGCTTGATAATGTGCCCCCAAGTGAACTGGAGCGTAGATATAATGTTTGGAAAATATTCCTTTCTATGCGTGTGTTTTGGGTATACTCTACCCTGTCCGAGGACCAGCCAGTTCCGATATATCCACTGCCTTAATTGATTCTAAGACGCAGTCCCATTCCATGGAGATGGGTATTTTGCGCTGTCCTCTTTGTTCCTCACGCCGCAGGGTGGCGCTCTCTGCCACACCCCATCGGACCATCTCCGCGTGCCACATGTGTAGTCTGGGAGGGAAGGCAGACTTCCATCTCATGGTAATGGCGTGCTTTGCCAACAGCATGGCCAGGTCGGCAAACTTATATTGTATTTTCTGTTTTTTGGGACGGGGTGTACTCTCAGAAGGCAGCTTTCGGCTGCGTTCCATACCGATGTGCCTGTTGTGTCTGTTATTACTTCTCTTATCTGTGCCTAGAATCTCCCTAACTTTGGACAGCTCCATAGCATGTGGGGTAAGTCCGCCTCTGCCATCCCGCACCTAGGGCAATTGAGCTGGACGTCTGTGTACATGCAGTTCAATCTATGAGGTGTAAGATATGCTCTGCGTAGAACCATGCATTGGATGTACTGGAATCTTGCATTTCTGGACACTTTCTTGGGGTACTCTAAAGCGACTCCCCATTCTTATCCGTGAGGCTCCACCCGATGTCTCCCTCCCATTTTGCTCGCAGGGGATCAAGTGAGATTCCTGCGTGAGCCCGGATGCCTCTATAGAGCCATCGGACCAAGTGGCGTCCTCTTCCCATTAAATACACTGCATGTACTAATTCGTGCTTCGGGGGTTCTACGCCCGTAGGGCACCATTAGACTACCTATTGTTTCCACCCTCTCTTGCAACTACTGTTGTATACGTCGTGTAGTTATCAGTCCCGTAGCGATCGGTATACCTAAAAGTGGTATGTTATCTGAGTATGGGGTAACTGTCTTAGTGTATTGTAAGGAGAGCTTCCAGTAGGCAAGGGCTACTTTAAGTAGAGGAGGGGCTGTAGGAGACACACGGGTCCCCGGCAGGAGTAGTGTATGCAGTGATCCTTAGGCCAATGTCTGTAGCATGTAGTGAATCTCATGCAAATAGCGTCCAGCCAACCAGTACGACAACCACTGCAGCTGACTGGCCATGCAGTAAGCTCTAAAGTCAGGGGCTCCCAGACCTCCCTCTCCCGGCCTCAACCTGAGTTTTGCTAGCCTTATTCTTCTGCGGCCCTTCCCCCAGATCAGGTCCGTTAGCAAAGCGTCCAATGTACGGAAGATACTGTGTGGAAGTAGGCATAGTAGGTTAGTGAAGAAGTAAAGCAGCCTGGAGAGCATGACCATCTTGAACAACGCTACTCTTCCCATGACTGAAAGAGGAAGTTTTGTCCAGAACACGACCTGGGTTTTTAGCGACCGTATAGCTTTCATAAGGTTGCCCTTTAATTAGGTCTTGTGACGTCTGATATAGCTGTATACCTAGATATTTGAAGGTATGTGCTGCAACCGACAGATTAATAGGGCCAAAGGGGATAGGTTCCGGGTTTTCTCTATGGGACATGTAAAAGGCATATGATTTTGTGTCGTTAATTTTTAAACCAGAGATGGATTCAAATTGGCCAAAGATAGAGGGGACAGGCTCAATATCATCCTGTAGGTCATTGAGGTATAATATTAAATCGTCTGTGTACGCAGATACCACATGATTGGTTTCTCCTACAAGGATTCCCCTCTCCCCAGCCTCCATCTGGAGTCTTAAGAGAAGGGGCTCCAGGGCCAGCACAAACAGGATGGGGGAAAGGGGGCATCCCTGTCTAGTGCCTCTCAACACAGGGTACAGGTCGGAGATATGGGAGCCCGTACGAACCCGGGCTGTGGGAGCGGTGTATAGGAGTATGACCCATTGGATATATTTAGGTGGTATGTCAAATTTGCTCAGTGCTTGAAACATGTAGCCCCAATGTATAGTATCAAATGCCTGCTGGAGATCAAGCGTTATGCATCCCGTCTTGTCCGATAGTTTGGCTGCTGCCTCCATTACGCAATGCAAGCGGCGTATGTTTAGGGACGTATTGCGGCCTGGCACAAAGCCTCATTGATCTAAGTGGATCAGTTTAGGGAGATAGGGCAGGAGCCGGTGAGCCAAACTTTTACTGAGTATCTTGTACTCCGTGGAAAGGAGGGACGGGGGCGGTATCCCGCCATATCTCGTAGGTCTCTGTTTGGTTTAGGGAGCGATATAACCAACGGTTGCATAGTTGACAGTGGGAGCATGTGAGTGTCATGCGCTGTTTTCTATAATTGTTCGAGTTGTGGTGCTAGCTTATCTACATACGTGGAGTAAAACTCTACCGGGAGTCAGTCCAGGCCTGGCGTCTTATTACGTGGCCTCCTTAATTTCCGCCCTAGTGATGGCACCCTCTAGTTCTTTCTGGGCTACTTTCGGCAATTTGGGGTATTGTAGGCCATCCAGGAATCTATGTATTTGCTCCGGCGGCGTCGGCTCTGGTGCATGATATAGTTCCTCGTTGTAATCCCTAAAGGCTCTTTTTATTGCTGTTTGTGTGTGCACACTAGTGCCGTCCTGTAGTAGAATTTCTGGTAGTGTTACCGGGGGGGCGCATCCCATAGCAAACGGGCCAGTAAGGTGCCTGACTTGTACGCCTCAGCATGGGAGCGTTGGGAGAATTCCCTGTAGTCTATCAGACGAAGGTCCTTAAGGAGTTCAGCATGTCTGATCCTGCCTTCTTGTAAATGGGATTGTGTATCACTTCAGCACTTGCATCTCATTCCAAGTCCTGCAGAGTGGCCTCCAGGGTTGTGACTTTTTTGTTCATTTTCTGTTGTTCCCCCACCAGCACTCCTATGAAGGTAGCACGTAGTACAGTCTTGAATGCATCCCACTCAATTAGACGGAAGGAGGCGGAATTAGTGTTTTCATTGAAGTAGAGAGAGATAGCTATGTCCAGCCTATCTTTGAAGACCGCGTCTTCATTTATCACAGACATTTTGGAGAAAAATGTGTTTGTTTCATGCAACATCCATAAAAAAAGTTTATTTTAGATCAAACAGGCTATCACATATGAGAAATGGGAGGGAGTCATAGAGATTATTTGCAGTAATATTAGTGAGCTGCTGCTGTGTTAAAATATTGAAAACAGTGGGCATAAAAGAGCTGAAATGTGCCTGTGTATTTTGCCTTGTGTATTCTAATTTATTGGTTTTCCCTTTTTACTGTGCCCCCCTGCCCGTCTTTTGCTTTCTGTACCCCTTGCTTCGTCCCTTTTTTTCCGCTGTTGCGTCCCCTACGACCCCGCCCCCTCCGCTCGCCCATTCGTCGCTCCAGGCCCGTCTGCGCCCGTCCGCACCTGGACCGCGCCCAGCACCAGAACCCCTGGCCCCCGCGAACGCCACGACACCAGACACAACTATGATGCCAGCACCCTCCATGCACTCAACACCGGATGATCACACACCTGCTTCCTGGCCACCCCAAAGCGCATCCAAGGCCCCTTCTCCTGCCTGTACTGCAGCTTCACCAGCATCCGGCCCGCCAACCCACCAACCAGGGAAGAAGCCAACCACCTCAGATGCTTTCTTCTCAACACCTGCTCCGCCTGCAAACACGCCGTTGAACTCTGGGACCTACTCGACTCAACCACCCCAGACGTCGCCTTCCTGACGGAGACCTGACTGAACCCCTTCTCAGCACCCGATATCGCCATAGCAGTCCTGGAAGGCTACAAGATCACCCGCAGGGACCGCACGAACAGAGTAGGAGGAGGTATCGTCATCATCCAAAGAACACTCTCAGAGTCTCGACCAACACCGACGACACCCTCAGCACTGCCAAACACCTGCACTTCCAGATCCACACCGACCCCAACACCACCCTCAGAGGAGCCCTCATCTACAGACCCCCTGGACCCCGACCACAGTTTAGCGACTCCATCGCCGACTTCATCAGCACCCACGCCCTCGCCTCCACAGACTACATCCTCCTTGGGGACCTGAACTTCCACCTCAACAACACCAACTTCACCACCCTGATCGTCAACCTCGACAACCTCGGACTCAGACAACTCGTCACAACACCCACCCACTCCGCCAGCCACACGCTTGACCCCATCTTCTCCGCAAGCCCCCACGTCACCTTCAGCCACACCACCGAACTCCACTGTACCGACCATCGCTGCATCCACTTCACCTTCCGAAAACCCACCACGCACCACTGCACACAACAGATGCCTCGCCACTGCTGGAGCAAAGTCACCGAAGACCAGCTAACCACCACCCTCGCCCAGAGCCCACCCTTCGACCCCACTGACCCCGACACCGCCGTCCGCAACCTCAGACAGTGGATCGACGGCCAACACCCTCGCCCTGTTCAAGAAACCCCCCAACAGCCTCACCAGCAAGAAAGCCAGCTGGTTCACTGAAGACCTCCTGGCTTCCAAGCAAACCTGCCGAAAGCTAGAGAAGGACTGGCTCCATGAACGAACACCAGACAGCTACACAGCCCACAAGAACGCCACCCGTAGACACCCTCACCTCATTGGATCAGCCAAAAAGGCCTCCTTCAAAGACCGCCTAGACAACAATGCACACGACAGCAAAGAGCTCGTCCACATCGTGAAGGAACTCTCCAACCCCAGCTCCAACACCAACGACATCCCACCTTCACAGGACCCGCGCGACTCGCTGGCCACCTTCTTCCACCGCAAGATCGCAGACATCCACGACAACTTCAACACCACGACTGCCCCAACAACCACTGAGACCTTCGCCCCCACAACCACCATCCGCACCAACCGCCTACTCTCCTTGACCAACAATAACGACGACGACTCCATCAAGATCATGAACACCATCCACTCCGGATCCCCGTCAGACCCATGCCCACACCACATCTTCAACAAAGCCAGCACCACCATCGCACCCCATCTCCGGAAAGCCATCAACATCTCCTTCGAGACAGCAACCTTCCCGGAGAGCTGGAAGCACGCCGAGATCAACGCCTTACTCAAGAAACCCAAGGCGGACCCCAAGGACCTCAAGAACTTCCGGCCCATCTCCCTGCTCCCGTTCCTGGCGAAGGTCATCAAGAAGACCGTCAACAAACAACTGACCAGCTACCTCAAGGAGAACAGCATCCTGGACCTGTCCCTGTCCGGGATCTGCAGCAACCACAGCACCGAGACTGCCCTCATCGGCGTCACCGATGACATCAGGGCCATGCTAGACAACGGAGAAACCGCGGCCCTGATCCTCCTGGACCTATCAGCCGCCTTCGACACGGTCTGCCACCGCACACGCCTCCACGATCCAAGAGAAGGCCCTGGACTGGACCACCACCTTCCTCTCCGGCAAAACACAGAGCATCCACCTCCCCCCTTCCGCTCCGAAGCCACCGAGATCATCTGCGGCGTACCCCAGGGCTCATCCCTCAGCCCAACGCTGTTCAACGTCTACATGGCACCGCTTGCCCACGTCGCCCGACTGCACGACCTCAACATCATCTCTTACACCGATGACACCCAGCTGATCCTCTCCCTCACCAGGGACCCCCACACCGCCAAAACCAACCTCCACCAAGGAATGAAGGCCGTCGCCGAATGGATGAGGAACAGCCAACTGAAGCTGAACTCGGACAAGACGGAGGTCCTCATCCTCGGATCCACCCCGTCAGCCTGGGACGACTCCTGGTGGCCGACCGCACTGGGAACGGCTCCTACACCCACTGACCACGCACGCAACCTAGGTGTCATTCTTGATACCACCCTCTCCATGATGAAGCAGGTCAACGCTGTATCTTCCTCCTGCTTCAAAACCGTCCGCATGCTCTGCAAGATCTACAAGTGGATCCCCACTGAAACAAGAAGAACGGTTACCCAGGCCCTCGTCAGCAGCAGACTGGACTACTGAAACGCACTCTACGCAGGAGCCTCAGCCAAACTCCTGAAATGGCTTCAACGCGTCCAGAACGCTCAGCATGCCTGATCCTAGACACCCCTCGCCGCAGCCACATCACACCCCACCTGAGAGACCTGCACTGGCTCCCCGTCAACAAGAGGATAACCTTCAAGCTCCTCACCCACGCACACAAGCCTCTCCACAACCCCGGACCAGCATACCTCAACAAACAACTCGGCTTCTGCACCCCCACCAGCCAGCTCCGTTCCGCCGACCGCACCCTCGCCACAGTCCCCCGCATCCAAAGAGTGTCCTCCGGCGGCAGATCATTCTCCCACCTCGCCGCCAAGACATGGAACACCCTCCCCACCCACCTACGGCAGACCCAAGACCTACTGACCTTCAGAAGACGCCTCAAGACCTGGCTTTTCGAGCAGTAGCAGCATTCCCCACCCCCCAGCGCCTTGAGACCCTCACGGGTAAGTAGCGCACTTTACAAATGCCATGATTGATTGATTGAAATTGGATCATAAACTCAAATCTGTTCTGCACAGGGGCTCCCAAACTTTGTTTGGCCCAGGGCCCCCAAAATCCTTAAGATGTCTCTGGTGGTGGTGGTGGTTGAAGCCGCACAAGTCATTGCAGCAGGGGTCAGCACTGTTTTTGTTGCTGTGGCGCTGGTGGGGACAATGGTGGGGGGGGGAAGACTGGCTCTGCAGGTCGGTGTGTTCTGCAGCAGTTGCTTGTGGATCTCCTGTTGAACAGAGTTGAAATGGTCATTGAAGTGCACTCCACAAGCTTGGTGTTAGCCGTTTGTATATCACATGTGATACAGTACACTCTTTACATTCACTTGATATGTTTGCAAGGTACGGAGCATCATGACATGATGTTGAGGTACATACATTACTTGTCCATGGTGTGACCTGCAAATAGTAACCATGTCCCACGTACAGATTGTGTGATTACAAGGACATGTCATCTAACGACTTGCGGCACATCAACTTTATGTCATGCGTCTTTTTGGCTTGCTCTGCATGGAAGACGTTTCATCTGAGCAAGAACTAGCCATTGTAATGTTATGCATACCTTTTCCATATCATGTACTCTTTGTTTTTTCAATTGACCATGCATGTTTTGTGTTCATATGGGTATTCATGCTCAGACACCATGGCACTTACACATAGCATTATATGCTGTGCATGATTGGTCCCTGGATTTCTTCAACATGTGACTTGGTGAGTCAAAGTTTAATTTCAGTGACAGTTACATATGCTTAGCTGTCTGCACACTGGATGTGGCTTTTGGATCTATGCCAAGTTGGATGACATGTGAAGGCTGGTGTGGTCATATGGCTCCATGCTTTTTGAGAAGGATGGCAGGGTGCATGCACTGTCTACCTACCTGTTCTGCGACACATTGGAGGGAAATTGCTGCCACATGGTTATGAGTGGGAGGTGTGTACCTTCCTGCTGGGCTGTGCGACAAGGGTGCATGGTTGGAGTTGAAGTGCTGGCTTCCCACCCACAGACACCCCTCCCTGTTAAATAGGCTACCTACCTGTTAAGTGAAGGTGAGCAATATAATGGCTGCCACATGATTGGGGTGAGTGCTCCATCCTGCTCTGCTGTGGGACAAGGGGGCCTGGTGGGAGTTGTAGTGCTGGCTTCCAACCCACAGACACCCCTCCCTGTTAAGATGGCTACCTATCTGTTATGTGAAGGTGAGCAATGGAATGGCTGCCACATGGTTGAGGTGAGTGCTCCATCCTGCTCTGCTGTGGGACAAGAGGGCCTGGTGGGAGTTGTAGGGCTGGCTTTCCACACACAAACACCCCTCCCTGTTGAGAAGGCTACCTCCCTGTGAAGTGGAGTAGAGCAAGGGAATAGGTTACACATGGCTCTTTAGGGGAGTGATCCTTCCAGCTCAGGGGTGAGACAAGAGAGCATGAGAAGGCTACCTACCTGTAAGTTTGAGGAGAGCAATGAAATGGCTGCTATATGGTTGTGGGGGGTGCTCCATCTTGCTCAGCTGTGGGACAAGGAGGCCTGGTGGGAGTTGTAGTGCTGGCTGACTATCCATATACCCCCCTCCCAGTTAAGAAGGCTACCTCCCTGTGAAGTGAAGCAGAGCAAAGGAATAGGTTGTGGGGAGTGCTCCATCTTGATCAGCTGTGGGACAAGGGGGACTGGTGGGAGTTGCAGTGCTGGCTTCCCAACCACAAACACCCCTCCCTGTTGAGATGGCTACCTACCTGTTAGTTGAATGTAAGCAATAGAATGGCTGCCACATGGTTGGGTGAGTGCTCCATCCTGCTCTGCTGTGGGACAAGAGGACCTGGTAGGAGTTGTAGTGCTGGCTTCCCACCCACAAACACCCTCCCTGTTAAGATGGCTACCTATCTGTAAGTTTGAGGAGTGCAATGCAATGGCTGCCACATGGTTGGGCGAGTGCTCCATCCTGCTCTGCTGTGGGACATGGGGGCCTGGTGGGAGTTGTAGTGCTGGCTTCCCACCCACAAACACCCCCTCCCTGTTAAGATGGCTACCTACCTATTAGGTGATGGTGAGCAATAGAATGGCTAGCACATGGTTGGGGTGAGTGCTCCATTCTGCTCTGCTGTGGGACAAGAGGGCCTGGTGGGAGTTGTAGCACTGGCTGCCTGTACACATGCCTCCCTGGGAATGTTGCTAGCTACCTTTGGGGTGATTTAGAGGGAGTAAATGTTAGATCCGTAGGACATGTGTTGGGAAGAGTGTGTTGCACATAAGTGCATTTGGGCCTAGGAAGTGTAGCTTTGTAGTTGTGCAAGACAGTACATAGCAGTATAATAGGAGACATTTTTTGTAACTTGCCAGCCTCCACTCCCCCGGCTATTCCCGTGAGATTCTGTGGATGCAGTATGGCAAGCACCTTCTCCTCCCATTCGGTGAATGCTAGTGGTGGAATAGGAGGGCCACCGCCAGTCCTCTGAGCCAGCTCATGGTTCTTGTTGGCACGCTCTTTCATCCTGGTCTTGATGTCATGATCTCCTTCTGGGTGCACAGGGTGGTCCCTACTGCATTGACTTTGTTGACTATCCTGGCCCACATTTGATTTTTTTGTGGCTACTGGTGTCTGTTGGCCCATGCTTCCAAACAAATGTGGTTCTACTGTAATTACCTCAACTACCATCACTGACAACTCGGTGTCAGTGAATTTGGCCATCTTTTTCTGTGCCATGGTGTGTGATGTGCAAATGTGGGTACAGTGCAGTTGTAAAGGTGGTGGTGATGTGTGTGTGGTGATGGTGTTATGTGTGCAGATTAGCCTCTCCTTTGTGCTGTGGGGTTGGGCCCTTTAATTGTGGAGTTTTGCAATGGATTCTGGTCAGGGAAGGGGCAGGTTTTATACTCAGCTATGTGGGTGGTTCAAAAAGGAGCATTCATGTCAGGTGGGTTGACCCGGGATTTTTATTTTTTTGTTGCCATGAGGATGTGTAAATGGGGTGAGTTATGTGTTTTTTGAGGCTGAGACAGATTTGTTTCCACACTTAGTAGCTTTGTTGTGTGCTTGCTTTCAACCGCCATTACTTTTCCAGAGCCATCACGGCAGTCGGAATACAATAGCCCTTCCGCCAGCTCTCCCATTCATCAAGTGTTGCGACTGCAGCGGAAGCAACTGATTCTTCCGCTGTCACTGCCATTGTATCCTAATTTTACGTGCGGTCAATCCACTGGTCAAACGGCAGTTTTGGGTCTTTCCGCAGCGAATCCAACCGCCGCGGATGGATTTTTACCTCCTCTGGGCTGACCCGGCGGAGTTTCATGTGATCGGTCCGCCACGGTCAGATTTTTCTACCAGTTCATCATAATGTGACACCGGTTTTCCCACAGTGCCTGCGGGCGGTTAATATCCGCCACCACGGCAGTTGGAATGCTTTTCTGACCACCATCCTAATCGACCCCATGGTTTCTGAATATTACACTTTTGGCAACACATATTATGGAAAATCTTGACCGCTGGTCCTCGTTGCCCCTTAACCTTTTGGACAGGATTGTGCTTTCTAAAATGATGGTCCTGCCCCAGTTTTTGTATATTTTGCAGAACTTCCCCCACGGTATTTCCTCAACGTGGTTTCACTCGGTTCAGGCTCTTATAAGTCCCTTCTTTTGGAACCACATGGTGGTGAAGGTGGTGTTTGAGGATCACGCTGCAGACACAGAATCTCCTTTGGAGGGCGGTTGGTGTTCGGACAATGGAGCCTAACTGGAATATCTGCTTGGTGATGAATGACAGGGCTCTAATATGCCTCCCATCTCCGAGTTACAGGCTGACTTTGACCCACACCACACGCAGTTCTTCCACTTTTTGCAGGTACGTCATGCCATATCCTATTACCAGGGGCTTTGGTGGAGGTCCCAGAGTACAGCTCTATGGAGGTTAAGCTCATTATGCCCACCTGGGCTACCAGGGGGTCTCCCAGATTAATTGATCTGGTGATCAACTCCCCAGACTTATTTCTGTCCCTCCGCACTCGCTGGGGGTCCTGGAGGATAGGCAATGGGGGGGGGAGAAGCACTTATGGTGCCACAGGAGCTAGCCACCTCCTCCCAGCTTTGCTCGATCCAAATTAATGTTCTCCGTATGACTTACTTGATGCCAGGATGGTTGTGGAAGGCAGATAAACTTCCATGGCCCACATGCCAGCACTGCAATGCTGAAATTGCACATTTCAATCAGGTGTGTGATCTGGTTGTGCCCTGTAATACAGATATAATGGTCCCAACTTTTGGTGATCTTGTCAGATATGGAGGCAGATAGATTATACCCGCTCAGATTCTGGGTCTAATGGAGGAGCTGGGGGGCAGGCGATCTTAAAGATACCTAGTGGGTGTGGAGGACCTTACTGGGGAAATGAGAATGCCCCAAACAGAATCTAGAAGACTGCAGCAGACCTGCATGCATGGCAAACCCTCATGGACTGGTGTTCAAAGATGGAGGAACCGGTGTATGCAGCACATGGTGGCATCATTTTGGGCTTCTGGGACAGATGTTAATCCTATTGTTTTGTGACCAAGGGGGTATCGCTGCTTGCCTGCATTTTGCTTACAAGTATATTTTGAAAACTAGTAAAAATGCTTCATAATAAAGTAAGAAAAAAAAAAGCTGGCGACTAGCCCCCACAGCATACAAACTAATGAATAACTGATACCTAGTGGCTCTGCCTGCTAAAAGAGAAATGGGATAACGACCCAAAATAACCAGGCAATCCTATCCCAGGACCAGAAATATGGCACCTTATATGTAAATCACCTACCACTGCAAAACTCAAGATCTTGGTAGAGATATGTGGACCTTCTTAACACCCATTGAACTCCAGCAACATTACATAAAGTAGCACTAAACTTAAAAAACAAACGCTGGAACTGCTCAGAACCCCTTTAAAAATTTGCCACACGTTTTCATTGCAAATTCATACTTCCTCTACAACAAGGGGCAATTTCACAAATGAGGGCTTTGGTAAAGCATGGCTTTTTAGCTCTTGGCATGTTGCAGTCCAGAATGTAGATCTGCTTTTATCAGATTACAATCAAAAAGGCTATAAACTAGGATTAAAATGGGGACATATGGTGTACGAAAGTAGGATCTGCTTTCATGGTCACCCCCACTATTTGCTGGGGTTGGGTTGTACTGACTAGTTTGATGGGGGATCCTGCTGATCAGGAACCCTGTCTCTGTGGTTCTTCCTAGAATTGAACATGGCGAGTACTTGGGTTAGATTGGCTACTGCTGTACCCTTGTAAGTCCCTGGTATATGGTAATAAGGTAGCCAGGGCATAGGTACACCACAGGTCCCCCATGGGCTGAAGCATGCATGCCATCCATGGAAGACCACTCAAATTGAAACTACAAACCTGCCATTGCAGCCTGTGTAAGCTGGTGCTAGCACCACTTACGACAGATACAAGTTTCCTTACATATCGGAGGTCACTGCACTCAAAACCGATCAGTCACCCCTACGGCAGGCCTTTCAATCCTGAAGGCAGGGTACTCGATTATAAGTGGAAGAGTGCCCCTGCATGAGCAGGACACCCCTACGACCTTTGGAGTCCATTCTCCCAGGTTGTAAGTGCATCAGCCATTATAATACATTGAGTGGCTATCTCTAAACTGGCTGTAACAAAAGCTGTTGTGTTTGGGGTCAAATATGCACACTGGAATCATACCCAAAACACCGTTAAGTGTGTTGGCGGTATGATTCCATGCACCGTGAAGCTCCTCTAGGAGGCCCTCGGTGCTCCTGGTACCAGTCTTCTAAACCCAGACAGCAAAACTATGGCTGCTGCCAACCAGAGCCAGGATTCTGCCCTCCTGCTGCTGAGCCAAGCTCGAGCAGGGGAAGGCAGGACAATAGGTTTCCTGTCACAGGGTGTGACCACCTCCCAGACAGGGGGGGGGGGGGGGGGCACTTGCCAGCACAACTAGACTGCTTTGAAGGGCACATTTAGGACACACCCTGCATACTCCAGTTGGAATCTGTTCAGGGAGCAGTTGGCTCCAGCTCTGGCGTGAAACTGGATCAAGGACGTGGGAGTATTCTCCCCACTGACCTGCCCCTCCACTGGCAGGGATGCCTGAATCATTCCAACCCTTTCCTTAGGATACTTAAGGGCTCTCCTGTGGGTGGGTGCCTGCCTAGATTCCACTTAAACTGGGCACTTTGGACTTCACTTTGGGAACCAAGACTGCAACTGGGAAGTCTCCTGCTGATCCTGGTCTCGTCGTCCTGCAAGTCTTCTGCAACGTCTGTGCCTGTGCTCCATACAGGTTCTCTCAAGGCCTATGGACATCCAAGACACCCGAAGGAATCTCCCTTGGAGTGAAGGAGTCACTCCCCTGTATCTGCAGGCACTGCAACGAAGCCGACCAATCTGCAGTTCCTGAGCTCCTACGGACACCGAAAGGTTCAGCAACACAGGTGGTTCTGTAATTACCTTGAGGCCTACACTGTCTTCTTAGCAAGTTTGAAGCCAGTAGCCCTGGTTGGAACTGCTGGAGCAGTACCCCTGTGCACCACGTCGACTTGCCATTGCCAAGGCTTGTTGACTCCTTCAGAAATCTTCAGGCTCCAAAAAGCTCCAGCCGCCAAGATCTTCACCTGCACCGTATTCTTTGCACCATGGACCTTCATCCTATAGTGAGCTGCTCGAGGTCCTCTTGCAACTCCTGTGCCTATGGTCCGTGGTTCCTCTTGAGGCTCTTCTTTGGCTCCAGTGGGCCCCCCTGCTTGCTCAGGACTGCTCTGACTTACCGGCTCGTGGTGAGTCACTTGGACCTTGCTGGTCCCGACACCACTTTTTTCTACGACTACGTTGGTTGCTATGGCTTGTTAGTGCCACTGTTGGACACGGACCCATTGGCTCTTGACATCCGACAGCTCGTGAACTGCTCCAGATCTTCCACAGCATCACCTGGTCCGCACAGCCGCAACTTCAAGGGCACCGTCAACTTGCCTGCATCTCTGATATCAGTGAGCATTTGTCTTTAGTGCATCCTGGTCACTTCTGAGTGGCATAGATTCAGTCCCCTCTGCTTGCAGGTACCTCATCTTGTTTCACCTTTGGGTTCCACCGGACTCTCACCTTCGCCAGCGGCATCTTCACTAAGGTCCTCCATTGTGGTCTACAACGGTTTCCAACATCGCTTCACACCTATGCACCCGGCTTCCCTGGTGTAGGTATCCTGGGGTACCCACGGGTGGGATGACTCTCCAATCTTCCACTGGGTTTCTTCAGGGTCCGCATTCTTAAAACTGCAACTTATCCATTGACTTGCATTGAGCACGCAGCTGCATTCCCACTCTGCACACGACCTCCATAGGGTTCCTATATACTTTCCATGGGCGTTTCCCTGGGTCCCCAGCTCTTCTAAGTTTTCTGGGTGTATTCTCAACTTAGGTCATGGTTCACATTCCACTATTTTAGTATATGGTTTGGTCGTCCCCCAGGAGAGCACTGTGTATTTGTGCTACTTACATGTTCTATGATCAAAGTATTGTGGTTATATCTCCGGGTAGGAGATTGCAAAGTGTTAGTGTTTATAATAAATACATATTTTTGTAACTACAGTGTGGTTCTCTTAAACTATATTATAAGATTAAGTACTGGTAAAACAAGCGGCTTGTTGGACTAAGCCTGAAAGCTGCTCGCCACAGCTACCACTTAGAGAACATTCCAAGGTATATGAAATCAGTTTGCTGATATTAATCTATATTTGTATATTGTGTACTGTGATACTCTTTTCTGTACTTTT
This sequence comes from Triturus cristatus, assembly GCF_964204655.1. NCBI lineage: Eukaryota > Metazoa > Chordata > Amphibia > Caudata > Salamandridae > Triturus > Triturus cristatus. The sequence goes on along the minus strand of NC_140595.1, from coordinate 104,197,224 downwards.
ATACATCCAAGTGCCAATAAAGTAAAGTTAATTGAGCAGCATTGCACCAGGCGATAGTGATCTTAAGACAAGGTTGCATGCAGAGGAGGTACCTTTGGAGCAAATGCAAAACCAGAACACACATTTTGGCAGATGCAACTCTTGGAAACAGGGTGCCGCTCTCCCTCACCCCTCAGGTTCACCAAGGACTCAGACACTGGATCAATCGTCTCACCCATTAGCACCATCTCACTTATCCTACCGAATGTCACCTCACAAACCGTGAACTTATTCATTTGACACTCATTTTAATGGTAGCTATGCTGTGAACGTGTACATGGCTAGCCACCCACCTGCAAATCACCAGGCCTGGATGGCCTACTGGCCGAATTTTATAAGGCCCACAAAGACATACTGGTTCCTAAAAACTGTTAAGACTTAGACGACTTTGGAGGAAGGGCTGTCATCACCAACACTTTGTGAGTCCCTTATATCGCTACTAAAACCAGACACAAGAACTTGCTCGAGGTGACATCATGCAGACCTCTGTCCAGGTCAGCCATAAATTATAAAATACAGTTGGAGTCATAGCAGGCTGCCTGGGGAGTATATGCCAATCCTGGTGCACAGAGCAGAATGGTTTTATTCCTAGTCACTCAACCACACTGAACATACATAGGCTACACGGAGTACTGGAACAGGCCCCACCGGCCCTTAGCCGCCTGTCTAGTAATAGATGTAGAACGCACCTTCAACACTATAGATTGGGAATAAGTGTTTCCAGTACTCTCGACGTGTGGGCTTCCAAGGAGACTGATCCGCCTCATTCACCTATTATATACAACCACCACTGCCAAGGGTTAAACAGTTTATTTCAGACCCCTTTGGGATCAGTCGAGGTACACGCCAGGGAATCCCACAGTCCCCCTTCTATTTACACTGGCAATGGAACAGTTAGCCCAGCTGCTGCAGTGTACTGGGGAGGAACGAGGCATCTATCTGGGCACCGAACTACTTGCAGTCTCTATTCGCAGATATCCTGCTCTACATAGGAGCTTGAAAGCATGGAACTGGTGCTCGATCAATTCAACGCCGCCTCTGGTTTGGGAGTAAATTGGGCAAAGACCGGTTTCTTCCTAGTGAGTCAGACATGCTCACCACAGCTCCTCACAGGGGGTCCCACCAGGTGCAATGGGAGTCATCCATGTTTCGTTACCTCTGTATTCGCAAATACCATGTCACTGGGGATAAACAGACCGCAATCTCAAAAGGGCAATCTCCTCCCTAAGGCCACAGGCCTTTTGGAGCAAGTTACCCCTCACGGTGCAGGGGAGAGTCTCACACTCCAAGATGGTGATGCTCCCAACTCTTACTTACTAAGTTTACCAGTCAACATACCAAGCTCCACACTCCGTGCCTTACAGGGTGGAATCCTTTATTTGGAACAGGGGCCGTAGGCAAGTCGCACTGCAGAAGCTTCAACTGCCATGGGAGGCTTAGGTGCCCCCAACTTCAAACATTATTACCTAGTGGAACAGCTGCAGTGGCCATCGCGATGGGTGGCAGGCCGGCACTTGGCCAAACTTGGCATAACCCTTGCTGGCTCAAGCTGCTCAAATGATGCATGAGCTGCAGTTACTGGCCGGTAATCTCCCCCCACACTCTAAGCTATGGACCATAGCATATGCTAGTTATACCAGAAGCCTCCGTTTAGCTCCGGCGCCATATGCATCAGAAATCTGTGTAGGATCTATATGTTCTTTCAGGGACTTGCTTGGGAGGGGGTGGAGTTCTGGAGACAGAGGGGTAGATACAATAGGCACCCTGTTCCAAGACGGTGCTCATTAAACACCAATGCAAATATCATGGCATCCCTCCAGGTCACTTCCTAGTGCATCATATGCTACTGGACGAATTAGAACATTGGCACATCATGGACACGGGACTTGACACCAGTTGCTGCATGGAATCCATTTGATGGGTGCGGGTCGACACCTTATCACGTGGTTCACACGTGCGATACCATCCACCCAAACGACTTTATGCAGCTGACAAGACTACACTGGGAGCAAGACATTGGTTGAGCTTACCCCCAAAACGAATGGGACAGGGCACTTAACCCCGTAACTTTTCCTGCAATGCGAAATTTCAATACATCTAAAACATTTTGCATAGCCTACCTCACCCCCGGCCGACTGCAACAGATGTATGGGAGTGAGTTTGGATGCCCTAGATGTGGTTTTAGAAATTCTGACACTGCATACGTTTTGGATTGGTCTAGATGCACCACTGCAGGGGGGGGGGGGGGGGGGGAACTTACAGGTCCTATAAGAGGGGACCAGAAGAGGGTATGGAAACGAAGCATTATTGCGTCCAGTCCATGACCTGCCCCTACGGGGGGGTGGGGGGGGGGGGCGGGAGGATGCTGCACAAAAGATAGAGGGGGCACTGGAAAGATGGCTAACAATTTAGGCATGCTTCGGTTAGCAGAACTAGACCACACAAATATTCATTAAATGCTGTCGAAAATGCATGTCTTTATTTAAACGAAAACCGTCTCAGCTACGGTAGAATACATATGAAATCCAGTATTTGTAGAGCACGAACTATTAGCCGAGGGTGTCAAGGCGCTGGGGTCAGTCGGGAAGATTAAGCGAGCTACTGCCCAGAGTCACATGGTGCCGGGCTAACCTGCCGCCGGCGATCGAACCGTGAGCCCCAGAGTACCAGCTTCAGTGTGCACCCTGGCCGCTGCGGCACACCATAATTGTTCTCTCAGGAGGGAAGGGTGTTTCAAGTACAAGTTCAAGGTTACTTGCTCAAGACGCACTGTAATTGAACAAGCCATTTCGTCACATTAAAGTATGAATTGGAGTTTAAGGTTGTTTAACAAACTAGTTGGGCGCCATGAATGAAACTTCACTCCAACTTTTCAATACAACGTTATGCTATGAAAATGTACACCTTCTGTTCCAAAAGAGATAAAAGGCTTTATCTTGGATAAGTGATCTTTTGGCTTTTCTTTGAGACATGTCAGTTTAATATCATAAATTGTATTCATATTTGCGAAAATTCCTCCACCAGAACACCTTCAAAAGAGACGGTCGATAAAATGAGTACTGCTGGCTAACAAACATCTATTATTCAGTGCCAAGATACCTCAGAGTGAACATGCGCTTTACAAATAAAACAATGCTATGTTAAATGAATCATAAGCTGCTATTACTAGTGTAATAGCAAGCGTATCAGACATGGTTACATTAGCAAAAACACCATGCCAGATTAAAAGCAGTGATCACCTCCGTACCAGTCAAGGTGGCCACCAGCAATGTTAAAAAAAAGATTTTAACATTATCAGTTTAAAAAAGTCTCAACATGGTATTACATAAATGCCATAGCTGTAATACACCCAGTACCAAGGCAATACGAGTCAAATCTCCCTTATGATGATTTTTCACTGGAATAGTCAAAACAATTTACTAAGCCCATCATTTTTCTCCCCAAAAAAAAAAAAAAAGGTCTTAAGCTTTGAAATTACACACATTTTCATCTCCAATGCACCTTTTCAATTTTGGTATACATATATTAATTCAACCAAGCAAAGGTTTCTAAATCAAGAGTCTGCTGCACACATGAGCGCTACTTAGATAGCTAGAAAGCTACCAGTAGCTCACAAGCTGCTCACTGGAGAAGTACAGTGCAGAGTACAGCCTAATCGTTGGTGTAAGTAACATGAGAGGTGTCTCGGACATGGGCAAATAGTAATGTCTGAGACACCAGTCATGTGACACATACCAACCATTAGACTGTACTCTGCACTTCAAGTGGACCACACCTAACAAGTGAAACTGCTTCAACAAATTCTACAATATTTGTAAGCTCAGCACCAATTGAATGAGGCAAAGCATCAAAAAGTACTACCCTACAATACGCACAGTAGAACCGGTTTCAGTGGCCTTGGTCAATACAAATCCCAGACAGTCTCAAACATTGCGTATTTTGATCTGGAAGCACGTAATCACTGCTGCAGTGTCCTGCTGTTTCTGGCCTGACGACGCCGCCACCACCGATGCCAGCATTTTGCGCCAGGAGGCACGTATAAAATAAACACCAGGCTCCTGCTGCGCGGGAGTGGCCGGGCCAAGGGCAGGCCTGTCTGCACCAGTCAGTCAGTGCCAGGAAGAGGCAGGGCAGGGCCACCCCCCTTGGCTTTTGCACCTCCGCTCCAGAGACTCTGGTAAGACTGCTTTGGGACTTTTAATCTAGTCGTTTTCACTCAGCACACTGAACTAATCTCGCAGTTGCGTTGCTCCTTCCTTGTATTCGTGAGCTGGACTGGTGGCGGACTTGGGGCACCTGTAACCCAGTGCCCCACAGGTACAAACCAGCAGAACTGCTCCATATCAAGTAGTTCATCAATTGAGATACATCCCAAATGCACAGTCTGACCCCGTATTACTTTTAGCTTGCAATTTTAGTGTTATCTTTATTGGCACACAGCTCGTGTAGTAAAATCTTCTATCCCAAATCTTAACATTTGTTCTGTGTCCTAGGTGGCCCAATGCCTTATAGGCTTGTATCAGGGGTAATTGTTTTTCTTCTATTCTTACTATCGAACATGGGCAGGCGCATATGTGCAGCAAAATAAGGGCTCCAGGCCCCCATTCTGGCCCCACTGCCCCAAACCTCAATAGACCGGATGCGTCCGAGGGCTATTGGGGAGGTCTCAACTGAAATAGAACTGACGGAGAGGCACCTGTCTCACTCCAGATCTATTTAGACCTGGGCCTGAATCCCTTATTCCCCCAACACCCCTGGTTCCCCACAGAGACAAACAGAATCCCTGTCTAGAACACCAGAGTCATCCTCAACCAACAACTTCCAGTGAAGCCAATAACTCGTAAAGGTGGCACCATCACCTCCACTCTCAAGACCGCCAATCGCAAGACTGGAAAGGGAACAGGAATTAAGAGAAGGAAAAACCCAGCTATAACAAACAGGGCAGATGAAATCGCTAGCAGTGCAGGAACGACCAAACCTCCTACCAATCCCCTGTTCGCTTTTGATTGCCCTTTGTGGGTGAGGAACTTGATGGTGGAGTTAGGGAACCAGATGAGCTATTGTAAAGGAAGAGCTTGCTCTCATATTCAAGCACTTAGATGCAGGGCAACAGACTGGGTCGAGCAGTAAGGGTAACCCCCCTGGTAGTAACTCCACTGTCTCAGGAAAGAGGAAAGATTGTAGCTCAGACTAATAGCATAATCCAATCTTGCACTGGCACAAAGGGGTCCATGATGGCTTCAATCTCTGCTGCCCAACCATGCAGCAGAAGGGCAGAGGCTCCTACTGCCACGCCGGCTGCCAACTCTTCGGGGCACTCTGAAACACATGGTATTTATCCTTCCCACGATCCAAAGCCAACTTTCAGCCGCAGGGGTGAACACTAATGGGCAACTGACAGCAGATCTTCAGTAGCAAAGAATACGTATCAAGGGTCCAGCAACCCTGATCTCCCAGGGGAGCCCCTAATCACCATGGGTTAGGACCAGCCAAGCATAATTCATCCTTAACTCCTTTGGATTCTGTAATCCCCAGCTCAGACCCCATAATGGAGGAAGTCAAAGTCATCCCTATGGCACGGCCAGTTGTCATCCGTAGCCCTAACAACAACTGTCATGATTTATATGGCGGTAATACTTCCGCTGGTCACAAGTTAAGGATTTTATCCTGGAACATCGCTGGAATAAAAAAAAAACACCACAGCCCAGATTGGGGCAGTTTGTGGGCACCCACGATGTGTGCATGTTTCAGGAGACATGGGCAAGAGATGAGAGGGGAGGCTTCGCAACCTTCAACGTGCAGGCCACCACAGGGAGAAGAGGCAGACCCTCGGGAGGGAGGGAGGGGGGGGGGGGGGGGGGGGAGCTTATGCATCTGGGTCGCTACCCACCTGGATTGCATGATGGTCCAATTGAGTACTGCGTCCAACGACTTGATTCCAGCAAACTCTTAGCAGCTTTTCACCTGTCTAGAGGGTTCAGTTTTACTAACTGCTTCTGGAAGTTGTACATCATGGCACCCTAAGCGCGCAGGACTACATTCTTGCCACAATTTATATGACCAATAGCGTGATGTGCTACCCATTGATTTGTAACTACATGCCTGCCACAGGAATGTAAAGTGACTAAAACGTAGTTTCAAGACAATAAATTGACAAAAGCAGGAAAATCAAAGGAATGAATGGACACACGTTTTTTACGTCTTCAAACTGAACAAGTTTATTTTCCCCCAAAAAATGCTTTCAGCGTTTTGAATATCAAACAATCAGATGTTTCTTCACGTCTAAGTTGGTAGCAAGATCTGAAAATAAAACAGAAGAATCAACATGAAATTGTTCAAGTCAATATCACAAGCATATTGGCACAGTAGTATCATGTCAGCCTCACACCCATATAGACAACAGCCATCAGAAGCAAAACTGTTTATTCCAAACCAATCACAAAAACAATTTTAATTCAAGAAAAGCTTTTCAAACACCAACATCTGCCAATCAAGAAATGCTCGATGCACCACAAAAATGGCCACGGTGTCAAGTCTCTGGAAGGCGCAAGTCAACATGAGGATTTTACATTTACTTTTTACATTCACCATAGCCAAGGGTACAATATGTATGACAGGATGTAAACCCCTAAAATTGGTTCAGGCCAACAGACATACTCCTAACATTTACTGCACTGGACCTGGCTCAAGGTCAATTTATTATCCACAATCTTACATTAGCAGCCGCTTCACAACTTTAGAGAAAGTCTACATTTACACCCCAAGCTGAACTGCACATTAATGAAGGAAAGTGAAGGAAAAACTGCAAAAATAAAAATAAACGCATCTACCCCATTCTTCACGTCCAAGTAAAATATCATTCAGAGTAACAGAATACAAGAACTAATTTCAACTATTGCTTTAGAGCAAAGTATAGTAAATGCAGGCAATATGTACATACCATTGAAATCAATGTAATGTTTTAGCGTAATCTTCTTGCTTCACGCTCAGATTCCAGTAACGTAAGGACATCTCCTTCACGGACTGGCCCCTTCACATTACGAATAATTGATCGGTTGCTGTCATCCATGAACTCAACCCGAACCTACATTGGAAGAGAAAAAACGTTTTCAAATTACACTGGGTCACAATCGCAAATTAAGTGGCATCCACCTTACATTTCATGGCAAATAATCTATACAAATACACAAAAAAACACTAAACGTGAGCTCGGGAGTACATTACGGAAAAAACTATGCAAATTGAGAAGAGGCCATAGTGGATAATAAAAATAGCACCCGAATAAGGTCGAAAAAGGACAAAACCAGTCCGTGGTTGGCTTGTCTTCAAACTCTGAAGGTGACCAGTCTGAAATTAAATGCACATCTGTTGTTTCTGAAACAGGACTAAGTCCAATTTGCAAATTGCTGATTGTTGTCCATGATGGACCCCCGACCAAATAGAACAAAAAAAAAAAAAAAAAAAAGCCACACGAGTATAACAAATTTTACTTGGTAAGCAGTTTGATTAACCTGCAGTCCTTAACAAGTTTAGGGTAATTACTCTGTGCCTCAATTTTACATTTCCAGCTTAAGTGTTTGAATTTCTATTTTTTCCTACATTGTTGGATATCCAATTGATGTGCTGTTCCTATGGTGCCTATTGCTCCCATGTTTAGTATAACAAACCATTCATAAGCAAAGTAGAATGCAAAAGCTTCAAATCATCTGACAAAACAGGGTGCTGCCAGCAAGCAGACAAATATATTTAGAGGAATGCCTTTTTAGGTCGAGCATGGCAGCACATGAGCTGCTGCAAGGCATGCTGTATTGGAGTATGACTTTGAAGCACCACCCACTCTCCGCTCACATTTTTAAATGGCTTGTGTCATGGTCCTTCATAAAACGCTGGCTTCAGAGTCACTATTAGGCTTGTTAGTCCCTCCTTGGTACCGCCTCGTTTGCATTTGTTACCTCTCATAACAACTGGACCTTTTACTTGTCTGGTTACACGGTCTACTTTATCTTGGCTGTGAGCACTATTCCGTTTTAATGATTCGCCCCATTACACCCACTACGGCACAGCCCGACGCCCGCTCTCATTTTATTTACTAATGGCGGTCCGCTTTAACTATAGCAGCAGCGTTTATTTTAGCAGCGTGGTCTACTTTAAGTATAGAGGCTGTGCGTACTTTACTAGTGCCCATGCAGCTCTTTCACATTCATGGAGACTGCGCCCCTTTTAGGCAAGCTATGTCTAAAGAAAGGTGAGCTGCCGCTATTAAAGTGAAAGCGCAGCATGGTGACTTACAAAAAAAAAAAAAAAAAAAAACTTCAATTTAAGATGCTTTTTTGGTCAAAGCGCTCCATGCCACAGTTCACCTAAATGTCGACGCGCCCCTCCCTTTCTTCAGACGCAGCTAATCTAAAGAAAGGGGCGCGGCCTCCATGAATGTGAGACATGGACGCTAGTAAATAAATATTTGCAATGAAATAAATCTCACATTTGCAAGAGTTTAAGCTATTGCCAATAGTTCAAACTCTCGTAAATGTGAGACCTATTGCATTTTCCAAAATGGCACAGAACCCCTCCTCTGTGGGCAGAACAATGGATAAACTTCCTAGCCACATATGTACAAAAAGAACACACCAACTATAAGGTTGCACACAAGACCAGTTTTGATTTAAAACTATTGGGAGCATTGGTATCGCACCCACACAGGAAAGTCGCTGCCTGTAGCATTTGTAATAGTATCGGTCCTGCATTGCATTAATAAGACGAGAACTTTATAGATATGAGCTTTAAAACATTCAAATTGATTAGAAAGATCACAAATTCTGCATATTACAGAACATGCTCATGTTTTATGAATTAAAGAACAAAATATGGGCATTGTCCAAATAAAAGCGATCATGGTCGAGATCCCAAAGGTACACTTCATGTCACCAACAGAACGCATAAGGGCATCTGACAACCCCATAAACAAGCCAAGTGGCTCACACTTGCACGTCACCAACCACCATGGTCATGAAACCTTAGTGTATCTTGTATGGGGGCACTCTTTTGGGCGGATCTGTACTAGGCAACCAGACTGGATTAACCACTGTTTCATGGCATTGGGCTGTGTGCGGTTAGTGGGATTTGTCAGTGTTTATATTCAATAAGGTGTGCAAATTAATGTTATCCTAAACGAAACTCAGTGGCAAAATTTCCAGTTTCTCTCAAATTAACCTTCATAAAAAGGGCAATGTAATTTGTAGAGGACAACGGCAGCTCAGAACCTTATGGATAGACAAGCTATACAGAACAGCAGAGTTCTCCACAAATCTGTCAAAAACAGTAACATACGCCATCCTCTAGGCTTTGCTGAGAAAGCAAACTAATTTAGGTTTATTTGAATCCGCTTAACTCAGTCAACTAATCTATAATTAGGGCTCCCAGTTTTATGGTATTTATATTTGTCATTTCCATGTGTATTTATCCATGTTTTTTTGCTCATTTGACCTGTATTTATCCATATTTGTTTTAGGTTTTGTGAAAAAAGTAACAGAAATGAGTATATTGCTGCATTCAACCACTTAATGTACACTCCTGCCTAAACGCCCGACAGGTTCAATGATATATACACACATCCAGGTGAAACTACGCACTTATAAGAAATCTTGCACATTTTATATCAAGGTTGTGCAAATCTACTGCTATTTGAGGCGCTTTACTAAAGCTCCTTTATTTGTATAATCCATTGCCCGTCAATCCGCACAGATTTTGGCCTGGCAGTCATGACTGACAGCATTCAGAATCATTAAAAAAAAAAAAATTATCCACATTTAAAAAGAATACAGACAGGAAGATTAATAGTTTTCGGTCTGTATCTGTAAAAACGGAAAACATGGCGCCTTATCTACAATGGGTACTTTATCAAGACTCAGGCCTACACCAAGTGTTCGGGTCAAATCAAATGACCGAATCAAAGTGTGCACAAAATCATGACAGGAGTTGATAGAGAAATACCAAGATGAGAGAAGTCAATATCTCAAGTTCTAATGTAGGGCTCAATTCTAGTAATATGTACGTCATGCAAGTATGCAATGACATATGGCAAACATTCATGTTTTTTATTTATTGTCACCTCATAACCACACCTAGTCTGTAGCCCCTTGAAGCAGACCAGGAGCTTAAAAAAAAGGTAACTGAACTGTTTTGCCCTCTGTCCATTCTAGACCTGCAGAGCTTTGAGTCAAACAGAGTGACAAGTAATTGCACCAAAACCCAGGGCGGACAACAGTCAGTAAGATGCACCAAAATGTCAGACAACCGACACATCTTAGGTTGTGCACACAGAAACATGTCTACAACTCAAACTTAAATTGTTCTCAACACTATCAAGAACAGATTTAGAAAGTTGGATCTCTCAAACAAGATGCACTCTGCTTGGGTATGTCCTGAAGAGACTGCTGCGTTCGGTTGATCAGTATATGGCAACAGTTCCTCAGTGCAAGATGGGGGCAACGAGCCTTTACTGTGGCAGCAGCTAGGCTCTGGAAGGCCCTTCTGGCGCATATCTGATGCCTTACTTCGCATCGGAGGATTCATAATCAGGGGAAAACTTGGCTTTTTATAAGTTAATCCCTATTTCAGGAGGGTCGTCTTTCTATGGTTGCTGAATTGCATTCTTCTCTCCAATTCTACCTTTCATAGCACTTTGATGCCCAGCTGGTCTAATGCACTTAATAAATGGTAAAAATACGATATAAAACTATACCCTGCCCTAAATTGTACATGCAGTCCCAAGCATAGCTCTTCAAACTTTAAACAAAGAAAGGACTCCAACTAGCCTATTAACATCTGCCCAGCAACAATCATAAGTCAACTCCTCTAATGGCGACCTTCTTGTAATGATGCGCATTTAACACTCCAGTATTAGCCATTTGCCAGCTTTTGGGCCCTCCATACCACAAACCATCTCTAACTACCACCATTAAATGAATAAAAGGATTTGTATGGTAGGAACATAGATGGAGCGATAAGACTTGCTCCCCATTACCATTTCAGTAAGTAAGATCTTAAACTTGCTCCATCTCCCGAGAGAGAAGCTCAGGCCAAAGAACCACATTTCATATCACCCCCGTCACTACCTATTCTCTGACATGGATCCATAAAGTGCTACTATCACCACCAAGGAACCATCGGGTCAATATGCTATAAAATTAATTCCCAACCAAATCTAAAATAAAAAAAAAACAAAAAAAAAAAACCCACAGCATCCAAGGCCTCAAAACAGATTCCTCAAATCTCATTCAGAGACCTTGGTTTCCGACCTCTACTTTTGAGCCAAACGGGCGATAAGTTACCTCATTTTCTATAGAAACAATGAAGGAAAGTCCTGTTCTCAATGCGCTGGATCTCTACAATCAGGAAAATTACACATGGTTTCTACCTGTAGCCCCTTTGGCATGCAAAGCAGCAGTCGCCATCCCCATCTACAACAATGGTATTATCCTCCTACAGACCTCAGATGGCCACCTTAAGTGTAAAAAAAATTCTCTGAATTTAAGAAATCAGCAATCTCAGATTGCTCCATTTCTAACTCCCCCTCAACCTCCGTATCCCCGGAATGCTACTGCCCTATCAACACCAAATGATATTCTGTCAGCATGCCTCAACACCCATCTCTCGAGCTATCCTGATTGACTTTACTTCTACCCTCAATCCACCATAACTCATGCTTCTACCCTCAATCCACCATAACTCATGCCTTTTCCCTCAATATATATCGACTCCCCAACTCTACCTTATCCCCTATGCGTCCATGTCTAATGCCTCAAGACCTGCCAACCTGCCCCTACACCTCACTGGATGAGACTAGAAAAAGCTTGCAAGATCTCAAAGTGGACCTACATACTCATTCACATCACAAAAGTGACTAACTTTCAGGGGCCTAATAGGAACCACACGATGCATACTCCATGACCAACCCTCCAACCACCCCGCCATAACCAACATACCTCCCTGCCAACCAGACCTCTGCCTCCATCCTGTCCGCACATTGCATTTGGAGAAAGCGACCCTACCTCAACACGCCTTCACGACCAACTAGATGTAAAGCTCCTTTATCAGTCAACGATAAGCAAATCCTCCCATCACAACGCCTCATCCTCATAACAGAAAATCAGGAACTATCCATGCCATCACGACAAACCCTCAGAGATCCTAGGCTAAACCATAGAGCTGTCAACTTCAGACAAGTTAACCTCCCATTCTAACCCAGCACACCACAAATCTCAGTTGAAATGCATGCAAAACTGCTCAGACCCACCGCAAATCATGCTGGAGATATTACTGACCCTCCCCTCCCATGACTGACCTTCTGATCCTAACAGAAACCTAGCTAAATGACTCATCTGCACCCACCAGGCTTTGAAAAATCTACGCACCCACTCAACTGCCAGTAAAATTCTCAGGTTGAAGTTTTTATCTGGCGAGACTGGAAAGGAACAGGTGTTCTGCTCATTCAGAAATGAAATGAGCCCCAAAAAAAAAAAAAGCCATAAAATCTTGTTTATCTTGACACATTTGTGGTCCGTTCAAGAAAAGGTCAAATGTCAGTTTGTCTCAACTAATTGCAGCTTGGAAAATTAGGTTTATTTTTCTCTTATTAGAGTTAGAGGCTTTTGTCAAGTAAGCTGTCTGAAGAGGTCAGATATTTAGGTTAACAACATTTAAATAGCCTGTAAATTACAAATTTCAAAATATATCAGGAATTACAAAAATTTTTTGTAATTCAGTGCAATTCAAACAAAGTTACATAGGAGTAAAACAAACCATAACCCTTTACTTGGTAATGTGCAAATGACATTTGCAGAAACTATTTCCAAGCATTGTAAACTGTATAGGTCAGTAAAGCTGCATGTCTGTGGGAAAGTCTGGCCATGTCAATGTAAAATCTGCCTTTTAAAAACACTTTCAATAAATACATAACTAAAGCACACTATCATTTGTGCATGGCACATGCATGGGAAGCGCTAGTGGTTGACCTCCAGGGGTGGGGTACAGCAGCAGAGGAGGGCACTGAAGCACTGGAGCAGCCGGCAGAAGCGTAGGTGTGGAGAGACACCGGATGGATTGCACATGAGGGTGGGGGGGCTTTCCTTCTCCTTTCTGCTCTGAGCCTGACCATGGGGGTGGGGAGTAGCCCGCGGCCACTAACACGGCTACTTATACGAAAGACTTATCCCAGTACCTGATGTTATGGCACACTGACATGTGGGTGGGGGGAGGGTGCATTTGCTTAGGGGAGTGTTGGGGGACAGTGCATTGGTAGCTGGACGTGGTCTACACTGTACTATGCAATGGTTTCTATCTGCGGGAGAAGACTACCGATATGATGGAGATTGCGGATTGCAATTGTAATTGAGGAATGCAATAAATTGTTTTTGCAAAAAAAAAAAAAAAGCACACTCATTTGTAAACGTGATTTGAGAAACATCCCTGCCCCCCCAGTGATGAAAATGCAGTTAATGAACTTAAAGTCAGGGGTCATGTGTATCCTATATGTGGCTAGATTTGTATTATATATGGAAAAACGTTTGGTCTATAAAATACAAGTTTCTTTTTTGTACACCAGACATGCTGAACTCGCACATTTGAAGGTGCTCATGTGATAATTTAATTCATTGAGCCGTCATTTTCTACATTATTTGCCCAAAATCTCATTTCAAACAAGTTTATGGGTAAAGAGCATTACAAAAAGGTTAAGTAGGTTAAAGTCACAAGACATGTAGGTCTAGTAAACTTTCAGATTTTTCAAGGCCTGATCATGGACATTCTAGTCCCTCCCAACCTTCGTATTACTAGACTGGATAGACCCAGTAGACCAGGTGGAGGCATCTTTTGCATACACAGCCTCAACTATAATGACACCTTTAAAGAGGTGTGGAAAACTAAGGTCCTTGCCTACAAGAATCTGAAGCAGAATACTATTCCTCTGATCTGCAACACCACCAACAATTCCAGGAGTATTTTGAATATGCTAAATAGCGTCACCAATCCGGAGTGTTCCAAGAATGCGATCGTCCCGTCCCAAAACCTTTGTGACAACCTTGCTGTATTTTTCAAGAAAAAAATTGAACTCATCCTTAAAGACCTGGACACTCCTCTGGATCTCGTCCCTCCCTCCGAGCTGAGACCTGGTTCTCCGGTGGACCGTTTGGCTGGCCCTGCCACAGCTACGAAGGAAACGTTACTCAAGTTCCCACCACTTACTTATGAGGCCTTCACTAAGTTAGCTAGAGGAATCGCCTCCGGGTCTCCCATGGATCCGGTGCCTCCCAAAATCTGGAAGGAATTTGAGGATGAACTATTCCCCACACTCCACCAAATTTGTAACCAATCCCTGGTGACTGGCACCGTCCCAGCTCATTGGAAACGGGCGTTAGTCTCTCCTTTGTTAAAAAAACCCTCCCTAGACCCAGATTGTTCAAAAAACTATAGGCCCATCTCCCTGCTGCCTTTCCCTGCCAAAGTAGTTGAGCGTCTAGTTAGAAAGACGCTCTCCGACGTCATTACTAGATGGGGACCAATTTGGTTTTCGGCCTGCCCATGGTACCGAAACAGCCCTCATCACCGCTATGGAGGAGCTTCAAAGGCGTGCAGACAGAAGACAGGCAGCGTTCCTGATCCTGCTCGATATGTCTGCCGCGGTGAATCACAAGATCCTACTGAGGCGGCTGTTAGAGGCGGGAGTGAGAGACACTGCGCTACAATGGTTTCATTCATTTCTGCAGGATAGGCAGCAGGTAGTATCCATGCCACCTTTCCAGTCAGCCTTTTCCCTGGTAACGCATGGGGTCCCTCAGGGCTCAGCAATCAGCCCAATACTCTTTAATGTATACCTCAGACCTTTGATTTTACTCATCAAAAGCTTCAACATCAGGATTATCAACTACGCCGACGACACGCAGATGATCCTCTCCTTGGAAATAGAGGACTCAACCTCTGTGGAGGTCCTACACAATTGTCTGCGTGACACGTCCCGGTGGCTAAAGGACAACTCCCTTCAGTTCAACGCAGGGAAGACGGAGGTGCTCTTCAGTGCCGGAACTAGGATTCCCCGACCGCTTCCAAACAACTTTTGGCCCCCCGGAATCAGGGTCCAATGTACGGCCGGTGGAATCAGTTCGTAACCTAGGGGTCATGTTGGATCATAGGCTCAGCATGGAGACGCATGTTCAAAAAACGTCTGCCTGTTTTGCCATCCTCCGTTCCCTAAGGAAAGTTCTGCCACTTACCTACCCATGCCCGCGCCTAAGTGGTTAGATGTATCATCCTTAGCAGGTTGGACTATTGTAATGCCCTCCTGCTTGGGTCCCCTGAGTTCCTGCTGGACAGGCTCCAGAGGGTCCAATCAGCAGCTGCTTAGCTGGGTCTGGGGCTTCTGGGAAGATCTCATGGACCGTCCGCCCTGGCAAAACTGCACTGGCTTCCTATAAGACAGAGGATTCAATTTAAGGCCCTTTGTATAGTCTTTAGGGCTCTCCATGGCACTGGCCTAGCCCCCTTACAATCCAAATTTGCCTGGTACACTCCAACCAGACAGCTTCGATCCTCTGACGCCAAACTGGTAGTCGTACCCAGATTCAGGAAAGTCAGAGCCGGAGGTAGATCCTTCGAGGTGGCAGCTGCCAGACTATAGAACACTCTTCCTATCGAGATTAGGCACCTCAACCAACTCCTCCCGTTCAGAAGAAGGATTAAAACTTGGTTGTTCCCCTGTTAGTCTGCCTGTAAGCTCTCACTCTGTGTTTTTTTCACTTCCGTCTCCTCTGATCTTTTAGCGCCAGGATGCCTGCAATGGTGACAGCCGCGCTTTACAAATTCTCAAAAAAAAAAAAAAATTATTATCAGTCATAAAAGCACAAACTGCAGTCTTACCCACCTGCAAATACCTAGGCCTTGATATCTCATGCAACAGATCCCCTTGCCAGCTGCACACGATATACCATCCTCCAGGAGATAATTTGGATTTTATTGAACAAATTCTGGGAATCATTGGAACAAACGTGGACCAGTATTTCCCTCAAATCTTCCTCAGACTTTAACAGACACTGAAATGACCCGAATGATCCAACAGTCAACTGCTTCAAAACCTTCCTCGCAAACCTGAATGTGACAATTCTATGACAAACCCACGCACAAACACTAGATCTTATTCCAAAGACTAACTCAACTGGAATCTATCCTGCCCGGTGATTGGACTGACCACCACATCACATAAGTTTTGATAACCAACACAGCTCAACAATCCAAGCCCAGAATCTGGAAAAGGAATATGCCCAACATAGAAGGGAATGCTCTGGCTTTTCTCAAGTCACAACATTTTGACTCGCCCTGAAGAGCTCCCAGGTGTCCTTGATCCAACAAATCACTAGACTCACTCCATGGAGGCTGTTTTTTACTTGATCGCTCCATTCCAACTAAAAAGAATGTCCACTAAAGTCTAAGCCATAGTACATATCAAAAAACTGAACTCCTAATTGTCCCACCCAACCAATCACTGGTCATCGAAGAATGGCTGAAAATTTACAGCCCTCAACTACACGCCACAAATCAATGACTCTGCTAAATCACTGGGAGTACCTCTTGACAAGAATCTCAACATGCAGAAGCACATCAGTGCCACCACCAAAGCAGTAATTCACCAAATGAGTTATTGTACTAAAATCTTCCCCTCAACGACTTCAAGCAAGCAGTACAAGCCCCAATGATTCCCAGGCTGGACTATAGTAGTGCAACCCTATCTGGAAGACCCAGGTCAAAAGGGCTCCTCTATGGGCCTCACTTAACTCTGCTAGACCCATCACTGGCTCAAAAAGATACAACCCACAATCAACGAAGCAAGGAAGAAAACAAAAAAAAAAAAAAAAAACACTGACACCTGCATGCTGCATAAAGCCCTCCACCACAATACCCCTAGACAGCTCGCCCAAAAACTCAAACTCTGGTGGCTTCAGATCATCAATGCCTCTTTTAAAACCTCATATTGCACACAAAACCTCACAACAGTTCGTTCTCTGGGCTTGCCCCAAGAATCTATAACACATTACCTCCTGAAGTAAGAACAAATCCCTCGATCGTATCTTTAAACTTAATCAAAGAGCTCCTTATGAACAAATTTCTTCCCTAGATCCCAAAAATCTAGTTCTCAGTCGCTCGCATGACTTTATCACTAGCTACTTTAGTGCGCTCACCCTAGCAGTACCAACATTACCACCCTGCTGCTCAACACTGGCTGGTACTTGTAGTTGTCGGAACTGATTATGTTATTAGTGACAGGACTGATATTCGGTTGTTACTGAATTTGATATTACGGTTTCTGCTACCCTGCTTTCTAAATTTGTAAAGCACTCCAATACCCGCAAGGGTCATGTTCGCACTATAGAAAACTTTAAAAAAAACAAATATACAAGCGAAATTGGGGAAGCATTTTTTTTATTTTCTAGGAGCGAATAGTTGGAGCAGTAGCAACACGGAGGGTGCCAGAGTATGAGGCAATATGGAAAAGAAGCAAAAATGGAGTGGAAACATTAAAAGCACATAGGCTAGCGAGGAACATGAAGCTGTTGTGGGAAGCAAACTGGCAAGAAGCGCAAGGAAAGGCACAACAGTGTGGGAGACGCACAAGAGCAACATGCAGCAGTGGGGAGAAGAGCAGTACAGAGAGGCAGTTGGAAAACACTGAGCTGCTGAATTAAAAGTTTTTAAAAAATGAGTGCTTCAGAAATTATTAGTGGTAGGAGAAGAAATGCATACTTGCTTCAGGGGAGGGGCAAACAAAAATAAAACCACTGCCCCACGCCGATGAATAAAAAACAAACGAGTGAAAACCCCAACAAATGCTAAAATCCATTAACTGACAAAATCCATTAACTGACATTAATTCATTTTCGCCATTGGATAGCCTGCTCTAATAGGCAAGACATAACTTAAGTAAATACGATGAAGCAGCTTTCAGAATAAAAATACGATGAAGCAGCATTCAGAATAAAAAAAATGAACAGTTTTCACCGAGGAATATACTGTATAACCACCTACTGCCAAGGAACAAAATCAATCTACTGCACCAACATGTTGGGCAAATCATACTCTGGGACAACGAAAAAAAATATATACAACAAGGGCATAATCCTCGGACACTCCCCCAGCACGATTTTAATTAACACATTCAGCGATATCTAACTTCATGTACCCCCTCAATCCCCAAAAATACAAGAATGTTTTTCTTGTAGCTTGGCTGTGCAGGACCTCTGGTGTGCTACAGCTCCTCCCACACAGTCCCGCTGTAAACAAATACTTGCTGCAGACATGGCAGTGTAGATTAGTAAAAAGGAAGGTAACACTGCCAGGTAGCGTTCCGCTGGGTGGCTTTCATATTCTTATTCAGATGTCTTGACTATGGCCAAATCATCAAAACACTATCACAAAACAATACTTTCTAAATCTACGGAATTCCCCCTAACCCTCTCCCCTCAAACAATATCTGCAAATGAAAGTTTCACTACGGATCTCGCGAAGCCCACATTTGATTTAATCTTTTTGCTGGTCTTCTACCAACAGCATAGTCAAGCGTACGTCACCGGAAGTTGTCACCTAACATCTCAAGCGCTGTCATTTCACCAAATATATTGATGGAGCAGGAATATTGCCAATATAAACAAATATATGTAAACATTTTTTTTAAACATAGTATCTGTACTCGCTGATACAAGTTAACCTTCCGTTTAGCGTAGAAAATAAATCGGTCAATATAACCATACTATACAGGAAAATTGCAACGACAGACATACTGTTAAGATATACCGAAGAAACGGCAGGTCCCTTACCTGGGTGCACTGGCCCTGTGAGCCGGTTCTGCCGAGGACTTTGGTAACCTACAGAATAAAGTATGGAGACTGTCAGGGGGTTGGAAAGGATTACTCATATCCCGATAAACATATACTTGGAAAGTGTGGGAAATATGCCTATAAAGGTCTGCCAGATAACTATTAAGCGAGATAATCGGCCCGCGGACAAAACCTGCACACAATTTATGTCGATCACCTCCCTCTTCTCTATGCAAGCGACATTACCCTCCCAACCGAGGGAGGAAGCCGTCTCAAACTTGGGTGTTTCTCCCGTCCCGGACTTCGTACTACCAAAAATATCCTCCCACGCAGACTGCCATTCTACGTCCTCGTTCAGCACTGGCCACAGCTAAAGCGCTTGTACCCCCTTCGCATTCCGAACGCTCACCCTGGCTAGCTTGATAGGCTGCACGCGGCTGGCTTCCATGATGGCGGCTGGAGGCAGAGAGAAGGTCACGTGGCCATCAAAGGGCTTTTATACCCTTACGTCGTACGCGCACTTTGACGTTTCTTGTTGTCTCTGTCACGCACGGGTGTGCGTATGCTCAAATGGGCCGCCATACTAGACAGGTCATTTTGGTATTGTTAGTGAGTGAAAATACACTGTAAGCGTATCTCAAATCAAAGCTAATTAATCAAACGAACACCTTAACACAAAGGCTGTGCTGGGGAAGTCAAGGACAAGCAGTATGGCAGTAGAATCAGAAAAATTCTTCTTTAAGGAGCGAAATCTATTTGACAGAAATGGCTCTGAGGTCTTGTGTATCTGTTTGATTAGAGAACATACTGTCTGAACCTGTTTGCAACTGCAAAATTGTGTGATTCTTATCAATGCAGTTTCACTCCCTTGGAAAATCCAGAGTGTCTGAGATTTTATCAATTATAAACTCTTCGGATTGTGAATTATTTACTTTTTCCAATGCTTTCAAAGGAATGAACATGATGAGGGTGTTTTAAATGCAAATGATCCAGCGGAAAAGGGGGGAAAAACTTACATATCCTCCCTGCACCACAGACCCGTCGTCACGCTAACTCATTCACACACGCATTCATTGGTGGGGCCCATAACACCAACACTCATACGTTTCTCTCTCGAGTCTGCACACAGGAGGAATGAGGAATCCGCTTGACATGTGGGGGGGTACCTTATTACCTATAGGGAAGGAAAATTTATTTACAGAATATACATTTTTACATCAACGCCTATAGGATCCTAACCTTAACATCAAGGCACTCCACCACTTGGTCGATGGACCAATTAGTTGGACGGGTTGATGGTGATTTAGAACCAGCTAAAACACATTAAAGCTTCAGAATCCTTTTAGTAACCTACTTGAAGAACCACAAACGAATTTTCTGTTAATCAATATTTAATTTATTTAATTTCTTACTTGCAATTATATAATTAGCATTTCGGTCAATCAAGTTTGAATTTCAATACATCAACACAAATTGCATGACATTTTATATTTACCTATTCTTGCTATCGGGGTTCTTTTCTAATTCAATCAATCAATCAATTAAAACTTTATTCGGCCACATGATGGCCATAAAAGTACATGTTACATTTTTTTTTAAAAAAGACATTGAAGTTGTAAGTTAAAATAGAGAAAGTTATAGAGACACAAAGGGCAGACATTTCCTAATGACCCAAATCATGAATGTAAGCCCACCATATTATTTAGTTTACAGATCGCCCTTGACAGAAAACATGCAACCCCATAACAAACGAAGGGGGAAGAAAGCATTTGTAGGTAGGTCAGTGCTAGCCTAACTTGTGCAAAATAGCAATCTTTAAAAAGTGGTAGAATATATTTAACTCTCAGTTCAGTATAAAAGCCACAGAAGAACATAAAGTGCAAAATATCTTGTTCAGAGAAGTTGTCACATGCGCATGGTTGCAGAGAGCCTAACTTTGAGAAGCCTTTAGGTACAGTTAGGAGCCAATGAATACAACTAAATCTAAACCTAGATAAAATAAAGCGATGGTGCAGGTTATTTACAAAAGACCAAAATGGTTGACTTAAAATGCCAGGACTTAAAATCGTAAAATATCTACACGAAGGTTTCATACGTTCTTTTGTTTCTCTATCTAATTGCCTCCTAGTGAGAAATTTAGTTTTTAAATTTTTCACACTTTCAGGTTGCAGCTTCCTAGGATTCTTAAATAGCTCTGGTTGCCCAAGAGTTGAAAGCTGCTGTGAAATATAGTTTAACCACGGGATTCCCATGGCTCCATCCAAACTCATACAATCTTCTAAAATGGTCTGGTTTAGATTTGGTTTATCTTTTGACCACATATTTAGCCACCATATAAGGGGTGCTGCAGCAATTTTGTCTGTCAAGTGGCCCTGTCTTAGTTCCTCATGGATGATAAAAGGTGGAATGCTAGGGGGAGCAGCCAAGAGTTTTCGTAAATAGTTATTTTCTACCCCCTGGAGTTCGCTACAATCCTTAAAACCCCACACCACACTACCATACGCTGTCATTGCGACACTATTCTCATTATATATTTTTAGCAGTGGTTGTATTGGTTTACTACCTAATCTTCTAGCAAAGTCCAGTGAGGCTCCAGTCGCTCTTGTGAAAATATTTTTCTTTAGCATGCGCTGTGCTACCCAGGAGCCCCTATCGTCAAATAATACTCCCAAGTATGGATAAGTGGGCACATTGGTTAGCACTCCACCTTTACAGGGAAGAGATTTATTTCCCCTTTTGGAGTAACCCATTGACATAATGTGTAATTTTTTTTAATTAACTGCAAGATCCAGGGCTACCATAAAATTAATCTTTTCTAATTCAATTGTGTTAGACGGCGACCTCAAGGGAGCCCGGAAGGGGGTCCTGACTACCCTGAGTCCCACCCGTGTAGTATCGTAGCCGGGCACTGGCAGGAGATTCCCCAGGGGGAGGAATCTCTCAACTAGGATCGTACTTCTGGCACCACACGACACAGAGTGACCACACTGGGTATTCTCAGAAAACAAGCTTTATCAAATAGGTATCACTGCAAATATGTACAAGGTGAGCCCGGGCTCAAGAGTCTCGGAAAGGTAGGGGGTAGCGGGACAGTCTCTGGTGACGGTTCAAAGCAGGGACGTATCCGGCGCACAGCTCACAATCCTCGAGCCGGGGGATACGTGGTCGGAGTCGGGGTCCGGCGGGACCGTGAGAGTCTGGGGGAGCCGCGAGTCACTCAGCGGGCTCAGGTACAGGTTCGGAGGTCTTACGATCTTCAAGGAGCCGCGAGTCACTCAGCAGGGCTCAGGTACAAGTTCAGAGGTCTTACGATCTTCAGGGAGCCGCGAGTCACTCAGCAGGGCTCAGGTACAAGTTCGGAGGTCTTACGATCTTCAGGGAGCCGCGAGTCACTCAGCAGGGCTCAGGTGGGTTCAAGTTCCAGGAGCCGCGACCACGTCGGCAGGCTCTCGTTGTTCCAGCGTCGAATCTGCCGGACAGTCTCAGAGCACCCCTTGTTATAGGTCGACCCCTCTTTGATGTCCGGAGTCTGTGCAGGCAGGGGTCTTGTCACCTGGGGGCCGCTTGTCGGGGTTTCCTGCTATTGTCTTTTGATCCTTTCAGGGCCGGGTCGGGAGGAGTCCCAGACACCCAGCAGGCACGGAGCCAGCCCGCAGGGAGGCCGGAGGGCCGATCGAAACCCATCGTCCCAGGGGAGTTCAGAGGTGCGATAGAAACTGCTCCTCCCTCTCTCATCCCCTGGAAGCGTGATGTCCTCCAGCCGGAGTGGCGCCTCGAGGCCCGGGTCGCGCTGGGGCCGGGCGGCCATCTTGTTGCATGGAGTGGGCACGCGGGCCCGGGGTGGCCGAAAGGAGAGAGGCCATGGACGGGGATGTCCGGGGTTGGTGCGGGTGTCCTGGTGGGAAGGGTCGGCTGGGCCGTGTGCTTGGGCTGCAGGTACCAGGTTTCGGTGGTGCGGGGGCACGGAGGGCCATTCTACGAGGCCGGGTCCAACACGCGTCCCCCCCAGCTGAAAGCCGGAGAGAACTGCCCATCACCTTGGGGGGTTCTCTTCGCTGAGGCGGAAGAACCGGGAGAGGCCGTCAGCGTTGGCGTGGTCCGTACCAGGGCGGTGTTCTACGGTGAAGTCCATTCCCTGGAGGGAGATTGACCACCGCAGTAGCTTGGGGTTTTCTCCTCGCATCTGCATGAGCCATCGCAAGGGCCGATGGTCAGTTTGGACTCTGAAATGAGTGCCGAACAGGTAGGGTCGTAGTTTTTTGAGTGCCCAGACCACGGCAAAGGCTTCGCGCTCTATGGTGCTCCACCTCTGTTCTCGGGGCAGCAGCCGCCGACTGAGGAAGGCGACGGGCTGGTCTAGGCCTTGATCATTCACTTGGGACAGGACGGCCCCAATGCCATGCTCGGAGGCATCGGTCTGGACTATGAACTCCTTGGTGTAGTCGGGAGCCTGGAGGACGGGGGCAGTGCACATGGCCTTTTTTAGAGCATCGAAAGCTTCCTGGCAGGCAGCCGTCCACTGCACCTTCTTTGGCTGTTTTTTAGACGTGAGCTCAGTGAGAGGGCCGACCAGGCTGCCATACCCCCGAATGAATCGGCGGTAGTAGCCCGTGAGTCCCAGAAAGGCTCGGACCTCCGTTTGGGTGATGGGTGGTTCCCATGCCAGGATGGCGTCGATCTTTGGCTGTAGAGGGGCGACCTGGCCACTCCCGACTTGGTGCCCCAGGTAGACTACGGATCCTTGCCCGATCTGGCACTTGCTGGCTTTTACGGTGAGGCCTGCCTGGCGCAGGGCGGTTAGCACTCTCCGGAGGTGCTGGAGGTGCTCACTCCACTCTGAACTGAAGACAGCGATGTCGTCCAGATAGGCCGCGCTGAACTGTTCTAGCCCGGCCAGGACCCTATTCACCAGTCTCTAGAAAGTGGCCGGGGCATTTTTCATCCCGAAGGGCATCACGCGGAAGCGGTAGTGCCCATCGGGGGTGGAGAAAGCAGACCGCTCCTTGGCCCCTTCGGTGAGCGCAATCTGCCAGTATCCGCAGGTGAGGTCGAAAGTGCTGAGGAACCGGGCGGCCCCTAGTCGGTCAATGAGCTCGTCGGCTCGTGGAATGGGGTGGGCATCGGCTCGGGTAATGTCATTGAGCCCCCGGTAATCCACGCAGAACCGGAGCTCGGGGGCGACACCGGGGGCTGCTGCCTTCGGAACCAGGACCACGGGGCTGGCCCAGGGACTGTCAGAGGGCTCGATCACCCCCAGGGTCAACATCTTCGAGACTTCAGCTTGAATGCAGGACCGGACCCGGTCAGGGACCCGGTAGGCTCGGTGTCTCACCGGCGGGCTGTCCCCGGTGTCCACATCGTGAACACACCAGTTGGTGACCCGGGGGTCAGGGAGAAGAGGTCGGAAAATTGTCTGAGGAGCTGGCGGCAGTCCACCTGTTGCTGGGCAGTGAGGGCTGGGGAGAGGTTCACTCCCTCCACGGAGCCATCCTGCTCCTTGACACACAGGAGGTCCGGGAGGGGATCCGACTCATCTTCGGCCCCGTCATCGGTGGCCAGCAGGAGGCTCAGTTCTGTCCGCACGAAGTGAGGCTTGAGGCGGTTCACGTGCAGGACCCGGAGGGGATCCCGAGGCGACTGGACGTCCACCAAGTAGGTGACTTGACTCTTCCTCTCAACCACTTTGTAGGGCCCAGTCCATCGGTCCTGGAGGGCGCCAGGCTTCACGGGGGCCATGACCCACACCTGCTGGCCCGGCTGGAACTCGACCAGAGTAGCATTCTGGTCGTACCAGCGCTTCATTTCTTCTTGACTCGCCTCCAGGTTGGCCTCGGCCAGTTCTCGGAACCTCCTGGTCTGGTTCCGGAGGGCCAGGACATATTGGAACACATCTCGGGGGGTGGTCTGGGGTGCTGCCTCCCACCCTTCCTTAACCAAACTGAGGGGACCTCGGACGGGGTGTCCATAGAGTAATTCAAACGGGCTGAACCCTAAGGACTTCTGGGGGACCTCCCGGTAAGCGAACAAGAGGCAGGGGAGCAGGACGTCCCACTTACGCCGGAGGGGCTCTTCCAGGCCAGCGATCATCCCTTTCAAAGTCCTATTAAACCTCTCTACTAGGCCGTTCCCTTGGGGATGGTACGGGGTGGTGAACTTATAGGACACCCCACATTGTTGCCACAGGGACGTCATATACCTTGATATAAAATTAGTGTCGCGATCGCTCACGACCTCGTGGGGGAAACCCACCCTGGAAAAGATCCCCATCAGGGCCCGGCCCAGCACGGGGGCCGTAATGGTGCGTAGGGGAATAGCCTCCGGATAGCGGGTGGCGTGGTCTACTAGGACCAAGATGAAACGGTGACCTTGGGAGGTGGGGGGGTCCAGTGGCCCCACGATGTCGATTCCGACTCGTTCGAAGGGGGTACTGACGACCGGGAAGGGTTGGAGGGGAGCCTTGCGCTTCCCCCCACTCTTCCCACTGGCTTGGCACGTGGGGCAGGACTTGCAGTGTGCCTCTACCGCTGCTTTCATCTTAGGCCAATAAAAATGGGTCACGAGACGGCTGTAGGTCTTGTCCTGACCCAGGTGGCCGGCGAGGGGGACGTCGTGGGCTAAGCCCAGGAGGAAATCTCGGAAGCGGAGGGGTACCACCAGTACCCGTCCGGATCCCAGCTCCACCGACTTCTGCTCACTATACAGGATGTTATTCTCCCAATAGATTCGGTGCGTTCCGGTCTGGTCACCTGCGGCTTGGCCCTCGGCCTGGCGCCGCAGCCCGACCAGGGAAGGACAGGTGGCTTGCTCCCGGCAAAATTCTTCCCGGGTGGGCCCGCCCTCGTGGCGCCAATGGGCCAACTCGGGTAGATCCCCCAACTCGGGGACCGGGGCGGGGTCGGATGGGGCGGGTTCGTCGCTGGCGACGGACCCTTCTGATGGGGGAACGGGAGGACCCTCGGCGGGGACGGTACTGGTTTCTTCGACCGGGGCGCTCTCGACTTCTCTCCGGGGAGTGAGTCGGGCTGTCATAGATCGGGTGGTGGCACACACCCACTCGGGGAGTCCCATCATTCCTAGGTGGGCCTTGCGCTCTACGTGCTTCCAGGGAGAACTCTCCAGGTCGTTCCCTAGGAGGCAGTCGACCGGCTGGGAGGTTCTTACGGCCACCTTGAGTTTACCTATCAACCCTCCCCACTCAAATGGCACCAGGGCTACCTGACACATACTTTCCCTATTGTCTGCGGATATTACGGGGCAAAAGACATTGGGGAGGATCTGCTCCTCGGGGACTAGGTGCCTGAGGACACTGGTGATACTGGCCCCGGTGTCCCGCAGGGCCTCTACCTGGTGGCCATTGATCTTGACGAGCTGCCCATATTTCTGTGTGTTGGAGGGTAGGAGGCTACCAGGGATCATTTCCCTATCTCCCAGGGATACTAGGGCCATAGCGGCGGGTTCCCACTCCTCGGCTTCCTCAACCTCCTCCCCCAGGGCTACGTTGGCTATCTGTCTCGCAGGGGTGACTTGGGTGGCCATGGGGCACTCTGGGTCATTGGCGTAGTGCCCGGGTTTCTGGCAACGGAAACATGTGACGGTCACCCGGTGTCCTCGTCTCCCAGGGGGCCCTGTCACTGGTGGGGGGGCGCCGGGAAAGGTGGAGGTGGTGTCTTCGGGGGGCTAGGCTGGGACTCTCTCGGCCCTCCCTGGTTCCCTCCCCCTCTCTGGCGGGGTGGTCCCTGACTGGTTCGGGGGTACTCTCCTACCATGCCCCGGGAGACCCGGGTGTTGGTCCAGCGGTCGGCCTCCACAGCCAGCTTCCGGGGATCTGAGAGCTTGCTATCCAGCAGATGTTGACGTAGCTCTATGAAGCAGTTCGCAGCCAGATGTTCCCATAACATGAGATCAGTGAGTTCGGCAAGGGTGGTGACTTTGCTGCCCTTGACCCACCCATCGAAGGCCCGACTAAAAAAGTTTACATACTCCACCCAGGTGGTGCCCGGGATCTTCCTGCAGTCCCGGAACCGTTGGCGGTACATTTCTGGGGTGAGGCCGTATCTTGTGAGGAGAGCCTCTTTCATGTGGCTGTAGGAGGTCTGCAGGGAGAGGGGTAGGTCGAGCAGGGTGTCCCTTCCTTCGCTCAGAAACCGCCCCCACAACCCCGCCCCCAGTCCTTCTGTGGGATCCGATGGGAGGTCATGGCGACCTCGTAGGCCCGAAACCATTGCTGAATGTCATCGTTTTTATAATATTCCTTGACCACATCCTTGGGGATGTGGACCTTCTGTTCCGCTGGGGGGGCCGTCTCTCGGTTTCCCGAGGGCCTCCCGTCCTCATTTCGGGCCTTGAGCTCGAGTTCCTTTAAGCTGCGTTCGTGCTCCAGTTGGAGCTTCCTTCCTTCGTGCTCCCGTTGGAGCTTCTTTTCTTCCAGTTCGCCTTGTACGCGCATTTGCTCTACCGCTAGCTTTTTCTCCGCTAGCTTTAATTCGCCCTCGATTTTGAGTTTGGCTAACTCGAGTTCATGACTGCGGCTTCTCTCTCTGTCCGCGAGTTCTTCCGGGGATAGGCCCCCGTCTGGTACGATGCCTCGCACCTGATTGTCGCTGCTTTCACTTGGAGGGGGTTCGGCTTCGTCGGGGCGCTCCCCCGTGCCTTCCGGGCGGGAGGCCCCGGTCTCCACCCAAGTTTTCAGGGCTTTCTGCAAGTCTTCCTTAGTGTTGAGGCCAGTGGTAGCGATTTTAAGTTCTTTGCAAAATTGCTTTAGCTCTTTGTGTGTGTATTCTTCTAGATGCTCCACCTGGAACACTCTGTTGGCGTTGGTTTCTGCGGAGCTCATGGCGCTTCCTTTTGCCATCTTTGTTGGTCGTGCGTCCGTTGTTCACTGTACGATCTCTAGGTGATGGGCCCGAATCCCACCGCTGCCACCAATGTTAGACGGCGACCTCAAGGGAGCCCGGAAGGGGGTCCTGACTACCCTGAGTCCCACCCGTGTAGTATCGTAGCCGGGCACTGGCAGGAGATTCCCCAGGGGGAGGAATCTCTCAACTAGGATCGTACTTCTGGCACCACACGACACAGAGTGACCACACTGGGTATTCTCAGAAAACAAGCTTTATCAAATAGGTATCACTGCAAATATGTACATGGTGAGCCCGGGCTCAAGAGTCTCGGAAAGGTAGGGGGTAGCGGGACAGTCTCTGGTGACGGTTCAAAGCAGGGACGTATCCGGCGCACAGCTCACAATCCTCGAGCCGGGGGATACGTGGTCGGAGTCGGGGTCCGGCGGGACCGTGAGAGTCTGGGGGAGCCGCGAGTCACTCAGCGGGCTCAGGTACAGGTTCGGAGGTCTTACGATCTTCAAGGAGCCGCGAGTCACTCAGCAGGGCTCAGGTACAAGTTCGGAGGTCTTACGATCTTCAGGGAGCCGCGAGTCACTCAGCAGGGCTCAGGTACAAGTTCGGAGGTCTTACGATCTTCAGGGAGCCGCGAGTCACTCAGCAGGGCTCAGGTACAAGTTCGGAGGTCTTACGATCTTCAGGGAGCCGCGAGTCACTCAGCAGGGCTCAGGTGGGTTCAAGTTCCAGGAGCCGCGACCACGTCGGCAGGCTCTCGTTGTTCCAGCGTCGAATCTGCCGGACAGTCTCAGAGCACCCCTTGTTATAGGTCGACCCCTCTTTGATGTCCGGAGTCTGTGCAGGCAGGGGTCTTGTCACCTGGGGGCCGCTTGTCGGGGTTTCCTGCTATTGTCTTTTGATCCTTTCAGGGCCGGGTCGGGAGGAGTCCCAGACACCCAGCAGGCACGGAGCCAGCCCGCAGGGAGGCCGGAGGGCCGATCGAAACCCATCGTCCCAGGGGAGTTCAGAGGTGCGATAGAAACTGCTCCTCCCTCTCTCATCCCCTGGAAGCGTGATGTCCTCCAGCCGGAGTGGCGCCTCGAGGCCCGGGTCGCGCTGGGGCCGGGCGGCCATCTTGTTGCATGGAGTGG
This sequence comes from Triturus cristatus, assembly GCF_964204655.1. Classification (NCBI taxonomy): domain Eukaryota; kingdom Metazoa; phylum Chordata; class Amphibia; order Caudata; family Salamandridae; genus Triturus; species Triturus cristatus. The sequence continues at coordinate 104,168,346 of NC_140595.1, read as the reverse complement.
GCACGCGGGCCCGGGGTGGCCGAAAGGAGAGAGGCCATGGACGGGGATGTCCGGGGTTAGTGCGGGTGTCCTGGTGGGAAGGGTCGGCTGGGCCGTGTGCTTGGGCTGCAGGTACCAGGTTTCGGTGGTGCGGGGGCACGGAGGGCCATTCTACGAGGCCGGGTCCAACAAATTGGCTCTGCATAACCCAAATTCTTTTGCTGAATCGTCCCAATCGAAAGCAGGCCACGACTCAATAAGTTCAAAAAGTTCGCTCGCTCAGCACAGTACGGTCCCAAAGATATCCAAAGGACCAAGCAATCGTGCAAGCGAATCGATCACGCAAGTTCTGGACACTCTCCTTTGGACACAATCTGTCTATGGTGGCCCTCTCAAACAACTAACAACGAATATCCCACGTCTCGCATCTCTCATCCCTCATCAGTGACCCCTCCCTATTCTACTACCCTTTTTATAATAAAATTCTGGATAACATGAAACATTTATTGAACTGGAAAGAAATGTGATTGGTCCATTCCGCGAAAATTGTTATATGGTCCAGTTTTCTCACTGTCTTGGGTTCTCAGAGAACTTGCTTGGTCACATCCTCAGTCTATGTCATGCTCATGCAACATTGTTGATTCTTGAGTATAGGTGACTATTGTTTTCTCCGGGTAATTTTCACTGACTGAAATCTGGCAGTCCTCCATGTCCCTATCCTTGACCAGGAACACTGTGCTCTGAATTGAGGATGCCTGGAGATCTTTGGAGCCATCCAAGTCTGTGCAGAAGACATCGTGCTACCAAGACGGTGGCCACTTCCGAACTCCATTTTAAATGTCATGGTTTGGTAGGCCCGAATGCCAACTTAAGCAAAACAAACACAAAAGAATAATTAATATGCGGAAATGAAGATTCTAATGTTAAACTCACACTAATACCTTTATATATTAGTATTTTCCTAGCATATAGCGACATTTAAAGCAATAATATTCACGATTCGGCACCCACAGGAATGCAAACGTCACCAAAGCAACATAAATCATGCAATATTCTATCACCACACCTACTACTGTTAATAGGCGTACCACAATTCGTTATTAGAGTTATTCTGCCATGCAAATAGCAATGAGTCCCACGTGTAATTTGTGTTTACCAAAAATGCACGTTGTTGGTTAATATAACACAGCACACAGTTAATTCAAATTAATATATAAATTGATTACGTCATTAGTATTTTCATGCAAAATAGAGAAGGTATACAAAAGTTTGCTTTACCTGCTCCTTCAATCCCCCCTTTGGTGATTTTTAATATCACCACAAATTCCCTTACATTTTGATAAAAATTTTATGGAAATTAATTCAGCTCTCTTAAGTTTTTGTTAGATCACATGATTGTTTCCCCTGTTTCATCCTCTCTTGTTTTCTTATACACATTCTCTTTCCATTCTTCTAGTTCTATATCTTCCATTTCTCTTTCCCTTCTTTCTTTCTCTCTTTTCTTAGCAGCTTCTCTTTTTATATGATTTTGTAATTTTCTTCTTTTGCTACATAAACATCCTAGTCTCAGAATTAATATTAAAAATATCACACATGTTACTGGAATTAGAATCTTACCAATGAATGTACTACCTAATTTTATTTAAAAGTTTTTAATAGTAGAAAACCCTTTTCCAATCTTCTCCCAAACACGTTCAACCTCCAATGGAACAATCTCCTCATGCAAGTCAGTTATATTCTTAATATATGTCTGTAAATCTTGACTTTCGTCAGGAATATAAGTACAACAATGTTGCACCTTCAGCATTCCACAGACTCCTCCCTCTTTGGCCAGAATAATATCAAGGGTAAGTCGATTTTGCATCACTATGGCTCGCATGGCAACCGTTTCTGTATTTACTAATAAAAACCCACCAGCAGTGCTTGTCGATAAGCGATCCACTACTGTAGACAATTTTCTAATTTTGTATGCATTCAGAGATATTCCAACGGCTGGTATCAGTGCTCCAAAAATATCCCCTACAATTTCTGACCAACTTTCCCTCCTTCTACGTGTTAGTTGTCTACCTATCTCATGCGCACCATCTTTTCCCCTTCCCACATGAAATATCTTTGGGAAGGCCAGGCCTAGGTAACATGTGCCATACCAATGGTCCGGTAATCGATAATAAGTTTTGTTCCCACAGATAAAATATAATCCAGGGAATACAGGATCATTTCCTCCTTTAAATCCCCATCCTCCCATGATTCTATAAGTATCATGGCAATCACTCGCACCTATAAAATAGTCATCATACACAGTTTGATTTCTTCTAATACACAAATTCCCTTTCTGAGGCCAATCTAAAGCCATAACTGGACTAGTTTCTCCTTTCAAATGTTTTTCTCTTTCAACGTCCCAGACTGTCTTTTCTTCCTTTCCCTCAGGTATCTTCCTTGCATCTTGATTCTCCTTTCTTCTACCATACCTAAAAAAGTCTTTTCTTCCCTCTGCAAACTACAAGTGAGATTATTTCTAAATATTGATTCTAAAGTTAATTCTCTATTTCTAGGAAACACTCACCTAGGACCTTACCAGGTTTTACCCTATTCAATTCAGGCATTACGGGTACTTGCGAATTTTTTTTATCTACATCAGAAAAATAATAATCTAGTTTCCCTGTTTTATAAAACAAACTTGCTAATACACTACATGTTATTCCATATGTCACTGGAAGGTGGTGGTATGTGACTCCCTCAGACACTGATACAGGTAACTGTATACAGACGTAGCAATCTCTCACATCCATTGTTTTTAAATATTCATACAACAATTTTGAAAAGACATTGTTAGAAAAATCAGTTATAGACCTATCCTTATGTAAGTAAGTTCTATCTATTTCTTTAGTTGGATGAATAGCATGAATCTTTTCTACATCAGACTTATTCTCACTATGACCTTCTATTGTTTCAAACGCTACTTTAAATGAAACTATTAAAGCTAATACACTCCATAGAAGCATTAATAATCCTGTACAACTGCAACACACCTTGCACCATCTTCGAAGGAACACACATGTAGATTTTCTACCTTCTGTGTTTGCCATTTCGGTTTGCCTTGTCTACTCACAACTAGTTTTGTCTAAACCCAAGGCTCTAGGCGCCTACTTGATTCCTTTCGGATAATGTCTCTTATTCAGTATTTTTCAAATTTTTCTCTTCTGAAACACCTTGGTTTCTTCCATTTGGCATTTGATTGTCTTTCACTTTACTCTCCCTGTCTTGGTTCAGAATTTCCTGAACGTCCGTCTCTTCTCCGATGTAGGACAAGATAACTCTCAGGATTTCCGAATCTTCGTCATCCTCAACCACTTCTGGTATAGTCACACCTAGATCCCCTTGGCTGTCTGCTTCCTCTTGTACTTCAGGAAGTGCCACGTATGTCCATTCTGGTGACTTATACTTCTGGTTGGGTTTCTTAGTGCGTTTTTCTTTCTCCAAAGGTGTTTGATCAATGTCTTTTGACTTCTCTTGGCTAGACACCTCATTCACTTGTTCAGCTCTAGTTGATTTTACTCGTGTTAATCGATATCTTAATCTCTTTACCTTGTTTGGCCAAACTTCCTCCTTTGCTGGCCTTTTCAACTTACTTCCTTTTTCACTTCTCTCAGTTTTCCATGCTCTTTTCCTCAGGACTCGGCCTTCTTGTACTTCTTCATCACTGTCCTCAGATTCAGTTCCACCTTGACTCTTACTTTCAGTAGTTTTTCTTTCCACAACTTCCTTTTCCTTATCTAATTCTGTCCCTCCTCGTGTTTCTTCCACGCAATCTTCCTGCTGACTAACTGTCCCTTCTTCTACCTGGATGTGTGATTTTCCTACATCTCCTTGGGGTTCTTCCGGAACAATCTTTCCCTCTCTCTCTGTATCTAGTACCTCACCATCTACTTTGGTGATTTCAGGTGGAATTTCTCTCGTTTTTACATGTGGAGCTTCTTTATCGAGAATTTCTTTGACAGTCTCTACATTGTTTTCTTTTACTCCTTCATGTACTTGTACTTGTTCAGCATCCGACTCTGAGCTAGTATCAGAAATCTCCAATCTCCTTCTTAATGGTAGATACTCTGGTGCTATAACTGGACTTGATTCTGACTCCCCCCTTTCAGAAGTTGGACTTGTTCTCGTTTCTTCTGAATCTGACTCGGAACTGGTATCAGATTATTCAAAGTATTCTTCTTCACTGTTATACACTGGATTAGGAATTTGCAAGGTATGACTAGCATGAATCCAATTCTTCACTCCGGCACATTTCACAGCTGTCGTCGTGGTCAAGATTACCTGACGTGGTTTACCCCACCGTGGGACCAGACAATTTCTTCTTCTATGCACTTTAACTCTCACCCAGTCACCTGGACTTAGATCATGAGCTGGCTTCTTTTCAAGAGTGGTTGCATCCGATCCAACCTGATGAAACACAGAATGAACGGAATCAGCCAACCCCTTGCAATAATCCAACACCAAGTCATCAGATATAGGCAATAGTTTGTTGACAGGAATGAAAACATGTCACATTGCCCTCCCCATTACTATTTCATGGGGACTCAATCCAATAATCCTATCAGGAATAGATCTAATAGTCATGAGCACTAGAGGCAAGAAATTAGGCCATTTCAAACCTGTGGCTAAACACATTTTTCCCAATCTATTTTTAATGGTGCCATTCACTTGTTCCACCACACCAGAAGCCTCTGGGCGATAAGCACAATGCAGTTTCTGTTGTACATTCAATGCTTCACAAATCAGTTTCATGATTTCATTATGAAAATGCTTTCCTTTATCTGATTCAATTGTGACTGGAAAACAAAATCTGGGAATTAATTCTCTCAATAGTAGTTTTGCTACAGTAATTCCATCACTCCTTCTAGTCGGGTATGCTTCCACCCATCGTGAGAATAGGCAAACTACCACTAGAACATACCTCAGTCTATTGCAGGGGGGCATTTCAATGAAGTCAATCTGCATTCTGGTGAAAGGCCCTCCTTCCCGTCCTATCGTTCCTAGGCTCACCACTGTTTTCCTTCCAAGATTGTATTGCTGACATATAAGGCATCTCTGACACAGGCTCTCAGCTTCGAGTCTAAACTTGGCATTATACCATGTCTGTTTGAAAAGCCTAATCATAGCATCCCTTCCTACATGTGCTTGTCCATGATACATCCGTGCCATGGTAGAGACCATGCTATCAGGCATGACTGGTCTTCCATCCCGATAAACCCAAACGTGATCTGTCTCTCGGGGTGCACATCCTGATTTTATCCATTGTTTCCGTTCCTCATCTCCTGCTTCTTCTTGTAACTGCCTCACCTCCTCCCATGTATTCACAGTGTTAGTAAAAAGCATGGGACATGAATTTATTTCCTTTTCCCTGCCTCGATTAACCGAATTCTGGTTGGATGCACAATATTGTGCCATGTCATTGGCAAACTCATTCCCCGCTGATATATAATCAGCAGTCTTTGAGTGTGCAGCACATTTTACTACGCACAATTGCTTAGGCAGCTGTATTGCCTCAAGCTATTTTCCAACCACTTCAGCATTCCTTATAGGAGTTCCACTCAATGTCAAAAATCCTCTTTGGTCTGATTAAAATGTCAATGGCATGATTGTTCATTGCTTGGGACGATACCTCTGGGATACAGGGACCGGCATCATATGTGTCCGTTGACGAATAAACACAGTTTTAAAAAAAAAACAATAATCCTCTTTGGGACCAAATCTGCCCAAAGTCATGCACCACACCAAAGCCGTACTGACTATCTGTAATCACAGTGACTCTCAGATTCTTTCCCAACTTGCACGCTCTTGTTAATGCAAATAGTTCAGCAACCTGGGCTGATTTCACTCCTTTCAGACAAGATGCTTCCAGTACAGCTGCTACAGTACATACAGCGTATGCTGCACTCAAAATCCCTTAGTCTGTTCTCAAGCATAACCCATCCACAAACATCACATAGTCACTTTCTTTCAGAGGTACATCTTTTAAATCAGGGCGTGGCTTAGTACAAAAATCAAGCACTTCCAGACAATCATGATCCACATCATCCCTGACTTCCACATTCTCAGCATCAGGTAACAATGTTGAAGGGTTCACATTAAGACACCTCACAAGGCTCAAATTCGTTGCACCTAATATGACCTTTTCATACTTAGTTAGACGACTATGCGTCATAAACTGAGTGTGACTCCTAGTTAAAAGGATCGCCACGTCATGAGGCACAAACACTCTCACTGGATATCCCATCACAATTCCTTCACTCTGTTCCAGGCTCTTACAGGTAGCTGCTACAGCTTTCAAACAACCAGGTAATGCCACAGCTACAGGATCTAGTATAGCCGAAAAAAATGCAATTGGTCGTCTCAATTTTCCATGTTTCTGTACTAGTACAGATAATGCATATCCATTTCTTTTGCTGCAATAGAGCTCAAACTCTTTTTCATATTCAGGCATGCCAAGAGCTGGGGCTTCACACAAACCATCTCTCAATTGTTTAAAAGCCTTCAACTCCTCCTTATTCAATTCAATGGGATCTTTTACATCACTCTTTGTCAAACGTACCAGAGGTTTTGCAATCAGTGAGAAATTACTGATCCATTGATGGCAGTACCCAACCATTCCAAGAAACATTCTCACCTCTCTTTGAGGCATTGGGGCTCTCATTCCTCTGATTATCCTGATCCTATCTGCAGTCACTTTTCTTAGCCCTTTTTCGATTTTATGGCCTAAATACTGTACTTCCTTTTGACAAAATTGTAACTGTGACGGGCCAACCAGGGAAGACCAGCGAGAGTGCCCCGGGGGCACTCCAACGAGGCGACTGGTGCTGACTCTCGAGACGGAAGAGGGGCGGAGCCAAAAAAGATACGTAAACCCGGAAGCGGAGACATCGAGAGAGAGACGCGAGGAAGACGAGGAGTTCAAGGGAGATCGACAAGAAGGAGAAAACGAACACAAGGAGACAGCGAAGACCGCAAAGGAAGCCAGCCGGGCGGAGGCTCGAGGAGACGGCGACGCTGCGGAAGCAAGGGCCAAGACGGACCCCGAGGACGGCGCTCCGGATGAGGCGACCGGGACCCCGTCATCGGGCTCCGGTTTCAGGCGAGTAGCGGGGAAAACGGGGCGTTCACTGTTTGGGTGGTGGCAGACGGAGTCTGGCTTTTCAGGTTTATAAGGGGAGCGGGTGGAGGCAGCCGGGACGGCCAGTAGAGGGGTCTTGGATCCTCGTGTGTGTGGGAGCAGAGTATCAAACAGGAGAAGTGCCGCAGAGTTTAGGGGAGACCTCACTCGTCTCCAATGGGAGTTCCCTGATGAAAGGGCCCAGGGACGTGAATCGGGTGGGTCGATACTGAGAGAACGAGATACGCCAATCCCGCAGGGTAACCCGGGGAGAGAATAATCCTAGTGGAGAGTTGACAAGAGTAGATATATAAAACCACACTGACGCAGGGAAGCTAATCGCCTCTCCTTTTCTGTTTTGCCGAGGGGGACGTCCAGCGGGACTAGCCACGAGAAGAGGACCCGAACAGAGACCAGGAAACCCACAGGCCCTGCAGCAAAGAGACCCCGACGAAGAGCCAACCCTTGCCCAAAGAGGACAGCTACCCTATGGTTTTCCCCTTGTACACTGCCAATAAAAGCCTGCATAACTTACACCCCTGCTTTGTCCTCTGTGGAGCGTGACAGTGGTGTCAGAAGTGGGATAGCCGCACCCGAACGCGATGTCGCAACCCATCGGATTGGACGAAATGCTGTCACAGTTGGCAGAAGGACAGCACCACCTGCAGTTGATAATGGAAGCACAGTCCACAGAGGCAAAGCGCGACAGAGAGCATCTACAAGAAGCCCTTCAGGCTCAGGCCGGCCTCATGGTACAAAACCAAGCGGTCCAGGATACGGCCATTCAGAAACTGACCGAGACAATCGCAAGCACAAAAGTACACCCCAACGTGCCAAGTTCCGTTTTACAGAAATCCCGGGCAGGAGAGGACCCGGATTTCTTTTTCACAAATTTTGAGCGAGTGGCAAGCACAGCCCAGTGGCCTACGGAACGGTGGGGCCAATATATCGCTCCCTTGCTGTCCGGCGAGCTGCAGACAGCCTATCAGGCGGCGAACCCAGGAGGAACTACACCCTATGAGACCATAAAGAAAACAATCCTAGAGAGACTCGGATGTGACCAGGAACAATACCGTGCCAGGTTCCGGAGGGAGAAGTGGCAAACCCAGGATAACCCCCGGGCTCTCTATTACCGTATTCAAGACCTTGGGACCCGGTGGCTTCAACCCCATTCCTCTAGCATGGAAGAGGTGGTTGATAAGATTCTGCTCGAACAATTCGTGGAGGGACTCCCGATGCCCACCCGGGTGTGGGTCCGACAACATCCGAATCTCACAGTGCCCTACGCCATAGAACTCGCATGTGCGCATCAGCGGAACCCGGAAGCAAGGCCTTTCACGCCCCGGCTTCCCACAGCCATCATCCATCGCTGGAGGGCCGCCGCACCAACATCCACGACTCCTGTCCCTCGCCCGCTTCTTGATCCCCGGTTGTTACCCCGTCAACCAACTAAAGAGGGAACCCAAGGACCCCAATGTTTCCATTGTGCCGAGTGGGGGCACATATCCCGTAACTGCCCTCATAAGCCTGTCAGTGCTGAACCCATGGAGGTAGGGTATACAAGGGGAAGGATACTCTGGGCAGGAGAAGGCAAGGAAGCGTACCACCTGACCCTTACGGTGAATGACGTAACCACCAAGGTCCTAATCGACTCCGGGTGTAGACACTCGGTCATTTCCCAAGAACGGGTGCAAGCCCGCCAGTGGCAAGAAGGAGAGAGCGTGTCCATAACCTGTATCCATGGGGACCAAAAGAGCTACCCCGTTGCTGTGGTGACTCTTGGTAGCGGCGAACAAGCAGACCAGATTAGAGTAGGGGTTATTCCCCGAATGGTGGAGGAAATGATAATAGGGACGGACTATGATAGATTCCCCACCCTGCTCTCTATAGCCATTAAGGAAAAAGACACACGGGGCTGGCTGCAGGACGCTCCCTTATACAACGCAGAGATAAAACCGGGTGTGTATAAGGCAAAGAAAACCCGTAGCGAGAAAAGAAAACAGGGGATACTAAAGGGATTGAACAGCCTGTCTAACACGCCCTCTTCCTCCTCCTTAGGTACAGACGAGACACCTACACCACCACCCAGCTTTAGGGCAGCACAAAGAGAGGACTCGGCTATGGGACATGCTTGGGCCCGAGCTTCGGTCGACGAGGATAGCCAGGTAGGCCCTTGTTTTGTGGTTCTGCGAGCGTTATTGTATAGAAAACTGACTAAGTCTGGAGAGACAGTAAGACAGCTCCTGGTTCCTTTGTCGTTACGTGCTCAAGTGCTCCATTTGGCCCATAATCAGGCAGGAGGGGGTCATTACGGGAGGGAGAAAACAGAAGAGTATCTCTTACGGCGATTCTACTGGCCTGGGGTCTTCTCCGACGTCCGGAGGTATTGTGCAGCCTGTCCCACTTGTCAGGTGACCAATCCCCCGCATGTTCTTAGAGCACCCTTACAACCCCTTCCTATTATAGACGTGCCCTTCTGCCGAGTAGGCATGGAATTAGTGGGGCCCTTACTCACCTCTTCCCGGGGCTACCGGTATATCCTCGTGTTGGTGGATTATGCGACTCGCTACCCCGAAGCCTTCCCCCTCACGAGCATGACCACAAGCAGTGTAGCTCAAGCGATGATCACGTTTTTTAGCAGGGTTGGGTTTCCCAAAGAACTCCTCACTGACCAGGGGACACCATTCATGTCACGTCTGATGGCCCAGATATGTTCCTTACTAGGGGTACGTCAAATCCGTACATCTGTCTATCACCCCCAAACGGACGGCCTCGTCGAGAGGTACAACCAAACGGTGAAACTTATTCTGAAAAAAACAGTGTCCGAGACCGGGAGGGATTGGGACCGACAGTTACCCTTAACCCTTTTTGCCATACGAACCCACACACAGTCATCTACCGGGTTTAGCCCCTTCGAACTGGTGTTCGGTAGAAAGCCCAGGACGTTGGTAGACATGGCAGCCGAGAGGTGGGAAGATGAAGAGGATGAGGGAAAACCTCTCCTCCAGTACACCACTCAGTTGAAGACCCGATTATCGACCCTCTGGGACCAGGTTAGGGACAATCTCGATGCAGCCCAGCAGAAACAAAAAAAGACGTATGACCGACACACCACCCTCAGACACTTCGCAGTGGGTGATAAGGTGCTACTCCTTCTCCCCTCATCCCACAACAAGCTCCTAGCCCGCTGGCAAGGGCCCTATGTGGTCCTCGAACAAGTTACCCCCATCACCTACAGGATAGCCGTGCCCCACACCGGCACAATGGGACAGATATATCACGTCAACCTGCTAAAATTATGGGTAGACGACTCAGGCACTCCACACAACCCTCCCACAGCCCTATTCACCACGGACAGCAAACCCCTGGATATTTCCTTTCCCTCAGTGGGTAACGTTACAATCCCTGAGACCATACCCAAAGGCTCCCAACTGACCCCTGAACAAAACCACGCCCTCCTAGACCTCCTCAGCGAGTATCAGGATGTGTTCTCCACTAACCCCGGAAAAACGTCCCTTGTACAGCATGACATCCTAACCGACTGGGCTAGACCAGTCAGACAGAGACCCTATAGAATCCCAGAGGCCAGACGACAGGTAGTGGAAAATGAGGTAAACGACATGCTCTCCCTGGCATCATCCAACCGTCTTGTAGTCCCTGGTGCTCACCCATCGTCCTGGTACCAAAACCGAACGGCACAGTGCGCTTCTGTGTTGATTATAGACGCCTGAACGCCGTGTAACCCTTCGATTCCTACCCCATGCCCCGTGTCGATGAGATGCTTGACAGGTTAGGGACGGCCCGCTACATGACAACACTTGACCTAACGAAAGGGTATTGGCAAATAGCACTAACACCAAACGCACAAGAAAAGACGGCCTTTGCCACCCCCTCGGGCTTATACCAATTTAGGGTTCTTCCGTTTGGGTTACACGGAGCTCCAGCCACCTTTCAACGCCTTATGGACGTTGTGTTAAAACCCCACCGTGAGTATGCGGCGGCCTATTTAGACGACATAGTCGTCTTTAGTACATCCTGGGAGACTCACTTATCACATCTCAGGGCAGTCCTCCTCAGTCTCCGAGAAGCCGGACTCACTGCCAACCCAGACAAGTGCATGCTGGCGACTGACAACATTAAGTTCTTGGGCTGCCATATACAAGACGGCCACATCAAACCACAGGTGGATAAAGTGGACGCTATACAAGCATTGGAGAAACCTACCACAAAAAGGGGTCTTAGGGCGTTATTGGGTCTCGTGGGCTATTACCGACGCTTCATACCCCGGTTTTCAGAAGAGGCCGCCCCACTCACGGATATTTTAAAGAAATCGCATCTGAACACGATCTGGACTTGGACCCCGGAGCAAGCCCATAGCTTCGATACCTTTAAGTCCCGATTGTGCAACGACCCCCTTTTGACTTGTCCTGACTTTACGTGCCCCTTTACGCTTCAAACAGACGCTTCGGATAGGGGTTTGGGGGCGGTCCTCTCACAGGTGGTGACATCCAGCGACTCTCACCCTGTTGTATACCTTAGTCGCAAACTCCTGCCCCGAGAGGTACACTACTCCACAGTAGAGAAGGAGTGTTTGGCAATCCGGTGGGCGATCCAGGCCCTGCAATACTACCCCTTAGGCCGTCAGTTCACCCTACTAACTGATCATGCCCCTCTGGTCTGGCTGGCGAAACACAAAGACACCAACCCCCGTGTTCTTCGATGGTTCTTAGCCCTGCAACCTTTTTCCTTTCAGGTGTCCCATCGCCCAGGTGCTCAGCAGGCTAATGTGGACTTCCTCTCACGCTGCCCGGGCTCCTCATGGCCCGATTGGCCATGCCGGGTGGAGAGGTACTGTGACGGGCCAACCAGGGAAGACCAGCGAGAGTTCCCCGGGGGCACTCCAACGAGGCGACTGGTGCTGACTCTCGAGACGGAAGAGGGGCGGAGCCAAAAAGGATACGTAAACCCGGAAGCGGAGACATCGAGAGAGAGACGCGAGGAAGACGAGGAGTTCAAGGAGGGATCGACAGGAAGGAGAAAACGAACACAAGGAGACAGCAAAGACCGCGAAGGAAGCCAGCCGGGCAGGGGCTCGAGGAGACGGCGACGCTGCGGAAGCAAGGGCCAAGACGGACCCCGAGGAAGGTGCTCCGGACGAGGCGACCGGGACCCCGTCATCGGGCTCCGGTTTCAGGCGAGTAGCGGGGAAAACGGGGCGTTCACTGTTTGGGTGGTGGCAGACGGAGTCTGGCTTTTCAGGTTTATAAGGGGAGCGGGTGGAGGCAGCCGGGACGCCTGTAGAGGGGTCTTGGATCCTCGTGTGTGTGGGAGCAGAGTATCAAACGGGAGAAGTGCGGCAGAGTTTAGGGGAGACCTCACTCGTCTCCAATGGGAGTTCCCTGATGAAAGGGCCCAGGGACGTGAATCGGGTGGGTCGATACTGAGAGAACGAGATACGCCAATCCCGCAGGGTAACCCGGGGAGAGAATAATCCCTGTGGGGAGTTGACAAGAGTAGATATATAAAACCACACTGACGCAGGGAAGCTAATCGCCTCTCCTTTTCTGTTTTGCCGAGGGGGACGTCCAGCGGGACTAGCCACGAGAAGAGGACCCGAAAAGAGACCAGGAAACCCACAGGCCCTGCAGCAAAGAGACCGCGACGAAGTGCCATCCCTTGCCCAAAGAGGACAGCTACCCTATTGTTTTCCCCTTGTACACTGCCAATAAAAGCCTGCATAACTTACACCCCTGCTTTGTCCTCTGTGGAGCGTGACAGTAACGTTGATGGGGATACTTTAAGTCCTCCATCTGCTAAATGATTCAGTAATGCAACAGTATCCACTACACAGACTTCTCGAGTTCTCGATGCCACCAATAGGTCATCAATATATTGGACTAGTACCGAACTTTCGGGCATTTTTAAATCTTCTAGGGACTTCTTCAGAATTTGATTAAATATCGATGGACTTGGAGGAGGAGCCTAGCGCGCATCCAAGATGGTCGCGTGAGCACAGGGCTCCCCGGACCCTCTCTGCTCCTCGGAATCTATCCTGAGAATATCCTGACGTGGCTTCTGGAATCTGGGAGATAAAGACCAGCTGAGCATATATCTCTTTTCAAAACTCAAATCGGACCTGGGAATCCTGAGTTGTCGCCGTCGGAACTTTTGGGACCCACCCGACGGAGGTGACCGGGGTGAAGGTGACCCGAGGGGCCGGGCTGCAATTGAACAACAGCGGCTTCAGCGCGGTGCCAGCTGCCGATCCACCACTTTCGGTTTCGGTTTTGCACTTCAGGAGACCGGCAGGGGGGTGCGCTCGGGGTTGCGAGGTGCTTCCTGGGCCTCTGAATGAGGTTTTCTTTCACCTGCTACTAGAGTGCCTATCGCCTCGGACCCCCTATACCGACATTTTGTGGTCTTTTTGCTGGTGCCCTTACACCTCTTGATTGGGTGTCCCCTCGAGTGACCGTGTTCACATGGGGGGCAAAGGGGGTCCCGAGGGCCGCAAGACCAAGGCTTCCCTCCGCGGGGGAGCAGTCCAGAGCAATAACATGGACCGATACACCCAGGGCAGGGGGCCCTCTGGCGCTGCTGGCCCCCCCTCGGATACTGCGGAGGGAGGCGCGACCGTCTCTACGGAACTATCCCTGCAGGACATTATGGGCGCCATTGATGGCATTAGGGAAACCATCGCGACGCAATATGAGGCCCTGGCCCGTAAGATTGACACTGTCGCGATTGATGTCACCCTGATCCGGGCCGACCTCTCCAAAACTAACGAGAGGGTCCAGGCTCTCGACACACGGACCTCCACCCTCGGTGCGGAGGTGTCGGATCTGCGGGCCGCGCTTGGAGACATCAGGGTGGTCAACGATCATATGGCCCGGCGGCTTGAGGACTTCGAGGGACGGGCCCGACGCAACAACATCCGCGTCATAGGTGTACCGGAGTCCTCTGACGGCCGCCCGGTTGACCTCGTGGTCGAGGAACTTATCCTGAAACAGTTGTCCCCGGCTGGCCTAAGTAAGTTCTTTGCCGTGGAGCGGGCCCATCGAGTTCCGGGCGGTCGGCCACGGCCGGGGGCCCCCCCGAGGCCTATCGTGGCCAAACTGTTCTACTACAGGGACCGCGACGCTATTCTGCAGGCCTCACGGACCCACGGCCCGGTTCGTCATGAGAACTCGACCATCAATTTTTATCCGGACTTCACGCAACTGGTCCAGAAACAACGGATGGGATTCCAAGGGGTGAAGCGTCGTCTCCGCGAGCTGGGCCTAAAGTATTCGATGCTCTACCCTGCAAAACTCCGAGTGGAACATGGGGATCGGACAGCCTTTTTTGACTCTCCTGTGGCTGCAAGTGACTGGCTGGACTCTCTGCCGGACGGAGGTGGCCGTCCCGGACCCTCTGCGGGCACCGCGGGTGACGGGTCCCCTTTAGAATGACTTTTGGTCCTTGATTTTGCCGTTTTGCACTGTACAGTCGGGTCTTATTTCACTTGCATATTGTGTTTAACCAGGATCAGTGAGGGGGGCGGGCGGGGACGGGTCCCTTACCTCCTCTGGGGTCTTTTCGTAGAATGGGGTTAGAGGGGCGACAGGCACACTGCAAGTTGGGGGGGTTTTTTGGCCCGCAGGGGTGCAGGGTGGGGGGAGTTGGTCCTGGGGTGGGGTTGGGGGGGAGGTGGGGTTGTTTTGCTGTGTGTTTTTTGTTTACAGGGCGAGGTACTGATTTTTGTCCACATTTGGGAACTGTGCTGCAGGCTGGGGGGCCCTTGATCTATTGGGGGGGATGGGGGGGGACGGGTTGAGGCTTATGTCATGGAACGTCAATGGGTTGGGGGACCGTATCAAGCGGGGTGTAGTACTGCAATATTTGCGTCGTTTGACTCCTGATGTGGTGTTTCTCCAGGAGACGCATCTGGTTGGCAATGTTTGTCATGCAATGAACAGGGGGGGATACCGCCTCGTGGCCCATTCTGGTTTCACAACTGGTTCCAGGGGGGTGGGCATTCTCCTGCGAACCTCACTTCCGGTGGTGATCACTAAGATAGTCTCGGATGACAGAGGGCGCTATGTGTGCTTGATTGGGAGGTGGGAGGGGCAGCCCCTTGCCCTGGTTTCAGTTTACGTCCCCCCGGGCCTCCAGAACTCCACCTTCACTGACTTGGGTCGAATGCTGCTTGACCTTCCGGACAGCCTCCTGCTCATGGGCGGGGACTTTAATTCTGTGGTTTCGGGTGAACTGGATCGTCACCCACCAAGGACCCTCCCCGCTGCCCAGGCATGGCTGGGTGGGATGCTGGATACCTTCGGCCTGGTGGATAGTTGGAGATTAATGCATCCGACCCAATGTCAATTCACCTTTCACTCGGGGGCGCATGGGAGTCTCTCTAGGTTAGACTACTTCCTTATGCCCGCGGCGCAGACTGGTCGGATTCGTGAGGTCAGGCACCTGGCGCGGGGTATCTCCGACCATTCTCCGCTGTGGCTTCTTTTCGACACCGGGCCGCGGTCTTCAGGGCGGATCGCTCCCATTAACCCATGGTACCTGCGAGACCCTACGACTCGTGACAGCCTGGTCAAGGCTATGGACCAATACTTCCTGGATAACGAGGGGTCGGTGTCGTCTGCAATGTCCCTGTGGGAAGCCTTTAAAACCGTGATCCGCGGACACGCCCTTTCCCAGATAGTGGTGGCTAAGAGGGTCAAGAGTGAGGCAGTGGTGAGGCTGGAGACTGACATCTTGGGGCTGGAGTCGGCCTTGGAGGCGAATGTCACTCCGGACGGGCTCCATGCCCTCAGCCTGAAACAGTTTGAGTATAGGTCCCTGGTCACTGACGCGGCCAAAACTATGTATAGGGAGCAGCAGGGTCGACTGTACGATGCCGGGGACAAGGCGGGAAAGTTGATCGCGTGGCTGGACAGGAAGGAGAGAGTGAATCGTGTGGTCCCGGAGTTGCGTGCTGCGGATGGTGTGTGTGTGACGGAGCCTGACGAGATTGTGGAATGTTTTGCCGACCACCTCCGGGCTGTGTACTCCCCAGTGACTGACAGGGATGAGGACGACTCTCGCCTTCTTTTGAGGGATATCGCCTTGCCCGGCCTGTCCGTTGAAGACCGTGAGCGGCTGGACGCCCCCTTGTCGGCGGATGAAATAGCGACCGCGATCCGCTCCCTTCGCTCGGGCAAGGCTATGGGTCCCAACGGTCTGCCCATTGAGCTATATAAATTGCGCCCTGACAAGCTTGCGCCCTTCCTCAGTCGCATGTTCCGTGAGTTTCTGGCGGCGGGTTCCCTCCCGGCCGACCAGCGTTTGGCCACGATAGTCGTTATCCCCAAGGAGGACAAGCCGCGAGACCGCTGTACTTCTTACCGGCCTATTTCACTGCTAAATGCGGAGCCTAAGATCCTGGCGAAAGTCCTTGCCAATCGTCTGTTGAGCGTCGTGTGCGATCTTATTCATCCGGACCAATGCGGATTCATCCCGCATCGTAACACCGCTCTTAACTTGCGGCGTCTTCATGGCGCCCTTGCCAGGGCGGTGCTCCTCTCCGAACCGGCCGTGCTGGTTTCTTTGGATGCCACGATGGCTTTTGACACCATCGAGTGGCCATTCCTCTGGGCTGTCTTGGCTAAATTTGGCTTTGGGGAAGGATTTATTGGCTGGGTGAAGCTTCTTTACACGGGACCCATGGCTCAGGTGGTGGTGAATGGGCGGGTATCTCGGCCCTTTGCCCTCGGCAGGGGCACGAGGCAGGGATGCCCGTTGTCCCCTTTGCTCTTTGCTCTCGCCCTGGAGCCACTCGCGGCTTGGCTCCGCTGGGAGCCCTCGCTTAGAGGGATCCGGTGGGCCCCGGGCTTTGAAGATCGGGTTTCGCTGTATGCGGACGATATTCTCCTATATCTCACCTCACCGCGGCAGTCGCTCAACGTCCTCTTTGACGTTTT
Organism: Triturus cristatus; assembly: GCF_964204655.1. Taxonomy (NCBI): domain Eukaryota; kingdom Metazoa; phylum Chordata; class Amphibia; order Caudata; family Salamandridae; genus Triturus; species Triturus cristatus. Next base: position 104,151,261 of record NC_140595.1, on the reverse strand, counting down.
GACTTCCTTTGGGAATAATTCGGGCCTCACGATCAATTGGTCTAAATCCTGCGTCTATCCGATCTCCGGTGGTCCTCCTCTCCTGCCGCCTCGGCTTCCGATCCAGGTATCTCTGAGCGGCTTTAAGTACCTGGGGATATACGTTTCGCTGGACCCGGTGGCTCGCTATGAGCAGAATCTCCTGCGTCCGCTTCGGCGATTGCGAGAGGACACGGCCCGGTGGTGCAGGCTGCCCCTGTCCCCGCTGGGTCGGGCCGCGCTGTTCAAAATGATGTCCCTTCCCAGGTTCCTCTATGCACTCCAGAATTCCTTCGACGTCATCCCAGTGGCCTACTTTCGGGAGGTGGAGAGCCTGCAGAGGAGACTGGTGTGGGACGGGCGGGCGCGTATTGCTCTTGCTAAGCTTACTCTCCCCTGGTACGACGGGGGCATCGCGCTTCCCGACATTCGCAGGTATTATTGGGCCGCGCAGCTTTCGGCTATCAACCATGCCACGTATGCGCCTGGCCTGAATCCGGCGTATGAGATGGACAAGTTCCTGCTTCCCGGCGGGGACTATAATAGGGCGCTTTACTCCCGTTCGGCTGGCCGGACCCTTACGGGTCCTACTAAGATTGCGGTGCGGACCTGGAGGGCTGCCACTGCGGCCACGGGCTGGAGTGAGCGACTGACATGTGCTACTCCTTTGTTTGCCTCCGATCGCCTGGGGAGCCTCTGGACTACGAAGGGGTTTGACCAGTGGGATACGATTGGTATCAGCAAAGTGGGAGACCTGTGGCATAAGGGCGCGGTTAAGACTTTCGCGGCTCTTCAGGCCGAATATGAGCTTACGGACAGGGAGTTCTTCCGCTATGCCCAAGTTCGACACGCCCTGCTTTCAGTCTTTGGAGAGGGGACCAAGATCCCGGTTTCTTCGCCCCTCGAGGACCGCATACTTGACGGACATGTCCCTGACAGTACTATTTCTTTAATTTATAAGAAACTGATTAATCATCGGGCTGACCTCTTGGTGCGCCTTCGGGAGGCTTGGACGGGGGAGGGGGTGGAATTGGACGACGAGGACTGGCAGTCTGCACTGTCGTCCCCCAAGGAGGTCGCCATTCCGGCCCGTCTCCGGTTGGTACAGCTTAAGATTCTTCACCGGGTGTATGTGACGGGTCCTCGCTTAGTCTCGATGGGATATTCCGAGGATGGGCTCTGTAAGCGGGGTTGTGGGCTCAGCGCCACCTTTCTCCATATCCTGTGGGAGTGCCGCGAGGTGGCGGACTACTGGCGCCGGGTACATACGGTTATGGGACAGGTCACTGGGGTTGTGCTGCTGCCGGAGGTGCGTCGCTGTGTCCTGAATGTGTGGGAGCCCAATGATTATAGCGCGGCTCAGACTCGGTGGGCGGCCCTGGGGAACATGATCGCCAAGAGAGATATAGCGCAGCTTTGGGGTGCCCAGCGGCCGCCCACCGTGTCAGTATGGAAGGAGAATATGGACTGGTGTATGTTCAGGGAGAAGACTGTGTATGTTGCCCGTGGTAAGCCGGGGGCATGGGGCAGAATCTGGGGGCAATGGAATGCATATCGCGGGGGTATCTGTACGCCCCCCCTGGTGGACACCGATATCGCCATGTCCCCCTGACCCTTGACGGTTCCGGGCACCTTTTGGAATGACTACATATGGACGTTCATTTCCCTTGGCCCCCCCCCCCGTCCCCAGCCTCCCGGTACTCCTTCCTTTCGCGTGCTGCTTAATGGTCTGAACTGGAGTTCCCCGGAGGAAGCCTGACCTGCACTGTTTGTCTTTATGCCTCGCCTTTTGTTTTTCTTTTAGTTTTTTGTGTTTGTTGGACTTCAGTCTCCTGTTCCTTTAGAACTATCCGGAGTCACTACGGGGCCGAGCCCCGGGAACCGACTGCAGCTTTGATAAATGTATATTTTATTCTGTACTTAGCGGCCGGCCCTGGTGGTTGTAGGCCCGTGCTTGTAATCGAATTATTGTTCAATAAAACTTTTAAAAACAAAAAAAAAAAAAAAATATCGATGGACTTTCTGTATACCCCTGTGGGATTCGGCACCATGCCAAAGTACGTTCGCCAAACCGGAAGGCAAAAATCTGTTGGCTGTCAGGGTGCAATGGAATGGAAAAGAAAGCATGACAGAGGTCAATGACTGTGTACCATTCTGCATCATGAGGAATCTGATATTGAATCGCAGAAGGATTTGGTATGATGGGACAACATGATACAACAATTTTATTCACTTTTCTCAGGTCTTGCACTATCCTGAAAGTTCCATTATGCTTTTTCAGACCCATAATTGGTGAATTGCATGGACTACTCTTTATTTCTCTCAAAATACCTTGTTCAATCATTCTATCTATTCTAGGAGTAACTCCTGCAATTATTTCGGGTGTCAATTTATACTGGGGACTATTTGGGTAACTTACTCCTTCTTTTACAGTAATTTTTACAGGGTCTACATTTCTCATAAGTCCCACATCTTCTCCTGTGAAATCCCATACCTCCGTTTTCACTGTTCTCTTTAATTCCGGAGGCAATTCCCGTGGGTCAAATACAGCAAATGCCCCAGTAACCCCAGGTTCCATATTGGCTATAGTCATTTTGTACAATACATCCTCGTCAGGAGTCTCAAAGGCTATGCCATCTGGAGTATTTACAGGGCTGGTGTCGCACACGACAAAATGGTCCATCTCGGAAAATTTCCCTATTTTAACCTTAACCGGTTCAGTAAGATACGTTTTTATCTGTCTGTTTGAGACTCTAACTACTTGGATTGTGTCATCCGAGAGAGGAAGATTTTTAACGTCAGCTGATCTAACAGTTGAACGAGTAGCACCAGTATCTACTAGGAAAGTAATGTTTTCGTCATTTATCTTTCCATCCACAAAAGGGCCTGTCTGGTCTACTTCCAGAGTTGTGCCAAGTACGCACTCTTCTTCCTCTCCTCGGCACCGTCAATAACTCTCTTCTGATTCACTCTCATCGCGTTGCAGCCAATACTGCGAGACAGCACTAGCGCGCGGCAGCTTAGTTACCTGTTCTTCGGTGTAGAATCCTGTCTCATTACTGTATCTCAGAGGGTTTACGCTCTGCGGAAAAGGCAGTTTTGGCACCTGACACTGTTGGGCAACAACCTGCTGCTGTTGCTGTGGTTGACAACTCACCTCATTCTGCACCTGTGGATTTAATGATGCATTATCGCCATTAGCACTTGGGGGTAATTTACACTCGGATTTCCAATGCCCTATCTTTCCACAGTTATGACATGGCCACTTCTTTTTGGCTTCTTCTATACTAATCTGTCCTTTTCCCTTTCCAATATTGGGTTTTTGTTTCATATGGCTCATGCCATTTGCCTGTTCAATCAGTTGGGCGTCCTGTCTTTCTACCACTTTAACCTGAGCCCACATGGCCTTTTCTTTTAACTTACGTTGCTTGACTTCAATCTCATCGCTAAAATACTTTGCATGCCTCAATACTTCGTCTATCTTTTAATTTTGCCAATCCACAGTATGCTGTTTAATCATTTCACTTACTTCAGGTCACAACCCATACACAAATTGATATACAAAATGACTTAAATTTTTCTCACTCAAATTTTCATCACCACTGTATTGTTTAAAAGCCAATAACAATGTCTTATAATAGGCATGTACAGATTCTTTTACTTCTTGGTGAGTTCTATCAATCTTCACCCAATCAGTTTCTTTTGGAGGTACTTTATTTTTCAGAAAGGTAACTACCTGTTCGTATTTTCTCATTACCTCTGGATCAGGGGCACCTGTTTTAGGATCTCAAGGGTATTCCTGAGTAGGCCAACCTATTGTAATTTTACATTCTGCCCATAGATCTGCTGGCACAATTATGTCAAATAGACTGTTCAAATCAATCCACAGTACTTTTGATAATTTTACAAACCTGTCTACCTGCCTATACCATTCCACCGGCTTCTCGCGAAGACAGGGGAAGTCATTTGTAAATGATAAAATGTCCTGTCTAGTCCAGTGGACATGCACATAGCCTCCTCCTGGGATCTCTCTCATGGGGCACTCAGTTACCACTTTCTCTTTTTCTCTTACTGGGAAAGCTGCAAACGTTTTGTCTGTTGCATCGTCTCGTTTCCGAAACCACCTGCTCTTCCATTTATCTACATCACCCCATTTTCTTAGAAAAACAATCAGCTCTTTAATTTGAGTTAATCTGCCTGCGGTATTCAAATTCTCAATGTCTTTTTCAGCAAAGTCTACTCTGTATGGTTTCTGCAATGACTTTATTTTCTCAAAATCAATAGCCATTTCACTTGCCACTTCTTCCAATTTTTCATGCAAATTTCTCGCTCTCCATGTTATACTTTTACATAAAAACATTAGCTCTTCATCCTGATATGCTTTTAACTTTTCTGTTGGAATAGTTCCTAGGAGGCAAGATGGCGGCCGTTACCCTGGCCGAGTAAGCCGGTACCAACTCCCTCTCTGGATGAACCGCTAGGACTTACAGCGATGTAGCCTGATTATATCCTCTCGACACGAAACAGAAGCGGGTGTCTGCGATGATTCGGTGGCTGCTGTGCAAGACTGTACTACAACGTTTATTCTCGGCTCACGGCTTTTTGGGACACAGTTTAGCGGCGTTAGATTGTACCACCAAATCCCCTCAACGGCTCCCGCGTTTTCAGCATTACAAATTGGTTACCAGTTTCGGGGGCTGCAACGTCAAGATGCCGCCGAAAAATAGAAATCCTCCTAAAGCTGGAAGAGCCACAGCACCGCCATCATCTGTGCCTCACACATCAAAGCAATCTTCTCCGCTTTCAAAGAGCAAGCGCTCAGACAGCGCAGCTCCCAGGCCTCTGAACGCAGGCTTACCTCCGGTTCCCGCGATGTTCAAACCGCGTCAAGCCGTCTCTCGTGAAACTCCGCGGAGCCCTGCTGATGCTGAGATTCTATCGCCGGCTCCTGTTGCGGCGAGGCAATCCGGTAAGGATCAGATCGCGCCTATCGCTTCTCCTTCAATGGGTGAATCTTTGTGTTCCAAGGGGGGCAGCAATAATGTGAGTCCTACAGACTTGTTGCCTCAGATCAATACAGGGAATAACTCTGAGAACGCGGGCGGGGGCCTCACAAGTGCTCAAACTTTGCCTGGTGTAAACTTGCAGCCAAGCAGCATGCTGGGAGATGTAGTCTCTATGGATTCATCTGCAATTGCGCCTTTGATGGCCATGCAGTCGCTCCCTATAGTCCAACAGAGTGACATTATTTCTTCCAAGCTCTCAAATAAAGAGGCTGACACAGATGGCGATAATTTTTATTCGTTATCTGACCGCACAGGATCCTCAGTTGCTGATGATGCACTGGACAAAGACTGGACCGACGACGAGGATAGTGTATCAGGAGATTGGTGCCTCAATGAAGTTCTGAATCCTGCTGACGGAATAAGGGATCTTTCCACAGTACGCAAGGTGCCACAAGAGTTGGGCAGTAACACAGGCTCTCTGACATGGGACTATTCATTTTCAGGACAGCCGAAGGATCAATCCAATGCCCAAGATTTCGTTATACAGGGCTCGGGCTCGGGCCCTAGTTCTGATAATAATTTACACTCTCCTTCTGGTGAGATGACTTTGTCAATAATTTACCAAACGATTATGGCACATCGCGAAGAAACCAGACAAGAGAGTGCAAGGGCACAAGGGGCATGTCGCAGGGTCCAAAACTCGCTACGAAGAGTGATCAAATCGTGTGCAGATATGGCTGCTAGGGTTACCGAGGCGGAGACTCGGATCTCGTCAATCGAAGATGATTTAGCAAACCAAAAATCTAGTCTAGATGCAATTCAATCCCAACGGGACGATATCCAATGGAAGTTGTCTGACATCGAAAATCGCGCCCGAAGAAACAACTTAAGAATGTTGGGGGTCCCCGAGGGTAAAGAAGGCACGGATACCCGACAATTTGTGATTGAACTATTCACCGAGGCATTCCCTGAGGTTAAAGAGTGGGACTGGCGCATAGAGATCCAGCGCGCTCATCGTTTCCCCTTTAAGCCGAAGAAAAGCGCAGGCCAAACATCAGATAGACCTCGTGCTATTTTGATATGTTTGCATAATTTTCTAGCTAGACAGCAGATTTTTGACCTAGCCAGGCCTGACAGACAAAGGTCAGCGAAGGGATGTCAGTTTTTTGTACGTCCTGACTTTTGTCCAGCCACAGTAGAACGGAGGTGGCAGCTCCGGCAGCTTATTGCTCCTTTTCAAGTGAAAGGAGCACAGGTCTTCTTGCTTTTCCCTGCCAAACTCAAGGTCACTTATCAAGCTCAGACAAAATATTTTGAATCAGAAGTGCTGGCCCGAACTTTCTTAGATTCAATTTAGTCGAGTAATAATATTCAGGCTGTAAAGTTACTAGTTGTGACATACTTGCATGTGTTGTGGTTCGTTGGTTATGATTGAAGGCAATGCACTATATTGGGGGTAGTGATGCAGTACTTAAGTTTGTCGTATTTTTGATTTTTTCTGCACTGCTTCTTTAATTAATCATGCAGTAGTTAGCGGTAACATCTGGAGGGGGGGGGCCTCACGGCCTATACCGGCTTCTCCATCAACTGGACCACGGTCCTGCTGCCCTGTATGGGGGGTTTCTGCGGGCATTGGGAGGGTGTTTCACAGGGAGGTTGGGGAGGTAGGGGTGAGGGTTGGGGTTGGGGTGGCACTGGGGGTGGGCGAGGGGGGTGGTGGGCGGCACGGGATAAAAAATAAATACAAGCTTGGAAAACAAAATACCTTGTGTTTTCATTATGCTCTCATTATGTTAATTTTTATTCTATTACAGTCATGATTTTGGGCCATATAACTGTGTGTCAAAATGGTGTTGGCTAGCATACGAATAGCATCTTGGAATATCTGTGGCCTCAATAATGGCAAGAAAAGAGCTTTATTCTCAAGCATTATTCATCAATTGCACCTAGAAGTAATATGTTTACAGAAAACTCATGTGCCCTGGAACAGTCGTGACTGTTTAAAAATTCCTGGTTTTGATTTGATTGGGTGCTCTCGACAGTCCTCGATGATAAGAGGCGTGGCAATTTTATTGAAGCGTGGGGTGGGATCCTGTGTTAGAACATCACAAGATAATGGGGGTCGCTGGGTTATTGCCGAGCTTTTAATTAGTGGTACCTCATTCACTATCTGTTCAGTTTATAGTTCTAATTTTGATGACCCGGAAGTCCTAGACTATCTAAATGTTGAGTTAGCATTGTGGCCTCATCTTCTATGCCTTTGTGGTGACTTCAATATAAATCTTGCAGCTGATTTTAATATTTGTGATAGCCAGGAAAGGTATGTAGGTAAGAAACCGAGAGTGTTTAGGTCACTACAAGCATTAGTCCAGGAACATTCCTTGACTGACCTTTGGCACCATCACTTAAAAAACCTAGATGGCTACACCTTTTTTTCAGCTCCACATAGGAAAATGGTGCGGCTCGATTATTTCTTTTTTTCTGATCAGTATCAAGATCACACCTCGATTTCAATCTTACCCCGTATTATCTCAGATCACAATTCGGTGGTCATTACCCTTACTTTGAATGGAATTGTCAAACCCGTTAAAGTGTGGACCTTTGAGAGAAAGCTCTTGTCAGATCAGACATATTTAGACCATATGAGGCCTTGGTTGCACGAATTCTTAAATATTAATAGAGATTCAGCCGTTAGCAGAATTGTCTGGGATACATTGAAAGCTGCAATTCGGGGCGAAACTAAGAGTTTTTCATTTTTTCATTAAAAAAAAGCTCAAGATCAGACTAAGTCCAGGATACAAGCTTTATCTGCTGCAGAAATTCAGCTTGTCAATGCGATTAGGGAAGGTCGTGATCTATCTTATAGTCAAACTCAGGTAGCCATTATTAGAGCTTCTTTGCTTGAATTCTTTGGACAAGACCTAGCAGCCAAATACTTTCAGTATCACTCTACGATGTTTGAGTTTGGTGAACAGTCAGGTAAGGTCCTCGCCAAACGATTGCAGCAACGAGCTACGGCTAACCGCATTACTAAGATACAGGATAGTCACGGAAACATTCAGGATAATCCAGAATCTGTCTTATCGGTTTTTCTTGAGTTTTACAAATCTTTCTATACGGAAGAAATTAGGCACCGAGATATAGATCATGACATCACTACCTTTCTATCAGATCTCAACACTCTTAGAGTTTCAGATCAAGAGAACGCTGTTCTGGCGGCACCCATAGAATGGGTTGAGGTGGAAACCGCACTGAATGCATTGGCAAATGGCAAAGCCGCAGGACCGGACGGGATTCCGCTGGAATTTTATAAAATATTCCGGCTGGAGATCCGCGAGGATTTCTTGAAAATATTAAGAGAGGCACAACTTGGTCATATACCAGATTCTTGGTGCAACACAACTATAATTCTTTTTAAGTCCAGAGTTGGATCCTGCTTCGTTTCGTCCGATTTCACTAATCAACACCGATAACAAAATATTCGCAAAAATTTTGGCAACGAGGCTCGCACGGGTGATAACTCCACTAGTTTCCATTCGGCAACATGGATTTATCCCTGGCAGGGACACGACGGATCACGTCCGCCGTGTTATTGCACTATTAGACTGGGCCCAGGCCTCGGGCTCCCCTCTTGGGGCAATCCTGTTGGACGCCGAAAAGGCGTTCGACAGGGTTGCCTGGGGGTTTCTCTGGCAGGTCCTACATTGGAAGGGGGTCTGTCCCAATTTTATTCATGCTTTGCAGTCTTTATATATAACACCTCGTGCAACTATATCTATATCTGGAAAGGGTTCAAGCTCTTTTCCAATCAGTAGGGGTACTCGACAAGGTTGTCCCTGTTCCCCCCTCCTGTTTGCTCTATATATAGATCCATTTCTGAGTAAACTTGAACTCTGTCCAAACATAGCTTTTGTTAAAAACCATACAGTCGATTTTAAAGCTCTAGCATATGCAGATGACATTATAGTGGTTACGTCAGATGTGTCCACTTCATTCTTAGCAATAAAAACGGCAGCTAAATATTACGGCCAGTACTCGGGCTACAAACTTAACGCCCAGAAAACCCAGGTAGTTCAAACGACGGCAATGGGCCCCTCTACTGCACCGGTAGTTCACAGTACTCGTTATTTAGGGATAGAAATAACAGCCGCAATTGATAGTCTGCCTGATAAGAATATTTCACCCATTATTGACAAAGCTAATCTTACGTTATGCAGACTAGATAAGCTGCATCTGTCCCTGTTTGACAGGCGCAATGTCTTAAAGATGTTGATACTCCCGAAATTTTTGTATTTATTTAGGACTATTCCCCTAGAATTTGCTCAGCTCAGCATTATTCGGGCAGAAAGATGCTGTAATAGGTTTTTATGGGGCTATCGTCAGTCACGTAGGGCCGCAAAATGGATGCAGCTTCCATTGGATAGAGGGGGGTGGTCTGTTCCTAATCTGCTTTTATATAGCTGGTCAGCGTTTATTCAATATCTTGCCGTTCCATTGTTTGGGGACAGAGCAAATCTTCCGCCATGTAGGTCACCATCTATTTTTGAGATCGGGCTAGGATATGCTGCCAAGGGGACACTAACGTCAATACTTGAGCCCAGCTACTATAAAAAGACTAAGTTTAAAGTTATTATCTCCATGTACTCAATATGGAGGAAGGTTCGACGTAGATGGCCAATTGCTAATATAAACTTCTATACCCCCTTGTCAGCAGCCAGAATGCTTCCCTCAATTTTCCAAGATAACGTTACAATAAGGTGGCAGGTCTCAGGTATTAAGATAATAGGGGATTTGGCATACGAAGGTAACATGGCCACTTTTCTTTCTCTAAAAGAAAAGTTTGCACTAGATACCCATCACTTTTTTAAATACCTGCAGGTCCGCAGTTGCCTTTCTAAACTTCTACCTAATACCCCAACATTATTCTGTAGGAATACACTTATGGATTTAATTTTTAAAAACTCACGAATTGGACCAATTTACAGAAATTTACTTTCAGTCTTTCCTGATGACTTATCGAAATCTAAAGCTAAACCGGAAGCCAAATTTTGTAAGCCGGATATTGATATAGCTCTGGCCTTAGAACTCTCTGCTAAGGTTTTAATTTCTGGGAGTTTGCGCTCCCAAAGTTATATGGCCCTTTACGACCTTTATTACACCCCAGCCAAAATATACAAATGGGGCGGTAGGGGTGGCCACAGCTGTCCTAGATGCGGCTTAATAGCGGCTGATGATGTCCATATGTTTTTTCCTGTTCTAAATTGGCCCAATTCCTTCAAGAAGTTCAAACATTTATTACTGTTAGCCTCAAAATCCCCTTGGTTTTATCAGCTGAATTAGTTATAATGGGCTGTGAAACTGATACATCAATGAATAGAACGAGTCATGTCACTGCTTTAATATATATTGCAATGTCGCAAATCAGATTATGTATTACATCAGAATGGAAAAATCCTGCCGCCCCAACCTTTATGATCTGGAGAGCAAGGATCTTAGCCCTTCACAGGTTGGAGTCAGCCGTTTTCTTACGGGGGGCAGCAGAAGACGGGAAAGGGGCACACAAATATGGGCCCCATTCACACAATGGTTGGAAGGCTAAGTGGTATATAACTGGCTCATATAAAGCCAATTCGATCTTGCTCTATTCTCAGTAATACTGCTAATGTAATAATGAATGGCTTGTCTTTTTGCTTGTTAAGTACTGTTAAATACAGGGGGACTGCTTGACTGTAATATTTGCAATAGATTCTAATGTTATTCAACAAGATTATATTAATTGTCTGTGTTTCCAAGCGGATAATAAAAAAATGAAAAAATAAATGGAATAGTTCCTACTATTAGTTCTTCTAAAGTTATTTTTAATTTTGCCACATCTAAAGGTCGAGGTTCGGCATCTTTTTGCTGTAAACTCCTTAAACATTCACTTAGTTCATCAGAAGTGGGACCTACAGGAATTGTCTCATTCCTCACTCGTTGTACACTCTTTGGTGATCCTGGTACTGATTCTCTTGTCATTAGTGTTTTATTTGTTGGACTCTGATTCACTGTCAAATTTTTAGGAGTACTTAACCCAGAAATTCCTACCAATTGACCCCATGGATTTTCTCCTGAATTCCTTTTTCCAGTTTCAGCTTGTTTATTACTGTTGTAAGGGAGCGTTAGACAATGCTCACTATCCTTTTGCTTATCAAAGACAGGCATCACTGGTCCTATTGTTACAGGACCAGTTACAGCTTCCATATTTTTGGTTAATTCCCTAATCTTTTCAGTTAACTCCAGGGTAGTTCTTGCTAATTCAGCTGAGTTTTCATTTGTCATTCTACCGGGCTGTGTGGATTTTCTAATTCTCTAAAGGGATTATTTTTCCCTACCTCAGGTGGCGTTGGCTCAAATTTGATATTTTGTGGTGCCTCTTTTACTGGCGCACTTGGTGTCAATAATGTAGAATTTGGTTGCTACGGGGAAGGATTTTTATAAAACATGTCCTCGAGTACATCATCCTCCGACTCATTCACACCATACTTGTAGCCTTCTGATCCTGTATTGTTTCTTTTTTCTATACACTTTCTACTACTAGTCTCCTCAGCATTTCTCATAGGGAACATCCCATCAGCCATATTCGCACTCCGCCATCTCCTCATTCTGTCATCATGATTTTCCTGTCCACACGGTCTACCAAACATATATTTATACCTTCCGCCACTCCGCTGTCGCTCTCTTTCATAGATCTCATCTTCCCATTCTGTCAATGCTTCAAACTGAGTAGGTCTAGGTCTCGGTTCTAATCTCATCATCCTTTCTCTTAAGTTCCTTAATACCGCTAAATTAAATGAACCATTTTCTGGAAACGCTAAAACTCCATCATCTTTTGTATACTTTGCCCAATTATCTAGCCAAATACATGTATGATACCCATATTTCGCAATCATGAAGGATGCGGGCGATTTCGGTGGAGGAAGCAACTGTCCCTCTCTAGTCACAATCGGCTTATCCTTTTAAAATAAATTCTTAATCTTCCCAAACCATGACTTTTTCTCTTTTTCTGGGGGATCGTAGTACATCATTCTCCTTATTCTGTATCGCTCGGTTTCCTCTACGACTATTCTGTGGTCTTATCCAATCATTGCGCGACTCACACTAACGCACTAATCAGGAGCGTTTATGTCACTTTTGCAACTCTCCAATCCCAGCGCAATTTACTTTAAAGCACCAATCCAGAGCGTTTATGTCACTTTGTCACTTCTCCACTCCTAGCGCGGCGTACACTAACGCACCAATCCTGTGCGTCTACGTCACTCCACAGCTGGCCAATCCCAGCGCGGTCTTTCTGACGTCAGCTTTTCTCGCTACTCCTGCTTCTGCTGACCCCTCCTTTACAAAATTTCCCGGCAAACTTCCTCTTACGTTCTCTTTCACTCAAAATCTGTTAGTAACGACATAAAAACACCACCATTGTCCGCTTCGCTAAATCAAAGAGATAGTTTTGACCTTTTACACAAGAATTCCGTATTTCTCGAGAACAGCGCTTACCTCTGCCCTACCACGGAATTATTCCATTCGTCGATAAAGTAGCACTTCCCTCTACCTTACCCTTCTAACAAGCATTAGCTAACCGTTTCTCTGGAGATAAAACACATGTGGAGACTACACTGCTCCTGAGAATTAAGGCCAGAGTTTCACGATAAAACCAAATGCTATTTCACTTACACACAATCATACGGAAAAATGTAGTCCATTTACAAAAGAATCCTGTATTTCTCGAGAGCAGCGCTTACCTCTGCCCTTCCACAGAACTATTTCACTCGTCGATAAAGTAGCACTTCCCTCTACTTTACCCTTCTTACAAGCTTAGGGGAGACCTATTATCTTTCCAGTGATAAGCGTAATCAGAGCTCACAATTGACTCCTGTTCTTAAGACCGAAATTTCACAGGTGGCCTTCGCTACCCATACACCACTTTCACACAGAAAATGTCCCTACCGATAACACACGATGATGTTACCAATTCGAACCCAGACAATGAGTCGTGCAACTCCAATCGTCACACGTTTTCCCCGTGTACCTACAGGGCAACAAGACAATACACCGTTCGACTTTACTTGCCACACGTTTTCCCCGTGTACCTACAGGGCATCCAACTTCCTACATCCCAGAAGTCTTCAAAAACAACATAGAATGCAATGTGACTCAACATAGGGGCATATGCATCAACCAAACGAATACCGATTCCTTAATTGCGAAAAATAAGGAATCGCCATTAAGGAATCGGTATATGGCATGCATCAACAGATTCGGTCAAATTTAGCGATTCCTTAAAAATCGCTAAATTTACCGATTTCTCAATAGCGGGGCATGCAAACTCCCATTAGCAAATTGCGAGTTCGGTAATACCGAAGTAGCTAATAGCGAGTTCGGTAATACCGAGTTAGCTATTAGCGAATCGGTAATAGCGAAATCGCAAATGACCGCGTCGCTCCGGGAACGTGCAGATGATATCACCAACCAGTAAATACTGCAGCCCCACCCACATAGCCTCGACAGAGGAGCAGACAGGAGCTGGGAAGGAATACTGCCTGTGCAGAGTGAGGCCACACCGACTCTGCAAATCCCAAGACACACACATCATGGCGCAGGAAGTGCCATCCAGCGCTGAGTCAGCACGCAAGCGAAAGCGGAAATTCTCGGACAGGGAGCTTGAGTACCTTATCGAGGGAGTCTCCAGCAAACACGACCGCCTCTTTGGCAAGCTGTCCCTCAAGGTGCCTGAGCAGGAGAAGCGGCGCATATGGCTGCGCATCCGTGAGAGGGTGAATGCAGTTGGCGTCACGCCCCGCAGCATCGACGACCTCAAAAAAAGGTGGTACGACCTGCGGAAGCGTGCCAAGGAGAGGATTGCGGAGAGGCTCCGGGAGGCAAGCAGGACTGGAGGCTGCCCATCTACAGCACCATCCAACACAGCCCTGGAGGACCTGGTGGAAGGGACGATAGAGCGGGAAGCCGTTGTGGGGGTGACCCAGATGGACACGTCCGGCGCAGCCACAAGTGCCCAAGGTAAGATGCATGCCTGTGCCCACACCCAGCATAGCGTAAATCCATTTCCATGCCCCCAGCCCGATCTCAGTGTGTCTGCAGCTCTGGCACGCACAGCTTTACACATGACACTAGTGCATCATGGGAGTTGTAGTCTAGTCAGCCCAGTGTGCATGTACAGGCGTAAATCCAATGACCATACACCACATCAGTTGAACATGGATGGAGACTGTTTATTTAGTGGACCACAGAGGGACATTTATGTGTACAACACTATGTAGGTGTAATTATCCCACTAACCATGCACTGTTTCACACACAGATGCATCACCTGGGGATTCGGACGACAGCGGGCAGCTGATCATCTCCGAAACACCCGTCGAGTCCGACCAGGAGACAGCGCAGGACGCGCATGCATCACCTACACCTGCCACCCCAACAGCACCACCTCCAGCAGCACCACCAGCAACGCCACCAGCACCAGCGCCACAAGCAACGGCACCAGCCAAACAGGCTGCTGCTACAACAGCCACAATATCGCAGAGGCGCAGGTCCCAAGTAGCGCCCTTGCAGGAGATGGAAACACCCTCCTCGCAATTGGCACCCAGGCAGCGCACCAACACACCACCTGATGCACCACCTGGAGGCGCAAGACGCGCACGGCGGCGCAGGGCTCGTCGAAGTTCCGTCTCCTCAGCCGAACAGGATGTCCCAACAACTTCTGCAATCGAGGAGAGGATGCTGCGTACACAGCGCCTGCAGGGACGACATGTGGCAAACATTAGCTGCAATATCGTGCGCCTTGCTAGGGAGATGCGCGCCATGACTGCAGCAGTTACGGACATGAGCACGGCGGTCAGGGACATGACCACTGTGGTGGCAGAGGGCAATGCTCAGCTCAGGGAGGAGGTACATGAGCTCACCCGTGCCATGAGGGAGGGCCATGAGTGCCATGAGAGGAGGCACCGGCAGCAATTGTTGCGTTCCGCCGCCGCTACCAAGGCTATAACACGGCACAGCAACAGCACCGCAGTGTTGGCACGCCGCTCAGTGTCCCTGCAGGTGGACCTTGGCCACTTCTGCGGGGATGTAGCGAGGTCACTAGGACACATCACCACTGCTGTGGAACACCTTCAGAGCAGCACATGCAGTGCTGCTGCTTTGGGAGGGGATGACGCCAGTGAGGCTGCCTCCAGTGTCAGCAGCGTGTCACTGGCAGAGGCCAGCACCAGGCGCCGCAGTTCGCGTGCCTCCACGGGGCAAGGCCGTGGTGAGGCATTGGATACACCTGAGCGGAGGCTTGGGGTACGTGAGAAGCGCCACTAGACAGTTGGACATGCATGCAGGACCATGGTGGGGCAACCATGGACACCCAGTTACTGAGTATGCACAGGCGTGACTTTAAGGCACCTTTTATTTACATTTATGCAATTGGAGCATGATTTACATAGCTTGTTTTGTTGCACAAACCTGAGTGCTACTGTGCATTAAACAGTTGCACCCCAAACTAACTTGTAATGTCTCATTTCCACATGTTTCAAAAATGATTTTGCATTATGTATGTCCGCCTCCTATGGCCCTCTGCTGTGTTAGGGATGTGTGCCTGTCGTTGTTGGCCGGGTGGTTGGTCATCCCGGTGGTCGTCATCCCTGTCCACCTCTATGGGTATCCCCCTTCTGGTGGCAATGTTGTGCAGCATTGCACATACAGCAATTATCCGGCAGCATGTTTCAGGTTTGTATAGCATGGCGCCGCCAGTCTTGTGGAGGATTCTGAAGCGACTCTTGAGAATCCCAAAAGTCCTCTCTATTACATTCCTAGTGCTGATGTGTGCAGCGTTGTAGCGATGTTCCAGCGGGGTTGCTGGATTG
Source organism: Triturus cristatus (assembly GCF_964204655.1). Taxonomy (NCBI): domain Eukaryota; kingdom Metazoa; phylum Chordata; class Amphibia; order Caudata; family Salamandridae; genus Triturus; species Triturus cristatus. Next base: position 104,135,337 of record NC_140595.1, on the reverse strand, counting down.
ATGTATGGGGTGAGTATGTATTCACGCAGGGCGTAAGCACTGTCACCTAGAAGATAGAAGCATAGACTTAGCATTGGTGATGTACATACATGTGTGGTGTTGGTGTGGGGAAGCGTATTTCTACGTACCTAGCAGGAGTCCCTCTCCAAATTCTCCGTTGATTAGTCGCCTGTGCATTCCACTGTGGCGGAAGATGTAGGAGTCGTGTGTGCTCCCTGGGAATTGTGCCACTAGGTCCGTTATGATGTTATTGGCATCGCACACAACCTGCACGTTGATCGAGTGGTATGACTTGCAGTTCCGGAATATGTACTCATTTGCGGCGGGAGGACATATGGGGATATGCGTGCAGTCGACGCATCCAATCACATGTGGGAATTGTGCCACCTGGTAGAAAGCCTGTTTGGTGCGGTCCAACTGCTGTGGGGTTGTGGGGAAGCTGATGTGTGTGTGTAGCATTGTCAGCATGGCATCTAGGAATTTCTTGAAGAAGCGTGACAGTGCGCTTTGCGATACACCTCCGGCCACCGCAATTACCCCCTGGAAACTCCCTGAGGCCAGTAGATGCAGGCTGCATAGGACCTGAACGTGCGCAGGGATTGCATTTGTCCGGTGTGTCTGGTGCTGCAGTAATGGTTCCAGGTCTGCAATCAGGTGCATGATCATAGCACGATTGAGGCGATACTTCTCGTACACCTCGTCCTCATTCTGCCCGAGCAAGGTTATGCGCAGTCTGAAAACTCGCTCCTGGACCCTTCTCCTGCGCTGTCCTGCTGCATTGATCCGCATCCTCCTTGCAAGCACGTAGAGGGCAGCCATTTTGTGGGAGCCAACAGGGTCTCCTGAGCCACATTTAAGGGTTTAGTGATTGCCTCAATCATTTGCACATGTAGCTTTTTTTTTAGCATTACCTTTTTTTTTTTTTTAACTTTACCTCCAGGTTTTGATTCCCCTTATTTAGCTCTTGCAAAATAGCGATTTTTGGGATTTTCGTTATTAGCGAGTTTTGTTGCATTGGGGTGCGATTCGTTATTTGCTATTGGCACTTTCCGGGAGCTAATAGTGATTTCGGTAACTGCAAAATCGGTATTTAGCGATTCGGTAATTTAGCATTTTGGGTATTAGCGAATCGGTATGTTAGCGGATATTTTATTTGCGATTCGTTATTTGCTCACGTTTTGGGTTGATGCATTAGGATTGGGTATTTTTGACTCGCTACCGGGAGCTAATAACGATTCGGTATTTTACCGACTGGATTTTGGCTTGATGCATGAGGCTGATAGACTGTTAATACATAAATTAATACTCATCCAAACATCCACAGTCAATAACCAATAATCAGAAATCAATAAGCAATAATCACCAAACCAATGCAATAAAACCATCAATCTGCTACCAGAAAAACTGATCCAGCGGAAAAGGGGGGGGAAACGTACATATCCTCCCTGCACCACAGACCCGTTGTCACACTAACTCATTCACACACGCATTCATTGGTGGGGCCCATAACACCAACACTCATACGTTTCTCTCTCGAGTCTGCACACAGGAGGAATGAGGAATCCGCTGGACATGTGGGGGGGTACCTTATTACCTATAGGGAAGGAAAATTTACTTACAGAATATACATTTTTACATCAACGCCTATAGGATCCTAACCTTAACATCAAGGCACTCCACCACTTGGTCGATAGACCAATTAGTTGGACTGGTTTATGGTGAATTAAAACCAGCTAAAACACATTAGAGCTTCGGAATCCTTTTAGCAACTTACTTTAAGAACCATAAACTCATTTTCTGTAAATCAATATTTAGTTTATCTAATTTCTTACTTGCAATTATATAATTAGCATTTCGGTTAATCAAGTTTGAATTTCAATCAATCAACACAAATTGCATGACATTTTATATTTACCTATTATTGCTATCGGTGTTCTTTTCTAATTCAATTGGCTCTGCATAACCCAAATTCTTTTGCTGAATCGTCCCAATCGAAAGCAGGCCACGACTCAATAAGTTCAAAAAGTTATCTCGCTCAGCACGGTACGGTCCCAAAGATATCCAAAGGACCAAGCAATCGTGCAAGCGAATCGATCACGCAAGTTCTGGACACTCTCCTCTGGACACGATTTGTCTATGGTGGCCCTCTCGAACTACTAACGGCGAATATCCCACGTCTCGCATCTCTCATCCCTCATCAGTGACCCCTCCCTATTCTACTACCCTTTTTATAATAAAATTCTGGGTAACATGAAACATTTATTAAACTGGAAAGAAATGTGATTGGTCCATTTTGCGAAAATTGTTATATGGTCCAGTTTTCTCACTGTCTTGGGTTTTCAGAGAACTTGCTTGGTCACATCCTCAGTCTATGTCATGCTCATGCAACATTGTTGATTCTTGATTATAGGTGACTATTGTTTTCTCCGGGTAATTTTCACTGACTGAAATCTGGCAGTCCTCCATGTTCCTATCCTTGACCAGGAACATTGTGCTCTGAATTGAGGATGCCTGGAGATCTTCAGAGCCATCCGAGACATCGCGCTCCCAAGACGGTGGCCACTTCCGAACTCCATTTTGAATGTCATGGCTTGGTAGGCCCGAATGCCAACTTAAGCAAAACAAACACAAAAGAATAATTAATATGCGGAAATGAAGATTCTAATGTTAAACCCACACTAATACCTTTATATATTAGTATTTTCCTAGCTTATAGCGACATATAAAGCAATAATACTCACCATTCGGCATCCACAGGAACGCAAACGTCACCAAAGCAACATAAATCATGCAATATTCTATCACCACCTACTACTGTTAATAGGCGTACCACAATTAGTTATTAGAGTTATTCTGCCATGCAAATAGCAATGTAAATGTAAAATGTAAATGTCAAGGTACTTATAGAGCGCACTGTCACCAGACGGCCACCTTGCGGTGTCGCCTTTGCGGTTTCCTGGCGCTGATACTCATACCGCTGTGGAACCCCTCCTGGCTTTCCCTGTGAAGTGTCCACTCCTGGGCACCCCCAGGGTGAAGCCAGGCATCCTTAGCGCTGTTGGGGCCGGTGTGGAGGCTAAGCAAGCTATTGCCCAGAGTTGCAGCGTGGGGCCCATGATTAGAATAGGCACCGAGGCGAGAATAGACAGGTCTGAGGAAATTGAGCCTGAGCCCTGCCGAGGCGGGAATCGAACCCTGGTCCCTGGCCAGAACTCTGTTTCAGGGTCTGCCGCTCTAACCATTGAGCCACACTCCTCCAATGAATCCCACGTGTAATTTGTGTTTACCAAAAATGCACGTTGTTGGTTAATATAACACAGCACACAGTTAATTCAAATTAATATATAACTTGATTATGTCATTAGTATTTTCATTCAAAATAGAGAAGGTATAAAAAATTTCCTTTACCTGCTCCATCACAAACATGGCCTAGTAGCATACCTAATACCTGTGTTATTAGAGGCAAAGCTTAGGTAACTAATGGCATGTCCTAATATAAGCAGCGCAGAATCACATCTGACAGCCCTGTCAAGTGTCACCTATCTCTGGTTAAAATAATGCATGTAAAATAATTTCATTCATCACTGCAGCCTTTCGCTTTCCTACGCATTTAGATGATCAGTTCTGACAGTGTATTTTTTAAACTAATCAATCTTTTTCTATTCCAATGTTCATCCCACCCTGACTGGCATAAACAACACTTTTGAGAGTCAATACACTTATTGCTATGATGGAAAAGCCAGGCCCCATAAATTTGTTCCTCCATGTCAATGAGACTTTGTCAGGGGCTGCTTCATTATATGCAGTTTCAAAAAGACAGCCAGCAGTGGTGTTTCTGGAGGGCACCGATCACATATCCCAATTTTATAGCTCTCTTATGCCCACTCTTGGAATTCTGACTGCCCACAAAACTCAATCCTTGCATAACTGCTTTCACAATATTAAGTGGGCAACCTAATTTCCTTGATCACATTGAATTTTCCAATTCGAATTGCATGTATCTTTAATCACTCTGTGGTTTTCAATTACTTTCCATATCTCATTTTTCAATTAATTTCCAGACATTGGTGTCTTTTTCCATAAAGTTCTTTTCATTAAGTATCGAATCCATCAACCTTAAAACAGACCCAGCCAATGCTTTTTATGCCTTAGAGGGACTTCATCAAGAAAATTTGATTTATACTCCTTCTCAAAATTCTTCTTTTCCATTAATTCCCCATTTAAATGTCTGGGCTTAATTCGAACAGCCTTTGCCATGTGTATTCTAGTCCTATCCGATTGATCGACAGACATTTAAACAGGGAATTAATGGAAAAGAAGAATTTTGAGAAGGAGGATACATCAAATTGCCCTGACGAAGTCCCTATAAGGGATTAAACGCGTTGGCTGGGTTTGTTTCAAATGTGATGGAATTTGATACTTAATAAAAAATAACTTTAGGGAAAAATACATCAATGTATGGAAATTAAAACAAGATATAGAAAGTAATTGAAAACAAAAGAGTGAATACGGATACATGCAATTCGAATTGGAAAGTTCAATGTGAACAAGGATATTTGGTTGCTCTCCTAATATTGTGAAATCATTATATGCAGTCCTAGTCCCACTCATGTCATCGAACAATGTGGAGGATCACTGTGATTTATCACTGTCATAGGAAGCAAGCCTCAGCCAAACATCCAGTACAGTTTGATTGAGCAGACCAAGCATCCCAGCGCTGACAGTCAATAATGCACCTTGATGCCCTCACTTTCCCCTTGCTCCTGCCGGACATCTTAGGGCAGGGCTGGGCCTTCAGCCTGCCCTTTAGTTCCAGCCTCCATACCCTAGCCTTGTGTGTCTCTAAGCTTATTCCATTGTCTGTCAATTGAGAGCACATAGAGGCCCTTACAGCAACAGTGAGCACCATGCATGAACATAGGGAGCATACTCCATATACCTGTCCACTTCAGCTTGTATTTAATTACATAATTTTCAGTGTAGCTCTTGCTGGTCTTCCTGCTTTTATCAGACACTGTTAAGTCTGTGAACAAGCCTGCAGCTCTCCAGAGAATATGGAATGAATTTCAGCTGTGAGTGCTATAGAGGTGCTCCTCACCCTTTCATTTGCACTGCCTGTCGTCTCTGAGATAGACCCTCATTACGGCAGCCAGGCAGCCAGCTTCAGAAGAATTTTATGTATGTATTTTTGTAGTATTTCTGTAGCGCAAACCTTGCCAAAAGGCAGTGGAGCAGGGTACATGGTCAAAGACAAGAGTACATTTGACGAGTAATATGTGAAGAAGCAGGGTTATGGATGGTTGTGTTGTAGTGTTCTTTTAAGAGGTGAGTCTTCATCTCTTTCTAAAATTTGGAGCCGTGTTAGGGAGGTTCTGATGGTAACAGGGATTTGTTTGAGATCCTAACTGCAGAGATAGATTGGAAACGACTGCGGTCTTGGTGTTGTAATTTTATTATATCTTTAACTATTTTATTTTGCATTTTCAAAGAAACAAATAAACATGACACATTATTCAATTCCACAATGAGGAAAAAGCCTCACTCAAAAATGACAGGATTACCAATTACATACACCCATACCTAATGGAGAAATCAAAGAAACATATCGTCCCCTTCTGGTGGTCACATTATAATTACATTGCAGCTGAGCCTTCCTCAGAAGTGGATGAGGACATAATGTGAATATCAGAGGCACGCAATGTTTTGGACATCGTGATATGAAGTCCTCCTGCCCTCTGTAGGCGCTTGATGTGAATAGTGAAGGGACGCCATACAATATCGAATTTGGCCACCCGGTCTCGAAGAATATCTGTCAATTTCTCCATAGCATATATGGACCAAACCTTCCCCACCACAGATTTAAAGAAGGAGGTAGTGGTTGCTTCCACATCTGCACCATGCACAAATGAGCCACGAGGAGCAAATGGGAAATGAGACATGCATGCGGGGTGGTGGTATTATTTTTTTTTACACATTTTCACACTTCTTAGTCTGCAGTCCGATGTGTCCTGTCATGAATGTAAGTGTTCACTACAACCACCATTGATGGCAAGCTTGTCTCCATAATAAGCGGGGATGCTGGTCTTGATAGCTTTGTAAATGATGCAGCTGGTTTTATAGATGGTTGTGGCCGGCAACGGGAGCCAATGGAGTTCCATCAGTATGGGGTGTGATCTGATCATATCATATTTCTTCAGGCCATGCATGAGTCGTTCTGCAGTATGTAGAATGCCTTTAAGGGGTGGCAGTGTGGAGCCTGGGGGGCCACAAAGGAAGGAAAACCACCATCCAGATTCAAATGCATGAGGGCTGGAACATCAGTTCTGAAGTCGCTTTCTGGAAGCAACAGCTTGTTTTTCTAGAGAAGAGAGAGCTGGTACCAGGCCATCTTTGTATTTTTTTGTCACCATGTTCCTTCTGGGTGAGGGTGGTTTCCAGGGTGACTCAAAAGGACTTCACATTCAGTGAAAGTTGTTTTTCAAAGCTGTCAAGTTTCATGTCAATGAGGCAGGTTTGTACTGATTCTTGTTTGTTTTTCTTGGCAAATAACAGGACTTGTGTTTCGGTTGGGGTCAGCTTTATTCTTGGCAAATAACAGGACTTGTGTTTCGGTTGGGGTCAGCTTTAGATAGTTGATGGTCATTTAAGTCTGATTGAGGTGTATGATTTGTGAAACACATTTTTAAAGATCATGGAGTCATTGGGTTTAGGCCAGCAGTCTGATGCAGACCAGCGAGCGCTGCAGTAGACATTGCGCGGACAGCGAGCCAGCAGTAGCCCAATCTGTGAAATGTTGATTGTATTTTGCTTGCCATAAATGTCTTTCCACACATATTTATTTTTTTGTCATGTTCAACATGTTGCCATATTTAGGTGTATGAAACGTTTGTGTTAGACTCAGTGAAACAATCTCACCTCTAATAATTTACATACACTGCTCATTAGGGACACAGCTTAAAAGAAACACACTACAAGTCATGTCAAGAGGCCAGCGATGACTATGCAGCCTCTGTTAGAGTGTGATTTATGCGACCCTCTTAGATGTCAAGTGCAGATGTGAATCTTCATCCAGCTCTGGTGTTTTAGCCTATTGCATTCTGGAACTTGTAGTTTTACTTTTAGCATAATAAATAAACATAGGATCTAAATCCAAGCTTGGAAAGTGTTGTACAGTAAAAAGTCAGGGCTATATGAAGGTGTCGCTAGCTATGCATGCTCTACCAGAATATAATTTCAACTACCTTGAAACAGGACCATACCTTTCTCCCTGGCTGGAAAGAGATAGCTGTCATATTTGCCCTCCTATGTCACAGAAGGACTAACATATGAATAGCAGATACTTTTACACTAGCCCATCACTTAGCAGCCTACTCAGCTGAACCTGGTGGGGGGACTGGAATAAGCAAAACCAAGGTGTATGTAAATCCATAATCCAGCAAGTGCTCAACAGTCCCTAAACAGTCTACTGTGATGCAAAATATGGAACACAAATGGAATCAACATTATATGGATTTTCTGTGTCAATGAATAAGGTGGGGCAGACCCCACAGGAAGCCACAAGCTCACTTTTGTGGGAGTTTAGGAGCAGGTAGGTAATCACTAAGAGACCAGAGGTGGGCTTTGTTGTGAAAGATGTGCACTCAAGATGGAACTGAGGACAGAGAGCGCCTGAGGGAGATGAAAGAGAGAATACACAAGGAGAGGTGGACGCAGAAACTCTTAGGAAGAATAAAGAAAAGACTATTTGGAGATAAAATACACTTGAGCAGGGATGAAGAAGTGAGTACCTGAGTGGGCCTATCCAAGTGTAATGAAGGAGAGAGCACCACCCCCCCCCCGGCTGCTCACCATCCTCCCCTCATTCCGTGCTGGGGGGGGGGGGTGGACCCCGTCCGCTCCCCATCACCCCATCTTCCACGGGAGAGTGGAGATCTGAAACCCCCAGACTGAAAGTTGTGGTGCGTTTGCGTTGAATGGGTGGGTTAGGGTGGATTGGGAGTTAGAGGGTTGTTCGGGAGGCGTTGCCCCCATACATACAGAGCCTTGAAGATGGGGGAAATAACACGTAGTCGTGATCAGGCAACTAGCAATGCATTGCTAGTTGCCTGATCACGACTACGTGTTATTTCCCCCATCTTCAAGGCTCTGTATGTATCTAATGTAATGTCAACCGCTCGTGTGGTTTATTTGATGTGCATTGACAAATACATGATACCAGCTGTGAGAAAGTTTAAGATACTTGCATAACATTCCTGGAAATATGTATAAGTACGGCGTGTAATACAGATTGTACCTCAATGATCCTTCTATGCAAAAATCGAATAAAGATTGTTTAAAAAAAAAAATGTAGGAGAGAGCACCAGGGATAGGCTGGAGAGAAAATACCTGAGAAAAATACTTTGGGGTAAAGGAGGATAGATTTCAGGGAGATTGATTTGGGCAGGTATGGAGTAGACAGCAGGAGAGATAGGAAAGAAAACAAGCATTGGCATAGCCAATAGGTCTCGCCTTTAGGACCTTATAAGTGTTTAGACATGCAACAGTTGATGTTGTTGCACCAAGGATATTGTGCTGCATAACTAAATACTTATAAGGTTCCAAAGGCGAGACCTATTGGCTATGCCAATGCTTGTTCTCTTATTATTTGGAACTGTTTGTGTAAATAATTATACTTTAAGTAGAATAAGTGAGGTTGACACTGTTGGTCTCAAAATGATTAAAACTTCGACAGGAGAAAAATAACCTAAATATAATCCTTTCAAATGTAAATGGGATAAGCAACCTGATGAAGAGGAGGAAGGTGCTATATCCTCCTCTAAAAGTAATTCCGTTTTGAAAAAATCTCAGTTGAATGGAACAGAGGCAAAAAAACGAAGGTTTTGGGATAAACTACCTAACAACATTTCAACAAATGCCTGAAGGCTTAGCAATGTATTTAGAAAAACTCTAAATATTATAACAACAAATAATGGTAAGAGATTTTGAATGCAAATACTTTATATAAATGTTTGTGCAGGAGACAATTCTTACTTTGCAAAGGGTATTAGCCAAATGACAAGCTAAAGTGTTTCTCGGGAGAGTTATGTGAGAAATTGGTACCCTTTAAAACAACCATTTGCAATGCAATAGGTCTCGCATTTACATGAGTTTGAGCTATTGACATTGCAAATGTCAATGCCTTTTATTTTTGTTTCTGTTTTTAAAACATAAATAAAAAGCATTGTTATTTACAATGCCAATAACTTAAACTTGCGTCAATGCGAGACCTATTGCATTGCAAATGCTTGTTTTTTAAAGCCTAGGGGGATTAAGTGGTTTGTCAAATGCAGGTCCTACCAGGGGGCATGGACGGACGGGGAGATTGGAGCTTGAATGGTTAAAACACCGGTTCACTACATCGGATCACGTTCGTTAATAGCATGGCGAAAATCAAACCGTGTTTGTAAAGACGCCTTCCGTTAGCTTTTGCCTCCCAGTCTCAGATATCAACAAACACTGGCCGCTCACAGCCATCTCCACACATCTCATATTAACAGTGTCGAAGACTGTGAGAGGTGGTCCCTGAGTTGCCGCTCAACGTGCCACGTTGCGCTTCTGTTCGTGGGTCTAATTGAAAAGGGGAAAGGGCGTGGGGGGGCAGTGAGAAGTGAGTAGCAGCCCCAGAAGACGTAAGTTCTTGTAAGCACTATACCAAAGTTCCAGATTTCAAAATGAAACCGTTGAACCTGAACATTCCAACTGCGTCCAATTCAGTCAGAGTGCACATTTGTGCGACTGAGGCATATGTTTCCACGCAGCTATCAGGAATGCAGACCAGAGCAGGGCAAGTCTAGGCGGATCTACCAAATAAAATGCGGGGGCCCCAAAGGAAATGGGCAAACTATGCGGCACATGACAGTTTTCAAAGATGAACTAAGCTGAACGAAAGAATTAAATGCACCTAATTTTCAGAACACTTGGAAGCGAGACATCAAATTAAAATAGGGCCCTTTTGAAGACACAGAGCTAGAACGCTTCAGGCGCGCTGGGGCGGTCTGAAATCCCTTGCGATTGGCTAAAATTGTATGTTTAAAAGCACACTGAACGCACACTGCACAAAAGCCTACCTTTGGTAAGTCTAGACGGATCTACCAAAGAATATGCAGGGGCCCCAAAGGAAACGGACAAACTATGCGGCACATGACAGTTTCAAAGATGAACTGAGCTTAATGAAAGAATTAAATGCAATTAATTTTCAGAAAACTTGGGAGCGAGACATCAAATGAAAATAAGGCCCTTTTGAAGACACCGAGCCAGAACACTTCAGGCGCGCTGGGGCGGTCTGAAATCCCTTGCGATTGGCTAAAATTGTAAGCTTAAAAGCACACTGAACACACACTGCACATAAGCCTACCTTTGGTGCTGATCACTACGTTGCGATGCTATAAGCCAGTAAACTAGGAGCACTCCCTCCTACGTCACAGAAACAAAGATGGTGTCGGCCTGTCCAAATGTGCCGTCCTAAAATCGGACAAGGCGGTAAACAAAAAGCACAATTGCAAATCACGTGCCAGCGTTTAACATAAACGCTGACGCAAGCCAATTGAAAAGAAGGGCGTGGCTTATCCCTTTCCAAAACCGTATCGATTCCAAGAAGCCCTCACAGAGCGAGCAGCGCAAGTGTGCTGCAACGCCAGGCGAGACCTAAAAAGTACTCAAGGAGGTATCGGGCCAGTGAGCTTCTGAGTTATAGAAGACAGAGTTACAGACTAGCACTCTAGTGATATAGGAGAATTTGATTTGAACTTAAATATTAACCCTGGGTGAGTACTCAACAGATCAGAAATCATGTCATTTTCATAATCAACAATAAAGCATAAATCTAGTTGCTTTGCTCAGCTCGTGATAAAGTATCATTCAAGGTATCACACATCAGAGGTGGAAATGCCACACATAACAATCTTGGTCGTTCTGTTTTAATTGGCTGTGCTCCTGTAGGTCATGGTCCTCCTGCTGGTATTGGTAATGTGAGTCCCGTTGGTGGCCCTCCTCCACCTGGTCCTTCTTTTCCTTTGACATCTTGCACTCCCAATCCTCTGCTGGTCTGCCTGGTCATCCTCCTTTTCAAAATACTGGTGGTGTTGATCCTGGTTCTTCTAGTTTAAGTCCAAGGCCTCCTTGTCTTCTGAGTGCCTGATCCTGGTCATTGAAGTCCCAGTCATCCGATTCGTAGAACATCTGGTGATTCTGGTCCTCATCCTCCTGGTGAGCTTAGTTTCCCTGTTTATCCTTCTCCTCGTGCACCCTACCCCTTGGTCTTTTTCTTGGTCTTCTGGTCCTACCCCACCTGATCTTAGTCCTTATGATCTCTACATGGTCCCTCTGCTCCCGGTTCTGGTGTTTGACACTTCTGTTGGTCTTACACTTCCTCTTCCTGATTCTCATCTTCATTTATGATCATCCTTCACTTCCTCCCTCCAGGTTTTGTCCTTTATAACTTTTTTCTCTTAGGCAAGGTTCTACTAAAGGACTTCCTCCTTCTGGTACTTTTCTCATTCTCCCTGATCCTCCATTGCCTGGTTGTCCTGATCCTCTTGGTGGCAAGGTTATTTTGGGTACTCGTCTTCTTGGTGGTTCTGGGCCCTATGATTATCCCCGTCTAGTCCTCCTCATGGGTCCATATCTACTGGTTTTGGACCTCCTTATCCTGGCTCTGTGTGTTCCTCAAATCCTCTTTTTTATGGTTATATGGTGACCACCTCGATTCAGGTCTCTACGGGCAGTGTTTGCAGTCTGTGATATTTGTGGGAACGTCTAAGGCATTGTGGGTATTGTAGTGATGTTTTACTTATATCATACCAATTAAATTAACACATCTGCGATAAGTCATTGAGTTAAACGTTCAGGATGGGAGACAGTGGCTACCATGAACTGGAGTGTGGTGGTCACCCTATCTAGTCATCCCCTTCCTCCTACTATTATTTTGCCTACTCCTGGTCTTCACAGTCTTCCTGTTCCTCATGGTCCTCTTCCCCCTGGTCATCTTTTTCATCTGTCTTCTCCTGATGCTCTTAGTCCTTTGCCTCCTGGCTTCTGTTCTCCTGGCCCTAGTTCTCTTGCTGTGTTAATCCTGGTGTTTCTGGTTCTCCTGACGGTCTTGGACCACTCAATTATTGTCTGCTTGGTCTTCTTCCTCCACATACTCCTGTTTCCCATCTTCCTCTTCAACCTGGTGGTAGCCTTCCTACTCCTACTCCACATACTTGTGGCCCTCTTTCTCCTGGGCCTCCTGGTGGTTCTGGTGCTTCTGTGGTTCTGGTCCTTCAGATGGTCCTTGTTCTCCTCTACCAGGTCCTCTTCTTTCTTTTCCTTCTGGCCTCTTCCTACTCATGGCCCACATAGTGCTGGTTGTGTGGTTCTCCACCTCACCATCCTCCTGGTTAGTCTGCTCTTCACCTGAGGCCTTCATTCAGGACTTCATCTTCCCTGTCCTTTTCCACCTGCTTCTGACACCTGTCCAATTGACATCAGGCAGGTGCCTCCTCCAAGCAAAGCCTAAATGGGACGCCTTAATGCCCTTCTTACAGCCCTGAACTCTTAACAAATGCTGTCCAGTGGTGCATGAGAGGCCAGTCCTCGCTCACAAGCTGACTGGGTGGCATGAGCGGCAGCACAGATGTGCTATATAACTTACCTACGGAAACAGATTTTTTCATTTTAGATATGCTAATGAGGACTGTGAACATCTGAGTCTAAGCTGCCCAAAACCAATAAGGCAAAAGCCCTAAGCCAGCATGACAGCGACCAAAGGTAGATCTAACGAATCTGTGTCAATGGTCAGTCTGCCCTGCTTTAAAGTCTGAACCTCATGTTTTTTTTTCCTTTTTAATCTGACTTATTTTTATTCTTTTGGGAGGATGTTAGAGAAAACCAGTCGGAAACTCACTAATTGCATTGCCAGTGCTCAGAATCAGCATGAGCCAGCCCACTTAAGGCACTGGCTTTCCACAGTGAAGACAACTACCACTGCCATAGAAATGCACAAAACATGATTTAGGACAGTAACATACAATAGGTCCTTGACAAAAATACAGTCGTCAGAGTGAGGCCATCGTCGTCAGAGTGAGCCCATGCCGTAAGACGAGTCGTGTTGAAGCTTATAAAGTATGTATTCTTTGAGTTGCACTGACTCTATCTATATGTTCTGCCCGCTGGTGGACAGCGGTTGCACCTCTTGAAGGGCTACTTTTGCTGGTGTTGCATTAACAGGCGCACAGCTTCTCATCACATTTTGTTTATTTTACTCCTTAGTCTGTGTGGCTGAGTTATGAAAGGCGGACGATGTATTATTGCTTACGTGTCTATGATTTGTTTTTTGTTTTTTCTTTTTAGTGTAAAAGGAGATGTTTGTTTTTGTCTACTTGACATAACTGCTGCAATATGGCGATCATGCTGACAGTTCTGTGGGCTTAAGGCCATAGTTGTTTAAGTACATGTTGATATCCAAGCTTCCTCCTGAGTGTCATAAACAACGAGGGGCCCACACAGAAATATGATAGACTTTTGCTGCAACCCCAGGAATACCAGGTCGCTCCAGGGGTGACCCTGTTTCAGCCCCCCCCCCTGTATTATACTATTATATTGTCATCACCCATATACTTTCCTTTTAGACCTTTTAACACTTTTTGTTCTGTATAAACACTTATAGCTCTGCACGCTGTGAAGGGACTGTTGACGGTAGAGCTGATCCTTACACATATGCAGATGGTAAGGTTGTTTCTAGATACTCACTGGGATCACAGACCTACTTCACATAAGTTTTGAAGTGCTGGTGACGTACACTGTTGTCTCATATTAAAATTTATATGAGGAACTGCTTTAAATAATTGTTCTGTTTTATTTTCAGCATCTAGTGAACTCTATCGGACGATAGTGCCACAAAACAGCCATTAAGCTGACTGTATGGCCTTCTTTGTTACCTAATTCTGTATATAGCAGAGTGACACATACACTTTGGTCCTGAAGAATGGCAAGAACTTTTAAAGTCCAGCATGGCAGAAACATGTTGACCATACCACAGAGTAATAGCCATAATCCCTATTTCACTTATCCTTTTTAATCCTATCCACTGGGGGCATCGGAAAAATGACTTTTTCGCCAACCAGGAGATCGTTTTATTCACTTTTTTCCTTATTCATGTTTGCACTCTTCCCCTCTCTCCCCACATAGGCGCTATAGAATACCTCTCCTCAAAAATATGATAGTCAACCTGGCTGGATCACATCCCAACTAGTCTAAGTTGTCAACCTAAATATTCTGTTAGTTATTGTTTGGAGAATGATGTAAGAAAACTTGCAAACTGTCTGACGGGTGCTTTTTAGATTTCAGTAATAGAGTTGTAACGGACTATCAAGTTACATCTGATATTGTTAATATGTAAATATGTCAAGTCAATGACATATTCTTATATCACAATGACACTGTCACATGTCACGTCGATGTGCTGCTAGGGTAGAAGTCTTCTACGTGACTTTGAAAAGCTCTACCGCCAGTCTCGTCCTTCTCTCCTACTTTATGTGAACTCAACAATCTGCAAGTTCACTTGAGTTACTTGAAAGCTGAACCTATGGAAATAAGGTGCACCCAAACTGCTACACAATCGCAGTTAGACTAGCAACTGCCTCCTCAAACTAGGCTAGGATGTGATGGGTGTTATTAGCAGTAGACAACCGTACAGGGATACAGGTCTGTGTTCTTGCACCCTGGTATCTTAAAGTCTTTATGTTTTAAAATGTCAAGCCCGTCTCACATACCTGGCCCTCTGTTTTATATGCACGAGTTTAGAGGCCAGTGAATTTCACTTTAGTCTGAGTGTTTATTTCCCCCTGCGCTTACCAGATGTTCGGAAAGTATCGACTTTAATGCATGCCAACATCTTAGTGGGACATTTTTAAACAAGCATTTGCAATGCATTAGGTCTCGCATTTACGAGAGTTTGAGCTATTGACATTGCAAATAACAATGCCTATAGGCATTGTCATTTACAATGCCAATAGCTTTAACTCGTGTAACTGCGACACCTATTGCATTGCAAATGGTTGTTTTTGTTCTCACACGGGTTGAGACGGTGAGTGAGAAACGACATTGTAGATCAAGTAGGGGGCGGTGATGGAATGCTTGGGTAAACCAATCCTCCGAATCAACCGGGGCCGAGAGCGGGTTCGGAGTCTGCGGGTCACACTACAGGCCGTGACTGAGGTCAAAGGATGAAAATGTTGAGATGGACCCGGGCTGGAGTCAGTCCGAAGGCTCGGAGGCTGTGACTGACTGGAGGCTACGGGTGCGCTTGGAGGCGGGAAGTGAGTGAATGAGTCTAGGCGGCGAATAATGATGGGAGTTGTGCTCGAGGCTGTAGGTGTGAGTCCAGGACCGTGACTGGGAATATGGTGCCTGTGAGGAAGGTTTGACGTGAGTCAGTCTGTTGTGAAACCGGAGGCTGTGAGCTAAGAAAAAGGGAGACCGCCCTGTTGGCTTTCACAATCACCCACTGAGAGGTGGATCCAGGCCAGACTCCCTGGGTGCTAGCAGGCTGGGAGGGGGAGTCTCCGAGGAGCCTCCTGTCCGGGAGTCAGCAGACACCTTGCCACATCAGACAGGCCCCCGGTCAACTATTCTTAGGGGGAGGGGCCCTCTGGACGAGATGTTTATGAGGGTGGCGTGCTCACGGCCGCTGTGTGAAGGTGAGATGCCATGCCCACAGTGGGTGGGCGAAGTTCTCATGGTCTCTCCAGGGTGAGACGTTGCTCCCTGTGTTAGGCTGCTCTGCTCAGCCCTGCTATGTAGGAGAGAGAAGCTCCGCATTCACGGTTTTGGCGCTAATCGCTCACATGACAACACTGGAAAGATGTCATAGGGAGTTTCTGCAGCGGAAAAAAGCGAAATCCTAGTTGCTCGAGGGCTTCCCTACATCACCCCACGTACGAAGGCCGAGGAAGCCTTCGCTCGCATCAAATTGAGTAATGGTAACACCAGGGCTTTAAGTAGGATGACAAAATGGAGAGAAATTGATGCTGTAAGTTGCGGCACTTCTGACCTAGATGGGAGGCACATGACACCCATGAGCACCCAAGGGAGGGGGTGGCAAATGGCGTGTACATTTCGCGGGCGCTTTGATGTTCGCAGTGGCCGCGCAGCTCACTGAGAACATCAAAGCGCCCGCGAAATGTACACGCAGGCTGCCAAATGGTGCGCGCGCCGCATGCACTGTGTGAAAGTATCAAAGTATCAAAAATTCAGTCAGAAAGTCTCAGTGAGTTAAACACTCGCCACTGAGAAATCTAGTGCTCTGCAGGTCATGCGTTCAAACTTTAGCTAGGTCGACTCAGCCTTTCAGCCTGCTGAGGTCAGTAAAGTGTGTATTATTTAATTGAGTAACAGTCCCGCCTGTTATTTAAAACACTTAGAAACGAGGTATGAAGCACTCTATAGAGTTATTTGTAATATTACCTAGAATATGGTTCTCACTTTCGTTTGGAAATATAATTGTCAATCAATCTGCAACCTGTATCAGGCATATTTCTTTGCCATGTTAATACATATAGGGACATATTTACAATGAAATGCAGGAGCACAGGGCTGCGCCAAATTTGCAATGCCACGCTCCTACATTTCCAAAACGCTGGGATGCACCGTATTAACAATATTGCGCACTCCTGTGTTTTCCCTAGCGCTGGCAGTAAAATTAGCTGCCTAGCGCCAACGCAGGCACCGTTGCACCATAGTGGAAGAGTGTCTGCATTGTAGACAATAATTGTTTATGTGCAGGAAGGGACACCTTTCTACACATGAACAATGATTCATGGTGTTTTGCTCTTTCTATGTGTGCTGCAGTGCAGCACACATAGAAAAGGAAAACCAAGGAGAAATAAATGCATTTCTCCTCATTGCGCCACTCTAACACCTGCTCTTGCATGGCGTAAGTTTTTGGCGCTGCCTCAGATTTATACATACTTGTAATTCTGGGGCAGCGTAAAAAAAATGGGTGTTGCGGTGAAACGCCTACAGCAACACCCATTGCACACCCCTTTCACGCAGTGATGCTTGTAAAAGGGCTGTATTTACAAGGCAGCATTAAGCCACAAAAAGTGGCTTAACGCTGCTTTGTAAATATAGAGAAGGGCATAGCGTCACCAGAACCTCACAAAAATTACGTTCTGGTTGTGCTATCCCTTTGTAAATATAGCCCAAAGTTTACAGGGAACAAATTAAGGGGCATGGCACGCTCCTGCTACATAAATAGTAGTCATTTTACATTTGAAATAACCTTTATTGCAAAAAAAAAAAATACCAAACTGATGTTGCACTATTGTTGCTACATGCATAGTAAGGCGTAGTACTAACCACTTTTGCTCTAACCTAAGTGCATCTTCCACATTTGAAAAGTTGAGTGATGAGCATTTCAGCAGTTTTTCCCGTTGTGTGAATTCGACAGACGAATGTGAAATTAGCTTGCTCTAGGTTCGCCCATGTGTAGATCTACGGCCTGGGGCAACACTCACCTGCTTTATTCCAATAACACCAGCAGCAAACACGGAGATGTGTGCACTATGGCGTAAGGGTCTGCATTGACGCAGGGCAGCATAGAATGCATCAGCGCCGGGAGAGGGCACAGCAGCGCCGCATCGCAGTGGCTATGGCACTGTTCTGCTCTCACCCATTCAAGCAGCGCAGCAACTTTACTTGCTGACTGTGCTGCGTAATTTCTTAGTAAATCTGGGCCTCAATGCCTACAAACACGCAGCGCAGCAATGATGAGATCAATACAAATAAAAACTGGTCTTGCACAGTTTTGTTCTCCTTTCTCGTGTGTTCCAAAGGTTGAAATACCTCATTTAGGCACAGCAACTTTGCAAGAGTTCCTTAGGCACTCACACGAGACATGTTAGCGCATATCTGTCTCTTAAGGGACTTCCAGGAACACCCCTTTCGTTTTTATTATCGAAGGCACCCATGTCAAGCTAAGTTTGTTGTGTTTGAGAGCTACAGAATACTGGAAGAAAATCCGATTCATTTTTAAGACGATGGACTTCATCATGGGTAAAAATGAGGCGGCAGCTCTGAATAAAGTTAGAATCAAATGACAAAGGTGTGCCACTGCTAAGGGAACCCAGTGTGTATTCAGTGCGCTGGAGAGGTGTGGCACGCGAGGGCTCGAAAGTGGTCGATTTAGTCAAAGAGGAAAAGAACCTTCAACGGCTTTGCGGCAAGAGCTGCAACGTGCATCTCCGAAAAGCGAAGGAGGGTCCCACTGCCCCGTCCCCAGCACAGACACGTTCTGCCCTCTACTAAAAAATACATGCAATTAGGGCTAAAGCCCTTAACTTTACTTTAAAAAACACACAAAAGGGTCTTCTGACATTGACCTCCATTGACAGGAGAAACTCTTGGAAGGGACACAGTATGAAACGCACATTTGTTGGTGTGATTTTTACTGTAAATAGTAGTAGCATGGTAATTATAGCTCCTTGAAAGGCAGAACCCCTCACTTTAGAACTGAAGGGCAAACCAGCAGAGGAGCCTGCCTGCGGCGACAACTGTTACTCTCACCAATCACAACAAGTCGTGCCAGGAAGCACCCGCCCCTTCTAGTAATCTAAACAAGAAAAACAAGCCCGGCGCAGCGTGGCGCGCGCACGCGTGGGGGCGGGGGAGCGTTAAAGTGAATGTAATCATTTCGCGGGCGCTTTGAAGTTCGCAGTGGCCGCGCGGCTCACTGAGAACATCAAAGCGCCCGCGAAATGTACAGGCAGGCTGCCAAATGGTGCGCGCGCCCAGCGCACATGCACTGTAGTTGGGGGCCTGGAAAGCACTCGTTTGCACTTCCAAATCCCCGTTTTCTATAGCTCTCGCCAGAGCAGCGCTAAAGCGCTGGCTGAGGCGAGACCTAAAAAAGAATCAGAGGATGGATCCCCCGATTGAAGTCCCAATTGAAGTACGGACAATTTCCGGCGGGAGGCAGCTAAAACAAAGACATTCTTGGCTTTAAAAATCAGGAGTCTCCTTCCTGAATGGGTTCTGTTGACATTTAAGCTACTATTACTCTACCTGCTGGTTTGATTTACCCGTTATAGCTCTCCCATTGGTTCATACCTGCAATAGTCTTTCTTTCATATCTATCGTCCCTGTGCCATTGA
This sequence comes from Triturus cristatus, assembly GCF_964204655.1. Lineage (NCBI taxonomy): Eukaryota > Metazoa > Chordata > Amphibia > Caudata > Salamandridae > Triturus > Triturus cristatus. The sequence continues at coordinate 104,116,165 of NC_140595.1, read as the reverse complement.
TATTGCACCAGTCCTTCGTCTGTTGCGATGTTGCCTGGCCGTCCTTGGCATTAAAGATGGCGACGGCCACTAAGTTGATCCAGAGGCTGCGAAATTGGTTTTCAGGGGTGAGAGCTGGCATGACGGGAGTGCAATATGCGGGAGTAGCATGAAGGAACGGGGCATTCATTTTCTAGCGGCAAATTTGCTTTGAAAGCGTTTTGTACCAACCTCTCGTCTTTATCCTCTGTGTCAGGTACCTTTACTCTCTGGATAGCTTTTACCCAGTGGATGGTTTCTTCCTTCATTAGGTCGTTCAGAAAGCTGCGCGCGTGATATTATTTCTATATACTATACACCATCCTTCCGTCATTCGAATTTTGTGAAGTGCCAATTCGTCCCTCACGAACCCGAGTCATGCTACCACCTTTTCTATTCGATCCTTCCCACCTTAAATAGTCTTAATACGGTAGTGCTTTAAATGGTTGTACTGAGCACCGGCACTATTTTATTTTGAGAGGGAGAGTACTTGCACTTCTCAAGAGAGATGTAATACTTTTAATTGGGGAGTACCGACACTTCTCAGAAAGAAGCAGGTACTCTGGTACAAGATACTGCTATTTTTCCATTTCAAGCACTGCTTAAAACGTTTGGCCCTTCGAGTCTCTCTTGCTCTTCGGGCAAGTCTTATCAACTTGCAACTCATAACTTAATAGATCTGGTCTTACATTTTAATCTAGCTCATCTAGTTTGAGTGTCACCACATGAAACGAAAGTTCACTCTTTGAAATGAGGCATCTTCCTAGACCATAGCTGCTCGTCATTTTAGTTCTTCAACAACTCGGCAAAGACGATCACCCATTAAGGTGACGTACCTTTAAGCATAGGCTCACATTGATTGAGTGTTAGTCATAGAAGTACTGTTTTGCTATGGGGTCTTCTTTATAGAGTATAGACTCGTCCAGAGATGGCGTGTCTCTCAGTTTTACATCCTAGATCATATAATCACTTTCTTGTTATTGGGCAATGGTCTCAACATGGTCGGAGGGTTTCTCAGTGGAAATGTTCTCCCACATTGGAGCATATTATAGTAGTATGTACCTAAATGCTTATCTGTCAGACTGTAATGATATGGCACGCCTGGCTAGACCTGTGTGTAAGGAAAGGGGATATGATGTGCAAAGACAAAAAAAGGGGCAGACCCTGTCTCAATGTGTGTAGTAAGGCGTGAGAAGCTTTTGCTTATAATGCACTGGTTTTTAATAGGCATTTTTTGGAAGAATTGCCGGTGGTTAGAACGTGGGGAAGAGTAGGTACATGTGTAAGCATTAAGCAATGTTCTACTTTGCAGGTGCAAACGTGGGGAAGAGTAGTAGCCTGTCGCAATAGGAAACATGGTGGAGATGATGGTGTGGTGGGTAGTTACAATATCTGCTTGAGGGTGCTCTGGGATCTATCGTCACTGTACGAATGGGAAGGGTGGTGCTGGCCACAGATTTAGGTACTTTCCTCTGACTGGCATGTGGTCCTGTTGGTTAAGTGATGTAGCATGACTGGGTGTTGGACGTGGAGGAGTGCTGGGCTGCAAATTCTATGTCAGGACCGGAGGCTCCGATTATGCTTCTCAATCTTTACTAGCAAGCTCACAGCAGCCAATGAAAAACAAAGATAAAACCACGTGACAACCATAGAGTCTCTTCCATAAAAGGTCCCTGTCAGCACATAGAGTCCTCTTTCTTTGCTGCTCCGCAGCCAGTTAAGTACCTTATGCATTTTCTCTTATAATGTGATATTTCTTCAGTGCTAGTTTATTGAAAAGTTCATACGCTGTAATTGTTATTATTACGAAGCGCTGCTTTGTTGCGTGATTTGTTCATTATTAGTGACTAACTATTACGAAGCGCTGCTTTGTTGCGCGATTTGTTCGTTGGTTATTATTAATTGAGTTATTGCTTATTTGAGGCGCTGCCTTTGATGCGCGTTCGCCGTCAGTGCGAGTTGTGTGGACGGAGGTCTTAGCCTCCTCGAGTGTATATGTGGATTACTTTTCATTTTCAGTAGCGCGAAGCGCTGCGGGCGTCTCCGTATCCCGTCGGTGAGTTTGTCTCACGTCATTCGGGTTTGTGGAGCGGGAGGAAGGGGAGCGAGGACGCGCGTCTGCCTGACGCGCAGTCCTCTTTCACTATCTATGCGAGCCTGAGCCAGCGCGCATGCGCGGCGGCCATTTTGCCCGCGAAAATTAGTCGGGCTTAAATCGAACACAGAGCAGTGTGTGTTAACTGTTTAAGACCCGTATTTGTTCCGTTTTTTTCGGCGGAAAAGGCTCGTTTTGGCTCCCCAGACGCCCTTCTGTTTCTACAGTCAGTGGGGCTGTATAATTCAGCATAGGCTTTGCCTAGAGTGGGATTGGTGATTTGTGTTGTGCAAGCCCTCCCTCCCTCCACATCTAAACTTTACCAGTCGGTGTCTTCATTGGTGCCTGTATTGGGGGCTTGCCTGGGGTTACCACTCCCCCTGATCTCCTGTGTGAGAATATTGATTGTGAAATTTGACGATCTTCACAAGTAATCCTCAGGGTCGTTAATTGCTCACTGTGTGGCAACTATGTCTGAATATTATGAAGAGGATTATTATTATTATGATGACGAAGACCCTTCAGGGTCTATGGAATATGACCTCGTTGAGGCATTGGACGCAGGTGTGCAGCAATCTGTCAATTCCGCATTGGTGAGGGCGATCGCGCCATTGAAGCGCCATCTTTGCTCTTACGCAAAGAAGCAAGGCTGGGTCCCATCCTCAGCTTCTCGTCCTACACCTGGGGGTAAGGCAAGAACGAATCCCCATGCTGCAGATTTCGCTAGGCTCGCACGCTCGATGGCGGAGCAGGAGCGTTCTTCTCCTAGGGAAGCGACAATTACCGAGATCTCCCAGGAGGATGATGGCCAAGATACCACACCTGATCCTACTACGGACGAGGAGGAATCTCCGCGCCCTTCCAAGAAAGCACGGAAGGAGAAGCACTCTGGCCCGTCCGCATCACCTAAAGTGCTCACGTTCGAACCAGCGGACATTATCCACCCTAACTCATCTGCCTGGCTACCAGCGCAAGAGGTAGCAGATTATGTTCAAACCCATCTACGTCAAGCATTTGATACGGATGTACGGGCACGACTACGGTCGGAATGCCTGCGACCGGAACTAGCAGATAAGGTGGCGGCTACCCCGGAGGTGGACCCGTCCATGTTGACGTACTTGAAAAAGTACTCAAAAGATCCTAAGAAGGGTTTGGACAGGTCCTGGCGATCCTGCCAGGATAAACTACTAGACGTCATTGGCCCCCTGACCAAGATTCTCGAGATCGGCTTTAGGGCCAAAGAATCCTCCATTGCAATTAGCCCTGATGAATTGATCGGATGGGCACAGCGGGCAGTATGCCAGCTGGGCAATGCTAATTGTGCATTGTCGACGGAACGACGCAGGTCCATTCTACTAAAGTTAGATCCCAGGCTGGCCGAATTATCAACGTCGGAGTCGGGCCCGCTAGCCCAAGGCCTCCTGTTTGGTCAACCCTTTCTCAAGGAGCTCACCAAGTTTGTTGCCACATTTAGTGGGCTTGACAAGGCCCAGGGTTCGTTAAAGCGGGCTTTCCGCCCGGTTTTTGGCAGGGCCGGACGCTTCTGGGGGCGCTCGTTCGGCCGGGGATATAACCAAGGCTCCCAACGTGGACAGCAGAGAGGTGGTTATCAAGACGGCTCGGCCAACACCTCCAATTTTTACCCTTCACGACGTTCCAGGAACAGGTTCCGCAAAGGTGGCAGAATTGGAGGAAACTCCAACAACCAGCATGATGCCGGAAATTCAGGTGAGCCTCATTCCCTTCTCGGAGGTGACATTGGGGGGCAGAGTGGCATATTTTCTAGACAAATGGCGCGAAATTTCGCAAGATGCATGGGTGTTGCAGACGGTGCAGGGGTACAGGCTGGAGATGTACGCCTCCCCTGTGCAACACTCCCGCCCCCCCCCTCTGTATTTTTCCCGACAAGATCAGAACTTTATCACGGCAGAAATCAGTTCCTTGCTGCAAAAGGGCGCAGTGGCGCCCTCCGAACTTCACCCTCACGGTTTCGTGAGTACTGTCTTTCTCGTAGACAAGAAAGGAGGCGGTTCCCGCTTAGTGCTAAACCTCAAAGAATTCAACTCGTGGATTGTTTACAGGCACTTCAAGATGGAAGGGATCCATCTACTGCGCGACCTTCTCCAGGAAGGAGACTGGATGGTCCGTTTGGACCTAAAGGACGCGTACCTCTCCATTCCCGTTTTTCCACCTCACAGGAGGTTCCTGCAGTTTGTCTGGGGGAAGGTGTGCTACGAGTACAAGGTCCTCCCGTTCGGTCTGTCGTCAGCACCGTGGTGCTTCACGAAGCTTCTGAGACCGGTGGTGGAAACTCTCAGGGCCCGGGGAGTCCGCCTCATTATATACCTGGACGACATAATTATTTTGGCATCCTCCCCTCAGACGGTTCAAACGCACCTCAATTGGGCGATCAATCTATTACAGAGCTTGGGGTTCATTGTCAACCCGCAGAAATCAGTGTTAATTCCCTCTCAGTCCATCGAATTTCTGGGGTTTACGATCAATTCAGTGACGTGTCAACTCTTACTGCCGATGACAAAAATCAAGGCGATCAAGAAAGAGTTGCGGTCCATCCTACTCCGGCAGACGACGTCCTTGAGATCTTTAGCCCGCATAGTCGGGCTACTGGCTTCTTCCATCCAAGCGATCTTCCCGGGCCCCCTTCATTATCGGGCCCTTCAGAGGCTCAAGATCCGCCATCTTCGGAAAGGTCTCAGTTATTCAGAACAGATACCTCTCTCAGAGGAGGCGAGACTGGAGATGGATTGGTGGTTAAACCACATGGAGGCCTGGAACGGCCGAGCGCTATTCGGATCGACCCCGGATGTGGTGATCGAATCAGATGCCAGCCGGTGGGGTTGGGGAGCCCGGTGCGGCACGTTGTCCACGGGTGGTCGCTGGTCGCCAGACGAACTTCATTTGCATATCAATTGCCTGGAACTGTTGGCTGGTTCCTTTGCGATCAGATGTCTGTCACCGCAGAAAGCAGATTGTTGTATACTCCTTCGGATGGACAATATCTCGGCGGTGCGCTACGTCAACAAGCTGGGCGGTACCAGGTCGCGGATGTTGGCGGAGATCGCCAAGGACTTCTGGCACTTCTGTCTACAACACAGAATTTCGGTGGTTGCGGAATATCTGCCCGGTTCCAGCAACCAAGTGGCCGATTGGAATTCCCGCCACCTACAGGACTACAGCGATTGGAGGCTGTTGCCCACAGTGTTTCGGCACCTCACCCACCTTTGGGGCCCTTGCCAGATAGACCTTTTTGCGTCTCGACTGAACAAGCAGGTTCCCCAGTTTTTCAGTTGGAGACCGGACCCGGAGGCGTTAGCCACGGATGCATTCCTGCAGGAATGGCCGAAGTCCCTCTGTTACGCGTTTCCCCCGTTTCTCATGATCCCACGGGTTCTAGCACGAACAAGAACCTTTCAGGCGGAACTCATTTTGATCACTCCTCTATGGAGGGCTCAAGCTTGGTTTCCGGTGTTACTGGACATGTGTTGCGAGATTCCGATCCTCCTTCCTCAGTTGCAGAACCTATTGCTGGACCCTCTTCAGAATCCCCATCCTTTGGTGGCCTCGGGCCAACTTCCTCTCGTTGCTTGGCGGGTTTCAGGGACAGGTGGAGTGTCCCGGGCCTTTCGCGAGAAGCTAGTAACTTCATCAAAGAAGCTTGGTCGGCCAATACTCACAAGCGATATGCCTCATCTTGGAAAAGGTGGTGTGATTGGTGCGCTCAACGGGACGTGGATCCCGCTAAGGCGCATGTGTCTTTAATGGTCAACTTTTTGGCTTCTATGGCGTCCTCCGGGTTGGCCTACAGGACGGTCAACAACTTTCGGTCCGCCATATCGGCAGGGCATTTACCTGTAGATGGTAAGCCCATTGGGGAACATCCTTTAGTTTGTAAATTACTGAGGGGAGTCAGGATGGTGAAGCCCCCTTGCCCAAAGTACTCTCATCTGTGGGATGTCTCTCTTGTCCTCCGATTCCTGGAATCCTGGCCAGCCAATAGGTTCTTGTCTCGTAAACAACTCTCAGCTAAGCTGACTATGCTTTTGTGTCTCGTTTCTTGCAAACGGGTTTCTGACGTCCGAGCTCTGGATTTAGCGGGGCGTAGATTTACCCCGGAAGGGGTGTCCTTCACCTTGTCCAGGAGAACGAAGTGTAACGCGACTTCAATCACATACCCGGTTTTTCCTAACAATCCTAAACTGTGCGTGGTGCAATGTATTAAGGATTACGAGGTGAGTACTGAGGAGTTTCGTGCTGATATGCAGGGGCAACTACTTATTGCTTTGCAAAAGCCTTTTCGCCCAGTGACGCCAGCTACCTTATCGCGGTGGATGCGCTGGCTCATGAGCGAGGCAGGGATTGATATCTCCAAGTTTGGGGCTCACTCTGCGCGCGGAGCCATGGCTTCCAAAGCGTTTGTAACGGGTGTGAGCCTAGTGGATATCATGAATGCAGCTGACTGGTCTAATGAAAGTACTTTTAAAACGTTTTACTATAAGCCGATTGTCAATGTTGCTTCAATGGTGGTGGCTCAGCTTTGAACAAGCATAATCGGAGCCTCCGGTCCTGACATAGAATTAAAAATTTGCGAACATTCGTGACAAGAATTTTCAATTCTATTAAGGACAACGGAGGCGAGGATTATCCCGCCCAGAAATACATTGTCTAACGTACTGCTAACGTACTGCTATTTCAAGATTATGATACTGTATGTATTGAATCATGCTATTTTGCATTTCTGTGTATTTTTCCCCACCCAAATCTCGCGTGATGTAATGCTGTTACTTTTACAACCTTAAACGGTTTTTACGGGCTGTTTCCTTTCTTTCAGGAACTGACAACAAGTAAACCTGATTGTGGTCTATCGGCGATGAATCGCTTTGCAGTTTGTTGTTTCGCTCTCAAGCAAGTTATCTGGACCGGGATCCAGTGCGACGTTCGGCCCCGTTGGGCACACAGTTCGTTGGTGGGAGAAGACCCTAGCTGTCGGTGATCCTCAAGAGCAGGTCGTGCATGGACTTATGTACTGTTACAAAGAAAGAGGACTCTATGTGCTGACAGGGACCTTTTATGGAAGAGACTCTATGGTTGTCACGTGGTTTTATCTTTGTTTTTCATTGGCTGCTGTGAGCTTCCTAGTAAAGATTGAGAAGCATAATCCTCGCCTCCGTTGTCCTTAATAGAATTGAAAATTCTTGTCACGAATGTTCGCAAATTTTTAATTGTTCGTGTGCCAGAGAGTGTGATGGATTGAGTTGTCCTTATGAGCATTAGTGCAGTGCTTGTGGAAGGTTGAGAAGGTGTAATATTTTTTGCTTCATGGTTATTGTTGCCTTATTTTGATATTATCCTGTGTGTAAAGAAAGAGGAGGATGACGTGAGCTGGCATGTCTGGTTTGTCCTGTGTAAGGAAAGGGGATATGTCTGAATCCATGGGCTGGGTGAGCATAATGCAGAATGTTAAGTGGAGATGATGTGAGAATGCATGGAATGTTGTTTTCCTATGTGCTGATGAATACTGGGATGTGTTTTACAGTTGGAGGCATAATGGTGATCTAGCAGGACCTATAAGGCTGTGTCTTTCCGAAGTGCCTAAATAAAGAAACATGCATTTTTGGCTACAGGAGTGGCTCCAGACTCTTGTATGAAGATCCTGCCCTCCAAATACAACACAGCAGAGACCAGATCTCTTGCTTGTTCCATCTTGTGCTAATGTGAACCTTTCAAGGTTTGAGGCAATTGCCTTGCCAGTAAATTGAGAGACTTTGTTATTGCCCAGTGACCGGATGGAACAGTGATTTCCTTGAACAAAGGCTGATATTATTTACAGGACTTTGCTTAGGCTAGTGTCGATCAGTGGGCTAGGACAAGACCTTTGTGGCACAAGAGTTAGTCAGGAAAGCACTAGATTGAATGACTCAAGCTACTGCAAGTAGTGTCAGTTCTTTTGAGATGGCACTTCTTCCTGGTGACTGACTGACCATCTCAAGCCATGTTAATGGTGTGCCTTGAAATGATGGTAACCCATTGGAAACCCTATAACCTATTCAAGCAATGATTGGTTGATGCATGGTGTTTCACTGCTCCGGGCCAAACCCACCAGCTTAGGTGAGAAAGGGCAATATCTTGCTTTCCTAATCTGACCATGAGCTGGTGGTTATGATTTGGGGAATGCCCTCTGCTAGGAATGAACAGCAGCTAAGGGTCACAGCCTACTGAGTCATTCTCATCCTTTTTTATTTCTCCATTTAATAATTGGACACCTGTGAAACAATCTCAGTGGTGAAGTTTGAGTCCCAATCAGTCCAAATGAATCGCTTTGTCGTGCTTCCTACTCTTTTTGTTTATTCATGTGGGACTTGATAAACGAGCTGAGCCGTGCAGATTGTGTAAAGGGAAGAATTTGATTCTTTGAATGTAAAGTGTGTTTAAAATAATGGCTAGACCTTCTTTATACTGTCGATGTGACCCACATTTTACGTTCATCGAAATTGTATTGTATTTTACAATGATCTTTAATTAAAATGTAAACTCATTACTCTGCCCTTTCCAATGTTTTTTGTCAGTTGGCATTGGCAGCTAAGGTATATTGAAGATCCAGTGGATGAATGTGACCTGATTCTGACCTTTGTTGAGTGTGTTGATTTTCCATGAACCAAACCCTGAAAATCCTTTTTAAATGGTTCTCATGTCCGTCATCTGCATGGTTACTTCTACTTGGGCAATACATACCTGACTTGTCCTACTAATAATATACTTTTATGTTCTTGCATGGGACTACTTCTTAATAAACTGCTTCTGAAAGGTTAGTTAAGCTGGAAAGGAGTTGGTCAACCAGCCAACTGACTACATGTTAAGAGTTAAACCAACTGCCAAGCCAGTGTTGGCATTTTAACCAACAGTACTTCATATGCTGTGACTTTGGAACACTTAGGGCCTTATTACAAGTTTGGCGGTCTTCCTGCGGTGCCGCCACCACACCGCCCGTAGGAGGACCGACAAAGCCGTGGTGCGTCCGCCGGATTGCAATTGTAATCCATGACGGGCAGTGTTGCAGCAGTCTCACAGCGGTGGGCTGTTAGGCTCATATGAGAGCCTAATATGAACCATACCGTCATGACAGCACGTTCGAGCACTGTGTATTCCACACCGTGCAGGAACTGGGGTGCAATTCCAGGGAAGGGGGCACAACATGTGCCCTCTACATGCACCCACCCCCAGGCGCCCTGTTAGGGCTCCCTTAGTTGCTTCTCCACTGCCCTTTCCATAGCGGGCTCACCGCCATGAAAAGGGCAGTGGACAGGCATTCTCAGAATATGCTCAGCGGTGCCGCAGCAACACCACCAGCATATTTCTACTCCTGACTGCTGTAGGATCCTGGATCCCCCAGTGGACACAGCGGTCCTGTCGTGGTCCAGCCGCCATACTCACAATACTGCAGGCGGGGCCACAGTGTGGGGGTGGATAGAGCGCCACTGTGAGTCTGTCGGTCCTATGGACCGCCGTACTCGTGATGAGGCCCTTACAATGGAGAAACAGCAAAATAAGCCCAAACTGACTATCTGAAGGAGTAACACGTGAGATGGTGCAAACTGCCAGCACTGAAAGTCACATTTCTGGGTCATATCTGATGTGAAATATAGGCAGACATGGAAAAGAGTCAATCAAATAGCATAATCCCTGAAAATTCGGTAGGATTGAGGAATAGTTGGAAACCTCACTTGTAAAAAGGCAGCAGAGCTGAGGGAGGGACTACGCATACCAGATTTGCCTCTGTTAAGTAGGTAGGGCTAGGTCATATTCAGTGATGCTGGGCTAGTGACTATAAATGACAAGCACTGTTTGACATAACCAGTCACTTGTCAAGATCATCTCTGAAATTCTGGCCGGACATGAGTCAGTCATGCCAATCTTGCATTTGAAATGATAATAGGTTTAGGTAGGGCAGAGTAAGTCACTTTCCAAATCACCTCAGAACTGGCTGATTCATCTCCAACACTGCTTCATTACAAGAGGAAAATTATGCAATATTTTTGACACAGTCATAAAACTGTACCTAAATTATATATCTCACTTGTACTTTAAGAAAACCAGGTCAAGTTGAGATCTTGTGGGTCTAGTAATTTTATGAGGTTACCTAACTTTGGCTTCAAGTGGTAATTTGTTGATCTTTGAAGCCCTGATTTTACTGATTTCAGTGCCATCAAATTATCAACTGAGTCCAGTGCTTTTCAGTGTACAGTTTGGTTAGGACTCTTACCTTTATTTCAGTAGAGGATCCTCATTAAACATTTGAGAGGCTTATATCAGCGCTGCAGCTCCTGACACAAAGAGGGTGTAATGAAGCAGAATGGTATTTTACCCAGTTATACTTTTTATGTGGTACTGTTGGAACAGGAGGATCAGGGGTGTAAGGAGCAGATGGCGATCCTGTTATCTGCAATAATTATACCTTTACAGAACTATATATATTTGCATCTTGTCTAATGTATGGACAAAAATCCTTTATAGGGTGTGGTATTTTTAAGTAAAAAACATAGCTTTGCTCCTTTTAACTTATGTTGGGCATCTTTAAATTTCACACACCAATGCCTTTTTAAACTGCTCCCTCTGATATTGCACACTTCTTATAATGTTTTCTTTTTACTTATGTTTCTTGGGGCAATGCTGACGTCTATTAGAACATCCCCCAAAAATTGTTTTGTGACACGTTGGAGCCTATCACTCTTTTCATTTTACTTGAACCAATGGATCTCATGATCCTATTTAGTGAGTCTAACACTTAATATCATGGCTCAAACATTTAGGGCAAATTTCTAAAGCTGAAGCACAGCTCACTCATTGGTTTTTTTCTCCATGGCCAGTTTCTCATATAGGCATTCAGGCTTATCGCCTTTCAGAACAGTCTCATTCATCATGCCATCATGTCTCACTTTGGAGCCCAGTCACTTACTTAGGAAAGCCCTATTGGTTCTGTTTAGGCTCGCATACTGAAGTGCGCCTAACTTCGCAGCGAATCTCCGAGCTTCCAGAGGTACTATTTTGGACGGGTGTTGAAACTTGCTCGCAGTTTGGTATTTTGTACCAAAGGCCAGTGTCGCTTCTTGGATAACAGTCTCCACTTGGGGATTGTCTTATTTTGACCCTTCCTGTTTATGTACAAGAGCACAGCCTCATTCATTGGGGCAACAAAAACCCTGCAGAGATCGAGACCTAATATCAGGGCCCGAGGAGCATCCTATGAGACTGGGCAATCTTAATATTTGGAGTCCATTCTTTCTAATGGATGCAAATCACCATTCTTGGAGCATGGATTCACTCGTGTGATTAGTTGTGTACTGTGGACACAGTCGACCACAGACTCAGTTTTCACCAGTCTGAATGACACCCTTTATTTTAGTTTATTTATTTAAAACATTTGTTAAGCACACTGTGACCAGGCTGGTATCCTGGCGCTGGTGGGGACTCGCGGCGGACAAGAAGGGAGAAAGGCGAAAGCTGCAACTGAGATAATAACAAAAGAGATAAATGGAACAGTAATAAAGTGCTACAATATGAAAAGAAATGACTTTGAGAAGAGCCACGTTTTCAGGGCTTTTCTAGATTGCAGGAGATCCATCAAGGATCTGATGGGAGCAGAAAGCGGATTCCAGATTTGGGTTGCTCTAACTACCTTGTCTGGTCTTCTTGAATTTTGGAATGCACACAAGGTTGGCAGTGGCAGAGCAAAGGCACCTCTCAGGGGAGTATCTTTATAATCTGTTTTGGAGTGGTACTGGTCCACTACCATGGAGGTCTTTAAAAAAAAAAAAAAAAAAATACAGTGATTTGAGAGCTATACACTGTCGTAGCGGAAGCCAGCGTAGGTCTTTCAAGGACATGGAGGCAGATGACCTCCTAAGTCTATTTAAGGCCAAATTGGCAGCAGAGACCTGGGCTTTGTGCGGTCTATTTAGGAGAAAGGATGTGGTCTAACGGCTAAGGCGGCCAACCTTGAAGTTGGGGAACCGGGTTCTAGTCTCGGCAGGGACACTCAACATCCTGTGATTCTGGGCAAATCACTTATTCTCCCCGTTTCCTAACAAAAAAGAAATGAATGTGTCTGTCTGTAACGCAACTGGTGCTCTTATAAAGCACTCTGATACCTTTGGATCTTATTCTCGCTGTATAACCCCCTCCCCTCCCCTCCCCCCCCCCACGACAAAAGAAAGAAACTCGGGTGCTCCTAACAAAATGACATTACAATAATCCACAATCCAACCTGCTCAGAATAACACTTTGAACAATGAGTGTTTTTAGCAGTAGGAGGGAGCAGCGGGAGAATCTTCAGAACACTTCGAACTAGTGAAAAACAAGTGCCAGCAACTTAAGTCACATGTTTCCATGGACAGCTTGTCAAACGTAAACCCATTGGTTACAGACAGCTTCGGAAGATGATAGCTCTACAGCAGAAGGCACAGGCCACAAGTTCGAAGGAATTGGAATTAGGACTTTGCTAGAGGAGTAGCATAAGAGCTCTGTTTTTTCCTGTTAAATTTAAGGAAATTAAGATTGAGCCATCTAATGACATTCATACAGTTATGAAAAGCAGTGACAGATGCCGGTTGGCCGTTGTCTAAGGACAAAATAAATTGTGTGTCATCTACATAATTCATCACTCTGAAATTATGAGAGTGATCAGAGGTCTTACATAGATGTTGGACTAGACTGTACTCAAAGCTGAGCCTTGCGGAACTCCGTAATTCAGATTCTTAAAGTCAGAGCAATAAGGGGAAATTGCCTGAAAGCGATTGAATAGATAAGAACACATCCAATTGTATGCAGTGCCACACACACCGATCAAAACAAGTAGATACATGAGCATATTGCGGTTCACCGTATCAAATGAGGCTGAAAGATCTAAGAGCACCAGTACAGCTGATTAGCCACCTTCAGTCTGCATTCTGAGTTCATCCAGTGCCATAAGCAAGGCAGATTCATTGCCATGATTTGACCTAAAGCCGAATTGCTCTCCCTCAAGGAGAAAATTGTCCTCCACAAATTGAGACAGTTTCCAGCTAACAGAACGTTCCAGTATTTTTACCTGGATAAGGCAAGAGAGCAATTAGTTAATAACAATCCCTGGGGCCAGGTAGGACTTTTTTAGTAAAGGAGTAACTATCGCCTTCTCCCAGGCTAGAGGAACAGTGCCAGATATGAGTGACTGATTGCAGAATTGCTTTAATGGTGGAAAAAATTAATCCCCTTGCTCTTTCCAGACCCTATGGGGCAAAGGGTCGAGAGGACAGCCAGAGGAGGTAGACATTGCAATGTTATAGAAAAGATCCTTCGTTAAGGGATCAAACTACTCCAATTTATGCCCTTACTGAGGGGTATCCTTACTAATAGGGAGGGACCTCAGATCTGGGATCATTTAGCAGATGGGTTAAAGTAAACTAATGGTTTCCAAGATCTTACAGATCTTATCCTCAAATTAGAAAGTTTGTTACAGAGCTCCTGTGAGGAAGTTACTGCTTGGCTCGTGCACTCTGGATTAGACATTACGCAAAATGTCAAAGACCTTTTTAGCTTTATTAGGGCGGCTAGAATAGCATTAGCATAATAACTTGCCTTTACTTGTCCAATCTCTCTTTTGTATTCATGTTTTGAGTTTTTTTAATGTCTTTTTATCTTCTTCTTTATATGTTCAGCGCCACCTCTTTTCAAGTTTCTTACAAGATTGTTTAAGTTGTTTCAGAGATGCGTTCTGTCAATGAGCAGAGTGCCTGCAAGAGGTTTTTAAACTCTTTAAAGGAATAACTGCATCTAGGGTTTTCACAATGCTGTTCTCATATGCATGATAGTTTTCATCCACGGTGGAATCAGGGATGCCTACATTCGGCAGGTAAAAATGGCTGCCATGTAATGGTTTTTAAGTTTGTGCCAGGCTCTGCCAATATGCCATGGTGCCTGTGCAGGTCTAGGGGAGTTGAAATAATCTCTGTGAAGATGGAAGGTAATAAGTACATGATCTGTCCAAAAGGGGAAGGGGGTTCCCTTGGTAACTAGCCCCTCTGTAGCAAAGATCAGATCAAGGGTATTACCACCCTGATGTGTGGGGCCCTGACTAGTTGCTGCAGACCCATAGCATTGCGACATCATTGTAATTCCTTAAAAGCACAGGAGAGATCTCCCTCGGCCCACAAATGAAAATCTCCTAACACTAGAAATCTCGAGTGAGTGAGGGCCAGGTTGGTAATAATCGCAATCAGAGATTGCAAATATCTGCGTTAGTGGCCAGGAGGATGGTAGCAAAGAATGCCAGAGACAATACAACCTTTTTTGGTTGTAGGGGTGAAGACCCGCAATTCAGGGCCAGATGTTTTGTCAAGGGTGAGGGTGGCAGAGTTCCAGCTTTCCCTGAATGTTATCTTAACTTTTCCCCCCCTTCCTGTTAATACAAGGTTTATGGAAGATTTTAAAACCAGGGGGACACGCCGGGCCCAGGTCAACAGCTGAGTTCGGGGGGTGTTCAGGTTTCGGTGATAACCATCACAGTTGTCACTTTGTAACAACAGATTAACCTCTGAAGCATGTTTCACCAGGGATCTGGCGTTGAGTAAGCCACATTTAAGTGAGATAGGCTGCAAAGGCTTCCCAATACCAGGAGGACTCACTATGGAGTCACTGAAGACAGAAGTGGAAATGGGATTGACAGCCTGCTAACCAATGTACAGTAGTTTATTCCTGGAATTCCAGATTCCAGAGCTCGAGGTCTTCCGGGGGTCAATGGGGAAACCGACAGCATGGCTGGTGCTGTGCGTGGACGGACGCAGATGGGCTTGCCTTTTGGCGCGCTGGCGGCTCACCCATTGCCTAGGTTTGCTGCGCGGTCACACCTGCATCTCCTTTAAATTTCAAATCCACCTGGGCGACTAGCCCTTCATCCAAGATGACGGCCACTGGTGTCCTGCTCTAACAGGCAGAAACACTTCAGCACTGACCAACTTTGCCAAGCCAAGTCTAAAAAAAAATGCCGGTTACAATCAAAGTGCAAATTTAAAAAACAATGTATTTGATGGCTAAAAAGAGCTAAAGTGAGCCTGTGCAGAAAACTGCAGTTAGCAGCAGAGTAAAGGTAATATCGATAGCAGCGTTTTACCCTCAGGGGAGCGCGTTATTGATGTTAACAGAATCCATCCAGTTTCAGTTTTCGCTTTCTGGTTAAAATATGTTTTCCCCAAATCGTCATATTGTTCTACTCTGCACCCTGGAATCTTGAGATCTCCAATTCAGAACTAAATTATACTATCACTCTTCTTGACATGCAATTAAAGTTATCAGCAGCATTAGTGAACATGCAACGGCAATAAAGCCACAGGCTAAAAGGCAAGAGTGTATAAGTTAGTTTGTTTTTATAATTGTTAAATACAGAGCTTTACTCGCGACCCACTATCCAGGTAAAATTTTCGAAACATTATTTCCGTAAGTAATGCTGTGATGCAGTTTTCACAAAAAACATTTTGAAAGTATAGTATTACTGCAGTCTTTTTTTTAAAACCAGATTCAATCTAATTCCTTTATGGTGATTTTTTTCTTGCAGCGCGATCTTCAGTCCAAATTACAACTCCGATACACTGAAATATCAAAAAGGTAATTGTTTTCAAACCTCTCTTATTTATGGCTTCCAAATATATGACCTCTTATGCCTAGTGAAGTGGTGATTATTGTGGCAGGAACAGATTCCTTTGATTGGAAACAAGAATTTTGTGAATGTTGTGTTTAATTAAAATTGTTACTTTATACTCCTGTTCATTTCAAAGGTGCTTGAATTGATATCGATTGACATAACTTTTTTGGGGGGAAATCATTGTCCCACTGTCCGAGGCTAGTCAGTTACACTCTACAAAAAGACCTCTTTAGAGTCTTGCTTTGACCGGATAATTATTCATTTTTATGAAAGTTTGGGCTTGCATTTTAAGTGTTCTCTCCAGTTTCCTTGTGGCATAAGAATTTGTGATATTGGACTTTCATTGACTTTGAAGGTTGCCTTTCAAGATCTACTTTTCAGCAGTGGTTTCAACCTTGAATCTTTAAAGGACTGAGGAACGAAGTCTTAAGTTTATTTATTTATTTATTTAGTTATTTTTGAGATTTATACAGCGCGTACAATTGCCCGTAGGCATCTCGGCGCTAGAAACTTTGAATGTATTCCCGAGGTTGAGCCGGTAACTATTCTTGATCAAACAGCCAGGTCTTTATCTTTCTACGGATAACTTAATCTAGCACAAGTCATTAATTAAAAGGAGCATTCTCTTGGAAAGTTTTGGCAAGTATTACGTGGTGAGCCTGCATGTAATTATAAAGTGTAGATTTTTATGATGGTTAAGGGTTAAAATAAGTGGGGGCGGGCGTAACTTTTTTTAAAAGTTGCCTACTTCTGTGATCAGGATTTATATGCTAGGTCACCGTTCCAATAGAAAGAGCGTTTTTGTTTTGCTAATAACTTTGGTGCCTTTTGAAAAATCTTCACAAAACTTGCCCGCAAAAATGTGCTTAATATATTACTTTGTAATATATTACACAACTGTTCTTTGTAAAGAGCTAAAGGTTGACGTGATGCTACAGTTAAGTGTTGTAATTCTATCAAAACGAATGTATAAACACCAAAAAAAACACTGAAATTCACCATTTAATATTTTACTGAGCTGACTAACTTGCGCCACCACCATGTCCAGTTTCTGACCTCACATATCATATCACTCAAGACGTGTTAAATAACAATATCATGTCACTCAGGATATCTCAAATGACATTGATGGCATCCCTGATGACATCATCCAAGCTTCTGCTTCACAAATAGAAATTGTTTAGTACTGGAGACCAGTCTCCTACAGTATGGTAAGAGTTATGTGGTGCACACTTTAGCTACCTATGAAGTTTTAAGTGCAAGCAGTAATTCATTAAAGGAAGGTAGAGACTGAGCGTGAGTAATAGTTGTGCGTTACTGATGGGTTGTGTCTAGACTTAAAGGCTTGTTTAGAAGTTTCTGCATGCTAACATGAAAGAGTTGCCCGTATGAAAAGATTATTGCAAACGTTCAGACCCGTCAGATGATGTAATCTGTGATATGTTCAGTGATATCATCAGTTATGTTTTGTGGATTGTCATCAGTAATGTAATCAATAATATCATTTTACATCTTGAGTGATGTGATAAGGCAAGTCATATTTTTGAAAAGAAGGGGACCCCTTCATAACAAATAGACTTGCTATACGTAGGGACAGACCATATTAGGTAAAGAGAACTATAGCAAGTTTCAATATCACATGTCAAAATATTCTAGGTATATACTCCATGTAACCACCAGTTATACATTACACATAAATCAAAAATACATAATTATTATGAAAAAATATAGTTTTATTTATCCTCAATTTCCATTTTTTATTTTTCTAAATTCATTTTAAGTCATTTGATTGAGAAATATGCAGTGACAATAAATATTAACAAAAGATAACATATGAAATAATTATACTGAAACAAATCATTATATTCATTAAACAATTAAACAATTCAAACAGATGAGAGTGAATATCTAGTTGATGGACAGTTGATGCAGGCAATGCGGTAGATGTGAGCTACGCGCGTTTCGGCAATTCTGCCTTCATCAGGTGACCGTCTATTGCAATATAACTATATGAAATATAAAATAACACGGTGGTTACTATTTCTATATTATAAAAATACCTAGAAAGTTGATCATTTATTCAATCATAAACATAATACCAAATTAAACGGCTAATTTATCTGTTTTTTATCAACAACATTATTCATAAATAATACATTTAATTACATATCATTGATTTCAAGAGATGCATTGATTTTCACTGATGTAGCATTACTTGGTCTTATAGTTTATCTTCAAAAAAACAACTCAAATTATGGTACATTCATCAATCCTATCGTACTGCAGAAAATTATTATTTACATAAAATATATACAAAAATAATTCTAAATATACTAAACTATACTAATTACAATACTAATAAAGAGTGTAAAATTGATAGAATGAAAAAGAAAAAAGAGAGAAAGAGAGAGAACAAGAAGAAGAAGAAAGAACAGGATGAAAAAGATGAATAAAGAAATAGATTTAAAGAAAAAAGTATACATGCACATGGCCCAACAAATACAATGGTTGCAAATGAAAGATAATTCATCAATAATCTATTTAAAGGATCTTAATATCCTACAAAGATATGGACCTAACAAAAAGTTAGTCTGTAGAAGGGAGTTCAGTATCCAATTCTGGAATCAATTCTGAATTTGGTATACATGCAACTGATACTAGAGGCTGTATTCTTATAATTAAGGTATAGTAATGACTGACTTACTTCATAACATACGAGCTTAGTTGAATGAGTGGTAGCGGAATTCCAAGCAGGGTGTTAAATAACTATAAAAACAGTAATTCAATAGAATCAATGTTAGTTCTGTGACCTAGTATCAGGGTAAGTTAAAATACTAGTATCATATGTTGCTACACTTACTAGAAAACTTAAGTTGTAAGATCCTAAGAATTTACGTATGGTTAGACGGCTAAGAATATAATCACAGTATTCTAGTAGTTGTATGTCGATTCAGCTGTATTTTTGATTTATGTGTTATGGATAACTGGTGGTTACATTTAGTATATACCTAGAATATTTTGACATGTGATATTGAAACTTTCTATAGTTCTCTTTACCTAAATAAGGCAAGTCATAATCAGGACATGGCGGGGGCGCAAGTTATAGTTAGCTCAGCAAACAACTGTTAAATTTCAGTATTTTAATTTTAAACATAAGTTTGATATAATAGTACAACATCTACAGTCTCATGTTCTGTCTGAGGCCATGATGGCTTCGGATTGTATGTATTGCAAACTGTTTTCTGTGAAACACAAGTCCTTTAGTGGTGGTTAGCGAAATCATTTGAGGTTGTTTCAAAAGGGTGTGTTTTTTTTTTTTCTTTTTTTTTGAGTAGTGTCTCTTGAGTGTCTGAATATATGACTGCTTTGTTCCTATCGAATGACTGCATTATTATTATTTTTTGTTTGAGCCAGTGAGAGTGTCCTGTGGGAGTCCCCATGTCAATTTTACTTCCTGTTTCAGGAAGTTGTGCTCCATTTCAAGGAATCGTTTTTTTAAAAACTTTGAGCCCTGAGCTTCCTCACAGGCTTAAATAACAAAGGTGTCTTTTTAGGTGTTAGTTACATTTTGGCATTTGTAGGTTCACGTTACATAAAAACCAGTACCGAGGTACCTGTAAAGAGAGACAAACCGAATGTCCTTGTCAAATACAATTAGTTTAATGTGTATATGGGAAGACTCTGTGCTCAACCACTCCTTTGTCTACTCACCGAAACCCAGTGGGCATCCAACACCCCAGGTACAACTACCTCGCATCTTTTATTTTAGTAACTTTTTTGGGTCAAAACTGACTTTAGTAGTTTAGGCATATATGTGATAACGGCAGGTTATTAATTACAAATTATCATATTCTATTTAAGTAATGGAATTTTCCATAAACCAATACAGTTTTTACTCATGCTGCTGTCAAGTCAGTCGCATCCTTAACAACCATTTCTTCCAACACCCTCCCCAAACAAAACACCCTATCAACTGAGGTACATGGGTGGAGTAAAGCCTCATAAGTACATAATGATAGGTGACGAGAGACGTGGGCTGAGGTACTACGTGAAGGGAGGGAGACACCGGCTCATGGCTGATTCAGCAATGGACAACATCATTAGAATTGTAAGGGCTCTCGTATGAATTGGGCATGCACATAACTTCATGCCTCTGGAGAGGTATGTCACCAAGGGGCCCCAAGAGTACTAGAAATGTTTGTAGTTATCTCAAAAGATGTCTGCCATTTGTTTCATCCTAATGGCTTTCCAGGGTCTAACTTGCTATTGAGACCGTGATGGCGCCTCCCTCTTTTTCCCTGCACCCAGGCATAACCACATTATTGCCTTGTCACCCCTAGTTTGGCGCCTAAGGGTGTCCTCCCTCAGTCCTAACAACACAGAGTATAGGGTGTTGGGGATCAGATAGTGTAGGCTATCTTTGATTTGTGTTAGTATCTCAGTCCAGAATGGGTAAATGGTTGGGAAGTGCCACCATTTGTGGCATAAATCCCCCAGCAATCCACAGCCCCTCCAGCAGAGATCTGATGTGTTGGGGAAGATTTATTTTCAGTTTAGTAGGGTACAGTGCCTCCCTCATCCGGATGGTTGAACTTGGAAATATCTCTCCGGAGCTTATGCCATTAAGCTTCCGGGACATCCATCCCAAGAATATTCTCCCAAAAAAAGCAATGTGGCGAGGCTGCGGGGTACATATTGTGATGAGCAGTAGGGAATACAGGAAGGTGATGCAACGCCTAGTATTTACCACCTGCCTACCAAACTGCTAAATAGGGGTAAGCTCTCTAGTGGTGGCTGCTTTGATTTCAGGGTGTAGTACCCAGTGACGTAGCGGTACTGTTCTGAGTATGGAAGGTGAAAGTCTCTGACAGTGCTTGAAGGTGAGGATGTACCAGTTGTGAAAATGGTCATAAATGGTGAGGCATCCCCCTTACCTCCATAAATCAAAGGGTCCAGTTTGAAGGGCTGGAAAAAACGCAGGGTTATAATGAATCGTTGTGATAGGGGAAGGAAAGTTAGTCCACTCTGCCGATCTATTTACTTCATCCCAAATGTAAGCGCTGTTTTGGTGGTGGGACTCTGGTATGTATTGGGGGGAGGATCTGTCTTTGGTTTCCACAACACATCCCATATATATTTCCCCACTACCGCCCTATCCATGTATAACCAGTGTTTATCAGATTTGCGTGGGGACCACTCTGAGATTACTCTCAACTGTTCTGCTTTGTAATACAAGTGGGAATCTGGGCATGCCAAGCCCCAAGAGTCCTCTGGTAATCTTCAGTTTGTAAGGAAGGCGAGCTATGCAGTTCTGCTAAATGAAGCGTGTTACTAGCGACCGGAGTGTCGATATGAATCCACACTCCAAATTTATGGGCAGACCCTCAAAAATGTATAGGCACTTGAGTAGGACTGTCATTTTGATGGCGTGTACGCATCTGAACCAAGAGATATACATGGGTGCCCATCGTTTGAGATCTGCTTTTAATTCTTGTAGAAGTGGCGAGTAGTTAGCTCAATATACGTTTGATATTTTAGGAGTGCGTTTAATCCCTAAGTAGGTGATATCTTTTTTTGCAAATTGAAAAGGGGAGGTGGCTACAAAGGCGTCCATGTCGGGGGGTTAGGTAAGCCTGCTTCCTCCTCGTATAGTCGCAATTCCACTTGTAGAGCTACTAGTGATGGTTGGGGGGGGGGGTGGTAAGTGACAGCAGTATGTCATCTGTGAATAAGGAGATTTTTTGCTCAATTGACCCAAAAGTAAGCCTTCAAATGGAGAGTGACGAGCATAGTTTGGCCTCTAGGGGTTAGATACTAAGGGCGTAAAGCAGTGGGGAGAGGGGGCACGCCTTCCGCGTCTCGCACCCTAATGGAAAAAGCTCAGAGCCCACCCCGTTAACTAAGACTTTTAATCAGGGAAGGTGTAGTTGGCCCGGATCATGGTTTTGAATTGGTTGCAGAAACCAAAGCACCGAAGGGTATGAAATAAAAAGGTCCAGTCCACCCGGTCGAAAGCTTTCTCAGCATTGAGGACCAGCAAAACATTTGGTATCTTTTTTTTCTTGGTGGCTATTTTGACTAGGTGGACCACTCTTCTCAAATTATCATGTATTTGTTCTCCTTTGATAAAGCCCGACTGATCCGGGTGGACCAGATCCGGCATCTGATCATCCAGTCCGGTGGCCAATATCTTTGAGTATAATTTGGCATCCAGATCAAGCAGCGCTATAGGTCTATAAGAGCCGCAGGCTTCAGGATGATTGAGACGAATGCTTCGCTTATGGATGGGGGTGACTTCACTGGTCTCTGCCATAGTATTAAAAAGGGTCGTCAGGTGGATATCAAGTTGGAGCTAAATGTTTTGTAAAATTGGGCTGTCAGCCCGTCCAGTTCCAGGGACTTGTGGAGTTTTAGGGGCAACAATAGCAGCGCAAATGTCGTCTTTGCTAATCGGACCCGCTAGACTCTGGTTTTGGGCGGCTGTCACTTGAGGGAGTTCCTATCTCTATAGGTCAGTTGGGTGTGCTCGTCTGTGGGTGCAATGGTGTATAGCTATTCCTAAAACCTGCCAAAGGTTTGAGCTTTGTCGAAGTCTGAGAGTGCTGGTCCACCAGACTCCCGATTGATCTCCCCAATGTGTTCCCCCTCACACTTGACTCTGAGCTGTCATGCCAATTGTGACCCAACTTTATTGCTGTGTTTATAGATTGTGCGTTTAAGACGTAGAAGTTGAATTCAGTTCTGTTAGTATATATAGTGTTAAACTTTACCCTTAGAGCAGTGACCTTCCATTGTAGAGCTATCCTTGGGTGCTCTTTGTGCCTGTTCTGTCTCAAGCAATTCTGCCTTGAGTGACAGTCTGCCTTATGCCCGTTGTTTATTATGTGCTGAAACCAGTGCAATGTATTTCCCTTTGACTACTGCTTTAAATGTATCCCAATTATTGGAGGGGGTAGTAATCCTGTGGGTTGTTCAGTTGGAAGTATTCTCTGATGGCTTTATGATGATTGTCCCGAGAAGGCGAGTGTGAAAAGAACATATAGTCACGTGTTGCAGGATGGAGGGTCCGCCATGCATCTGTTAGTCTGAGTGAGAGCACCGCTTTTTTCAGGGCTTTGGGGGAATCTCTCTGTGTGAGACCTGTAAGGATGAGTGCTATCCATTCCCAAGTTCCATGTAAAATAAAAATCTCCCATCAGGAAGATCACGCCTTCTGCAAATCCCCCCCACTAGAGATATAAATGTATGTATAAACTGGACTTGATTGCTATTAGGGGCATAAACAGAGGAAAACGTACACATTCAACCACCAATTCGCCCTTTCACCATTACAATTCTCCCTTCTTTATTGGTTTTGCAACCCTCGGGCATGAATTTCAACGAGGTTTGGAAGCATAGGGTCACATCGTTGTCTATGGTGGCAGCAGAGGACTTGTATTTCACGGGGTAGGTCCTATGTCACAACCTATGGTCTTCATCTCTCTTTGAGAGGGTTCACATAACATCGTTGATATAGCAAGTACTTCCATAATTTGAGTTGTTTGGCAGGGGAGTTGAGACCTTAAACGCTCCAAGTAAGTTTAGTGATCGCCATGAGTATTTAGTGTTCCTGAGTGTTAATGCTGGTCTCTGGGCATCGTCCCCTTGGTTTCTCTCTCCCCTCCCCTACAAAGGAAAAAAGGTCACATTGTTTCAATGGCTCCCATCCCCTGCCTCCACCTACCCCACAACGCCATCAAGCGTTTCCCCCCTGTACCAACAAACCAACCAACCTAAACCCCAAAACATAAAAAAATGGGACCACATGTCCCCAATAAAATACAGTAATCATTGAAAAATATGTAGTGTAAGGCGTGGCGGTCAGTAACCACTATTGCAATGTCATTGAAGCCTATTATTGGCCCAATAGGATTACCTGAATGGGGTCTCCAAGCAGAGGTCTTACCATATTGTAGTCTCTAGGAAGATGCCTAGTCTGTCACTGCCCCTGCACAGATCGAGGAGGCTAAACCGGCAGGAAGTAAATTGTCCGGAGTGTGCCGGCATCCACGTAGCTCTGGCTTAGTAACAAGCCTAAAGAGGAAGAAAGGTAGTGTTAATAGTTCCTCGTTTTCTCAGCTGTCACTGTTGTCATTGGGAAACCCAATGCCCGTGTCCATGTTCCCCTGGGAGCTTCCACTCGGGACTTTCATTCCATCCCTGGCGTGTGAGGGTGGGATTCCTATTAGGGCCGCTGCTATCGATAGTTCCTTGAAGTGATGTCTCAAATTCTGTAGATTGAAGTCCAGCCCTAAAGGATAAGTCCAATGGTATTTTATGCCGTCTTATCTCAGTTTGTCTGTGACTGGGCGAAACTGTTGTTGGCAGGCTAGCATTGCAAGGGCAATATTGCGAGGAAAAAAAAGCATGTTGCACTCTGAAACATGATTTCTTCTTTCTTTGTGCCGCTTGACGGATTGTGTATTTTGCCTTAAAGGAAATCAATTTCGCCAAAATGTCTCAAGGGCGCCTTCCACATCTGGTGTCTTGTTGGCCCACCCAATTAATTCTTTCATTTTTGATCTTTACTTGGTTGTCCCCTAGCAGTTCTGTGAACAGACCTGTCGCAAAGGCCTCCAGATCTGGGCTTTCTACCCCTTCTTCCAGGTTTCCGATGTGAATGTTATCGGGCGTGACCTGTTTTCGAGATCTTCACATTTTAAGATTGCTAGGCACTCTTTTGATTTGTGTCTTCTTCAGAGGCATAAAAGCAGCGAGCAGGAGCACTGGGGGCGACCTAACACCAGCAGCCAAAACTCGGGCACCGACAGTGCCTGTCCAGTGCATGATACTTGGGTACCCTTGGCGTGGTGTTGTGTATTTGGCAGAGGACCTATAACTTGGCAGACCAGGGGACGACAACAGGGCGGGGCTTGGAGTACCGCTCCTCAGTTGTGTATGCTGCAGTGACCCTCTGGGGCGAGAGGGGGTCATTTGGATCTTCTGTATGCCGAAAGAGTAGCCTTCTATCAGGGGTCGACTCGAAGACTGTCCTCCCCTGGAACGGAGAGGCAGCTAGTTTGCGAGTGCGTACTGTTGCAGAAATCGGGTCACGGCCGGCTATCCAGTTGCTGTTGTCATCGTCCCCTACTGCCTCGGCACTGACAGAGCTATGTACATGGGGCGATCTTCATTGGCCCCAGTCACATATGTTGGAGGCTGTGCATTCAGAGGCCTCCCTCACTTAATCCGAAGGGGTGCCGGCAACTACTTTGCATGCAGGTGAGTGAACCAGCAGGACAGCGATAGGCCAAAAGCCATCTCTCCACACCTTCCGGGCTCCACTGGGAGCCCCATTAACTCTGGGCTGCCATTTGAGTCACCATCATGTGCCACATGGTGGGCCTGCTATATTGGGGTCAGCCAGTTGACCGGTACTTCGTGTGTGCATGGACCACACATCAACGACTAGCATCAAGGGACTGTAGCCAAATGACATGCACCTCAATCCAAAACCGCTTCTACATAGATATAAGACTGGGTTAATTGGCCGAGTTTTCATCGCCCTGGGAACTGTTGTGCCACCATCGGGAGGCAGGATGGGTGCTCTCCTGCAAGTCACACTCACCGTAGGTCGATTTTAGTGTCTCCCCTTTGCCACAGAGTGTTTTGCCCAGTTACGCAGGTGTATGCTGCTAGAAGGTGCTGTGTCAATGAGGCGCCCCACCGGGAAACCGCGGGCAATTGCACGGTGTGTTGAGGCCTCCGCAAGGGGTCATGACCTCTCTACTGATGCAGTGCTACATTAGGTGACAGAGCGACTGTGCTCCCTGGAGTCTCTTCACCCTACAAGACTATCCCTTCATCTCAGGTGTTGCAGAGTTTCTGGTATATAGGTCGTTCCCTGTACATCGAGACAGGGAGCCCTCCGGTGCGACCATTTCCTCATCCGCCACTCCTCAGCAGGCGTGGTAGGAATCTTCCTCAATCCGATCATCTGGTGACTAATAAGTGGCCTCCGTCATGCCTTCCCCTCAGGACCTGGTATACTGTGTTCAATGGTCTCGGTCAGGCCCATGGGGCCTCTGGGGCCTTGACTTTCTGTGATGCTGCAGCAGAGCTTGTGTGGATCACATCCACTCGGCCATATTTGTTGGCCCATCCTCCCTTTTATTTCTTTAAAAATATTTTTGAGTACCACAGTACTCCTGTGGTACTGCAGTAATCGTCTACTATACTGGTACTGTGTAATCATTCAAACTTCAGCTTGTGGAGTTTGCTTCTCGCAATACCGGGCCTTCCACTCTACTAAATGGGGTCTGCGCTGGATCTCACAGGAATACCACTGTACACACATCATGATAAATCGTTTTTCCCCCTTCTTTTTGGCCCTTGCAAGTTGTCACTCTGTGCCCCCACAGAAGTACCTGGAGGTCGGGTTACCCCCACCCTGCCTCCCTATGTTTTTTTTTTATTTCCAGGACTGAGTCAATGTGTCCTGTAATGACGGGTGCAACATTTCTCTTCATGTTGGGACCAGCTAATCCGATCGTTTGGTTCCATGGGACCGGTACTGCTCCCTGGGAATGAGGGGACTGATAGGGGTAAAAAGATTGCTCTGTGTTTGTAATTTGAGGCACAGTGGGAGGACCTCGATGCTGCTCTGGGACCAACCACCCAGATAGCACTGTGTTAAATGGTAGCGGCAGTTTCAATCGATAACCTTTCAAGTATTTGCCCGGCGGTAATCGCCTCTCATACCACTCGATAATTTACCAATGAAAGAGGCAGGCGCCGGAGACTGGAAGGCAGGAAACAAAGTTTTATTCCGTCGGAGCAGAACACATCAGATCAGACAGCAAGGTATCGTCACGAGGTGCTCTAACTGCATCTCTGAGGCCTGGTCTCTTATACACAGGTTTATTGCTTTATTACATATGGTACATTCTTGTTGAGGCTTTGATGTACGGGAAGACATTCCTTGGAACCCCCACTTCAAGCTCGTTCCCACACATATCTACAGTAGAAGTCCCCACCCCACCCACAGTAGGAGATGGCTATCACGCAGCTGGATATTCTGCCAATTCCCGGGGGTGTGTGCAACCGGCCGGGTCTCAGGGGGTAGGGGCTTTTGATCCACCGTAATCCCTTTGATGTGTTTCCCTTACAGTAGGAGCAATAAACTGCATCCGCAGGGCTAGGTGATGGCCTGGGATCGGTTCGGACAATGGGGCGCAGAGGAAGGGGGGGGGTTTATCAAAGAGAGGCATGACCATGTATGGGATGTCGGTCAGGTGTGGGATGTGGTTCCATGGCAGGGTCGTGCTGAATGAGAGGGTTTATGGCCCGTGTATGAGAGAGCGGGGGCGGCCGGCGCGCGGGGGATGCTCGCAGCGCCAGGGGAAAGCGCTGGCGATCGAGAATGAGCGGGGAGAGAGTGGGGTGCTTAAAATGGCGGCCGTGCATTCGCTGTGCGTGGCGCTGGGGAGTGGCAAGATGGCGCAGATAATGTTCAGTTTGCAAGCTAAATTTCCACAGTCCTCCCTTTTAACATATCTCGCCAGCTTGCCTGGCCGTCATTTATCTTCGTTAACCTTCAGCTATAATATCGTTAATGTCTTTCGTACATTCCTTAAAGATACAGAGTTTTTAGGGCAGGCAGGAGTAATCTGACACATTTGCTTATAGTTACATACAGGTGATAAAGTAGGCGAGGAGGTAGTACATACAGAGTTACATCAGCTGTGCCGCATGTCAGGCCCAGGGACAGGAAGAGGGGAGTTTGTTTGAGCACAAATAGGATACTGTAAAGCAAACAGGATGTTTCTGGCAAAACAAGGGATATTTCATACATTACTTAAGGCCCAGACTTTGTGTGGATCGAAAATAGTCAGTATAGTCATGTACATGGCTGGTGTTGTATGAATGTCACTATACAAAGTTACATTTTCTTAACTTCTCAGTGTACAGTCGGAAGTGATTGATGCAACATCATGAAAACTTGATAGGAAGATAGTTAATATAAAAAGGTGGTTGGGAGAGGATTTTCAACTTTGACATGGGTTCTTCTTTCCAGTGTCCTTTTTTTTTTATAAAGAGCCATCACTGGTAAGCTCTTATTGTTGTTCTTCTTTCGTTGGCACTGTTGAGCACCGGCGGTGGAGCTAAGGTCCAGCTCAAATCCAATTTCTCACGTTGCAGGGTGTGACCATTCACTGTTCTCCGATCACAGCCCCGTTCCTTAACACAGTTCACCATAGGTACTTTGAGACAGGGTACCTGCTTTTTGTTCTTCTGTAGGTAAGTCAGATTCATAATCCATATAAAAGAGGGTGAGAGAGAGAAGGGTGTGACGTGCTTCGGGATGCCGAGGGAAGAGGGGGTGGAGTGGGATCGGATCAAAAAAATGTGGACCAAGGGGAGCAGAATCTTCCACCACTGGGCCCATCAATCGGGCCCGACGGGTTGAGACTTCAGGCACGCTGGTCAGTGAGCAGGGGGGCCTCGATGTAGCCCTTCGCGCTTATCATCCTGAAAATGGTGTCTCGTCTCACGCCCTTTTTGCTTCGTAGCTTCCCCCTTGGTCGATGTCATAGATGTTCCATGGTCTGCAGCCAGGCTGTGCGTCACGTCCGACCCCTCCCTTCCGATGGCAGCACGTTATCTTTAAATGGGTACAAGAAACAAAAATCTTAGAGAGTTGGCAGGGAAGACATTTACATACTTCATCCTCTCTCCCAACCACCGAGTGGTTGCGGACATGCTTTTATCGGTTGCTGTATGATTGGTGTCTATTAACTCTGATGTTAGTGTGTGCGTTACTAATCTATTAATCATTGCTGTGGTGCAAGTTTCTGTGGGTGTCCCTGCCCATCGTCTGGCCCTCTAGGTGCCGATTCCTGCGCCCGATACTGGTTGCAGGAAGCCTGACATCTGTCAACCTTCTAGTCTATTAAAAATTCGAACCGGCTTCTCCGGCAGAGGCTCGTTCGTCTCAACACAAGTTTTGTTAATACATATTTCCTTCCGAGGACTGCTAAGTTTATGAAAAGAAAGTGCGAGGTGCTACTGTCACGGGTTCACGAGTATCCATTTCGGGGAGGAACATAAGCTAAGCATTATTTTTGCTGGCGACAATAGGTAACCCTTTATCAGTTTAGGCGATGTATTATTAGTGAATAAGGTCATCAGCTGTTTCGTTCGAAATACTCTGAGGCGGCTAGTATAGGGCTGGGGTTATCTTGGGAGAACGGGGTGCTTTAGACATTCTATTTCGGGGTAATTGGGCGGGGGTAATTCTGGGCGGTGGAGATGGTGTTGTTAAAGCTCTGAAAAACGGAAACCACTGACATATAGTCCCCGTGATGAGGGCCAAATTGGGAGACATCAGTCGTCTTACCTGTCCTTTCTTTTCTCAGCCAATTAAGCTCAATATTTGTAGAAAGGAGAGGTAGTAACGTGGCAGAATACGGTCGTTTTGTTTCAGTCAATTTGTTCGAACACCACCGTGCTCCAGGCCAATTATACACTTACCGAGGAGGTATGTGTCGTTAATTTATTCAAAAAGAAAAGAGGGTAAGAAGGCTTTTTAGTGAGGGAGGGAGGGAGGGAGAGGGGGAGAGGGAGGGGGAGGGGGAGAGATGTGCATCAAGTAGGCTATTTGGCATACATACAACACAAAACGAGAGAGACATGGGTAAGATAATAGGCCACTTGGTGCACACACAACATGGAGTAGCATGGGTCTGTTCCATGTAAGAAAACACAAGCGGGGAAAAGACATAAATTCGGTGATCACGTACACACAAATGCCGGATAGGGTGTGACAGTACATGCATCAAGCGCAGAAACTTAAGACGGAGACTCAGGGCTACGTTGAGTATCGGGACCTCTCCTTTCCTGTCCTCCTTTCCTATGCATGCTGCGTACTTTCAGTATTTTGTAGTTTATCCTAGGGGGTGTCGGACCCTTTATTCTCCTCCCTTTGATCGATGGGCGAGCACTTCAATCATACAGTGACGCTCTCTTCAAGTGACCTAAGCATGAGATGCACACACATTCATACCGTGTAATCATAGCACACACGCACAATCATGCCATACAGTTTCTCATGTTCTCAATGGTGGTCTGCACTTCACGCACTATCTCACAACGTTTGTCTAAATTTTCCCTGATATTGAACTCGGTGCGGTCCATGTCCACTTCATTCTTCAGTCGGAGCTTCGTCGTGACCTATAGAGGGGAAAAAGAGGGGAGGGGATGTGCAGTATTCAAAGTACCCTAGCGCGCGCAGACACGAAAAAGTTCTACTTACCACGTACCAGGCTAGTCGCAGGAATGGGTGATACCACAGACCTATTATTCTTTTTGTCCGAGACAAAGATGCTCTAATTTATTTCATTTCCTAAATTCGGGTTCCCTTGTCATACATGCATTTCTCAATCGGTCGTGTATTAAGGTGCAAGATACCATACCTTGCGTTCGGCATATACCCTGAGCTATGGTTGACCATTGTTTAACAACTATTGGAAAAAGATAGGTGTGATGGGTACAAATTCCGTTAATCAAAAAAGATTCAGGCAAATGGGGACTGCATTATCTGTTTTCTATTGCTTGGGAGTAACAATCATTTATTCAAAAGAAGAAATCTTTATCAACCTATGTGATTAGTCATGACACTGATTCCGTAATTCTTTCAAGAGGCCCTTTATTTAAAACAATGTCAGTATACAAGATACGGGCCTACAACCGTTCAGGCCGGCCACGGGGTGGGAGGCGTCGAGTGTCATGAGCAACGCTACTACGGCATAAAATCGGTTCCCTTCCCGCCCCTCCCCGACCATCATGTGTGGAAGCATCGCATATATATATATATATATATATATATATATATATATATATATATATATATATATATATATATATATCTTTTTAACACAAATGTCACGTGACTGGGACGCCACAAGGGTTTGTAGGCCTCTCCTACATCGGCGCCATCTTGGGGCGAGGTCGGGCCAGAGTACAGTCTAAGTCTTTCCATGAATTAGCTGTTGGACCAGAATTCCTTTCAGTAGTTCGAGAACTTTCGTTAGCGTCAACTTTGCGTCAGCATGGCGTCACTGCGACCCCCGTAGAAATGCCATGGTTCGTTCTTGGGGCGGGGCAGCAGGCGGGTTCTTCCGCCGACGCTTCGAACCAGTCTTTCTCACTGCACCAAGCGGAGGCAAGGTGGCTGCCGTCCGGGGCAAAGAGCAGTGGCAGCGGTTTGTCCTTACCGGAAGTCCGTGGGAGTCGAGTGTCAAATGACTCCAGCCGATTCTGCAAAGCTGAGGGGAGCATTTTGTCAAGGGTGGGGCCCACGCCCAAGCAGACAAGCTTTCGAGTCCAGAATCACCTCATGGTGGGTTAGGCCTGGATCCGGAGAACCGACCGCCGGAGTCCAACGGCAGCAGCAGTAGCAGCTCTTCGGCACAGCCACCGGGTGGGCCCAGTAGCAGCGACAGCAGTTTGGATGGTATCGCCACCGGGGTGGGTCCCCGATTACTTGGCTGCGGGGGCCCACTCCTCGCGTCGGGCGCTAGTGGCGATCCTGGTGAACCCGTGCTTGGGCGGTCGTCCGGTGGTCGCGTGCAGCGGCAGGGTGCAGCTCAGCTGGCCGGTGAGTCAAAGACGGTTGGGGTGCAGCTTAGCTGGCCGGCGAGTCAAAGACGGTTGGGGTGCCCTCATCTGCTGGCGAGCCTCCACCTGGGGAGGCGGGGGAGGCCCGTCCGCGTCGCCTCCCCCCCGTCAGGGCACCCTAGCCGTTATTGAAGGAAGAAGAGAATGGGAGGATCCACACGACGTGGCAGGGTGCGACTCAGCAGACCGATGAAAAAGACGGCTGGGGCGTCCTCATCTGCTGGTGAGCCTCCACCTGGGGAGGCCCGTCCGCGTCGCCTCCCCCCTGCCAGGGCACCCTAGCCGTTATTGAAGAAAGAAGAAGAGAATAGGAAGATCCGCCTAGCGTGGCAGACTCCGCCTTGGCGCTGTCAGAGTTTTGGCACTTCGTGTAGCCTCCGGCTTATTCGCACAGTCGTCCGCCACTGATGTCAATGGATTTTTGCATGGCTTTTATAGCCCAAAGCCGACTAAAAGAACCGCCCAAAACAGGCCAATGTTGCAATTTCGAGGAAGGAGAGGCGAGGACGGTGTCACGTGGACGTTAAGGCTTTGGGATGGAGGTTGCAGCAGACTGTCATGTAAATAGTTGTTTTAAAACGTGTTTTAACCTGTTTACCCTGTTGGTGTGTTTGTTATATCTTATAAGTTATTAAAATGTTATAACTATACTACTTCGTTGGAGTGTTTGTACATATTTGCAATCTGATGACGAGCACAAGGAGGTTACTGTGCAATCGGAAAAATAACATAGCCCAATTGTGCGCGATCTAGCCCTAGTTTGGTGACGTCGATGGTGGGTGTCAGCAGGCTTCCGTTTGTGCAGGATTTTGTCATGCTTATTGGGCGGGGTGGGCAGTAGGGCAGACATGTTTAGGTAGCGAGAGTAATGGAGTCGGGCTACCTCGTGGCCGTCTCGACCGTGAGCTTGGCTCCTTCCCTTGGTTTCATATGTCCCACAAAGGGCTAACTCCTAGCGTTACTTTAGTTTTTGTAAGGTCAAAAAGGATCCCACCAGTGCCTTTACTATTTTGTCGATTCCTGTTCGTTCATCCTTCGTTAGTCGATTCATTCTGGTGGAATCTTTCTTTCTCATCTCAGGGTCATCCAACGTTATTGCCGACGTTGTGTTCAGTACAGGAGGCTCGGCCGGCGCGGAGGCCGTGAGGACCGAGGCCCCTGTACTGCTTTCGTTCGTGTTTGGGGGTTGTGGGTGTTGCACTATTGATTGGGAGGGTGCGTATGGAGGGGGCATGTAAATGATCGGGGGACCTAATAGTAATTCATCATTCGTTCGCTGTTTAGAGGATAACTCAGGGTAGAGCAAAGAAGGGGTCCTAACAGCGTACTGGCCTGATGTTTCGGGCTCCTGTCTTAGTTTAGTTTCCCTTCTCTCCTTTATTTCTTCTTCTAACTTTCTAGCGGCAAGGTGAGCTGCTTTTCGTAATTCCTTTTCTGCTTTTACTTCTTCCCTCTTTTTCCGTTGTGTTGCTTCTTTGCGCCACATGCCGATACTGTCAAGCATAGTAGGCATCGTCTTATTGCTACGCGGAGCTATTTCTAGCACTTCTATCTTATGGTCGTTGAAGGATCTCATCAGTGGCCACTGACTCTCGGGGTCCTTCTTTGTATATTTATGCCATAGCTTGGTATAAGCTACGGTGACTAGTCCATATTTAGTGAACATGTCCTTATTAGGGGTGCCTTCCAGTGGGGCCGGATGGTCCACCTCTAATAAGCGGTCCGGGCAGAACCAACTACCAATCAGTGGGGAGAAGATAGGCATGACGGGTTTCAATGGGGACAAAAGTCAGCACTACCTATCTTTTCACTGCTTACAAAGACTAGATAGAATATCTCTATTCCTCGTTATTTGTAAGCAGAGAATACCTCCAAAGAACCAATATCGAACAACTAGTGTTCGGACAATCAATCAATCAATGGGGAGATAAAGATAGGCACGACGGGTTACAACGGGGACAAAAGTCTGCGTTACCTACCCTTCACTATTTGCAAAGACTAGACAGAATATTTCTATTCTACGTTATTTGCAAACAGAGAATATCTCAAAGAGCACTATTCTTCAAAACAATCAATGTTCGGACAATCAATCAGTGGGGAGATAAAGATAGGCACGACGGGTTTCAACGGGGACAAAAGTCTGCGTTACCTACCCTTCACTATCTGCAAAGGGAGAGAGAGAGAGTATTTCTACTCCTCCCCGTTTGTAGACAGCGAATATCTCAAAGAGAACAATCAATGAGCACAATCTATGAGCAATACTAGTATTCCAAAGCTTCAAACAATCAATCAATTATTTCGCAATTTGTCGTGTATCACGACCTTACCCGGACCGCGTGGACAGTTTCTCGTCTTCCGCCTCCAGCGCCCGATCGTCCTCTACTCTCCGTATTTGCCGCGGCACTCCTGATGGTTCCCAGTCAGGACCGTAGATCACTCGAGAGAGGTCTGCTCGGAACCAGTGAAGTTCGGATGATCGGCTGCCAGACGAGGGTCTATTGGGCAGGAGCTCTCCCGATCGTTGCAGTCGTTCACTCTGTCGTCGGGACCTCTCCCACTGGATCCACGTGTCGCTGATGGGCCCCACGTTTGGGACGCCAATTGTTAAATGGTAGCGGCAGTTTCAATCGATAACCTTTCAAGTATTTGCCCGGCGGTAATCGCCTCTCATACCACTCGATAATTTACCAATGAAAGAGGCAGGCGCCGGAGACTGGAAGGCAGGAAACAAAGTTTTATTCCGTCGGAGCAGAACACATCAGATCAGACAGCAAGGTATCGTCACGAGGTGCTCTAACTGCATCTCTGAGACCTGGTCTCTTATACACAGGTTTATTGCTTTATTACATATGGTACATTCTTGTTGAGGCTTTGATGTACGGGAAGACATTCCTTGGAACCCCCACTTCAAGCTCGTTCCCACACATATCTACAGTAGAAGTCCCCACCCCACCCACAGTAGGAGATGGCTATCACGCAGCTGGATATTCCGCCAATTCCCGGGGGTGTGTGCAACCGGCCGGGTCTCAGGGGGTAGGGGCTTTTGATCCACCGTAATCCCTTTGATGTGGGGTGTTTCCCTTACAGTAGGAGCAATAAACTGCATCCACAGGGCTAGGTGATGGCCTGGGATCGGTTCGGACAATGGGGCGCAGAGGAAGGGGGTGTTTATCAAAGAGAGGCATGACCATGTATGGGATGTCGGTCAGGTGTGGGATGTGGTTCCATGGCAGGGTCGTGCTGAATGAGAGGGTTTATGGCCCGTGTATGAGAGAGCGGGGGCGGCCGGCGCGCGGGGGATGCTCGCAGCGCCAGGGGAAAGCGCTGGCGATCGAGAATGAGCGGGGAGAGAGTGGGGTGCTTAAAATGGCGGCCGTGCATTCGCTGTGCGTGGCGCTGGGGAGTGGCAAGATGGCGCAGATAATGTTCAGTTTGCAAGCTAAATTTCCACAACTGTATTTAGTTTCTTAATTTCTTTAACAGCTGAACAGATTTAAACCAAATCACAAAAAGTGAACTTTTTTTTTAGTGAAGATACTGCTTTCTGCCAGACTTGGTGTCAATCTGTTCAGCAGTTTTTTTTTCTGTATTGTGTCCTAAAATTCCTATGGGAAATTGCATAGAAGACGCTTTTGGACCCCACATTTTTTTCGTGCACTGATAAATGGATCCCCCGAAGCTTTCCAGAAAAGATCTTGGGTAGATGAACTTTTATTTGGGAAAGTTTTGTGAAGATTCGTTATACTGTGCCAAAGTTATTAGCTAAACAAAAGACGCTCTTCTTTGCAAACTCTGACCTAACTATAAATACACAGTGGTGACCGTCTCAGTATTCAATTCTGAAATGTAGTTTATTCTGCTCTCTCTATCAAACTCAGGCAAAGAATGAATTTAGTGTTGTGCATTCCTAAGCCGTGAGCACAAAACCGTGACAATGGCACATGTCGAGAAATAAGTGGGATAGACATTATAAAAAGCTTAGCAGTGTCTTTACATTATTTTGCTAAATATTTGTGATTTGTATTTCGTTTTGTTTATGCTTTGCAGAACTCAGCCTCCACCAAAGCTGCCACTCGGCCCCAGCCATAAGATTGCAGACAATTATTACTGTACACGCGATGGACGTCGGGAAATGTACCCTCCAGTGATCATAATGTCACCTCACAAAGTTATCACTTCAGGAACCCAAGCTGAGAGGTAGGGGTTCTCTTCGTCTTTCATACAAAATGTTAAATGGTGAGTGGATTGCAGTTATAGGCTAAACTACCTTTTAGTTTATATCAAGCTACCAAAATGGGGGGGGGGGGGGAAATCTGTCTGTCTGTCTGACTGTCTGACTGTCTCTCGGTCACTCGCCGGGGAGAGAAATCCCTGAGCCTCCCGCCAGGGCCTGAATCGAGGCCTTAATCCCGATGCTAGCGGGATACTTGCAGTGGATCCATTATTGTGGACCTCTGGTTTTGTATCTATTTTTCTATCATTTCACATCGCGCACTTAAGCAGGAGCATTTGTTAGTAGGTCCTGAGGAATGCCGCGACACCTCTGAGGAGGGTCTTGGGCAGAAACATGTCAACCTACTACTCTGAGAAAATCCAACGGACGTAACCACGCCCGTCTGGTTTATCGCTTGGTTTCAATTCTGACCCAAGGA
The DNA here is from genome assembly GCF_964204655.1 of Triturus cristatus. Lineage (NCBI taxonomy): Eukaryota > Metazoa > Chordata > Amphibia > Caudata > Salamandridae > Triturus > Triturus cristatus. Next base: position 104,080,056 of record NC_140595.1, on the reverse strand, counting down.
TGCATTAATAAATCCTCTTGTGTACCTTGAAGCCAGTTTAAGATCACATTCTTTGCACTCACGCCCTGCGTTCCCTCACCATTTTACGCTCGTTAGAAAGGTATTTATTATACCTCCTGAAAACATCCCGTAGCACCTCCCTTTAGTGAGGGGGTTATAGCCCACACCGTGACTAGGCATTACGGTGCGAGGAGGTTCCCTATGATGAAGCATGCCAACCTTTGGTGGGGGAGGGAATTCGTCCTTAAAAGGGAATACCCCACATTTCGGCATACCAATTCTCTCTATTAATACTCTATTATTTTCCTTCTCCTCTCTTCATTAGACCCAGGAGTTTACTTTGTGGTTATTATATGTATTTGGAGAGAACTCCTGGCCCTCCTTTTTGTGTGTTTTTAGCCTGAAATTTACACCCGAGTGAGAGCACCAGAAACCTGAAGCAAAGATGTTTGCTGCAACATTGTCTACCCTGGCAAGCTGGGCAATCTCTATTTTCGACAACAAGGCCAAGCTCTCCCCATGGTACTTTAAACCCGTATTCCCACTCAGTTCCCTGGTAAGGAGTGTTATACTGGGCTCCAAAAATGCCAAGTTATCAAGTTTATCTTGTACTTCTCATTTGCCTTGTTTCATCTTGCTAGCGTCTGTCTGCTGGCTCAAGAAAGTGAGTGCAGGCCTGCAGCTAGCATGGTCCATACTTTTACAGCTCATTGATCGCGGAGAGACAAACAAAACCGAACTGGTCTGGATTCCTCTATAAATACCTGTGATTGGTCATTCTGAAGAAAGCATGGTGAAATTAGAAGCCTAGCTAAATTCCTGTTACAAGGGCTGAAATGAACCTCGTTTAGTGCTCAAGGTGATGAAGATGAGCCTATCGATGTGTCATATCTGTGAAAATAAAAGCTTTCATTAGCACTTTTTTTCATGTTTGTTCTTAGTAAGGCTGAGTAATCTCTGTTGTGTACGCATGAAGTTTCATCAACAGGCTAGCTCAAAAAGTGCATTGTGTGCACACATTAGTTTAAAAGGTGCACCAAAACAGATATATTGATGTTAATAGTCCTATGAAATCAGTGGATTTTTATCCCTCTCTGGGATCAAAGAGTGGTGGGCGAACACTTTCTCCCGCCTCATCCTGCTCTAAAAACCACATTGCTGTTCTTGTTTCTTTTGTACCTCTGATTGCTCCTTTTCCTGGCTCAACCGTCTTCCCAAATGAAGCGTTACAAAGCAGCTGTGCTAAGTGAATGCCCTCCATGGCCACTTTGTTTACTCTCCTGGTTTTGGGCATATGGAGGCTTTTAGGGTGTAAAATATAGGTTTCACGTAAAGGGAAGGAGGTGGACAGAACTGTGAGGAAGATGTAAATGTCCGAGAACACAATGTAATTTCTTTGATTAGGACAGAGGTCTCTAACCAGGGTGCACAAGGTCAGATTTGTGCAATATTGTCATGATAATATGTGGCTATTTAAACATTTTCTATTCAGATTGTGTTGCCAGATTTCATATACATCCTCGAAATGCGACAGTCCACAAGCAATGAAAGGACAATGCATAAGTTGGGGAGGATCTCGAATGTGGAGAGCAGTCATGGTCAAAGATTGGTAGTTTTCTTTGACTAGAGTTGCTGAATGGATGGAATGGATTTCAGTCATTAACTTGATTGGTTTGGTGGAAGACTTCTCTGTTCTGGGAGGAAATTATTCAAAATAAATTACGAAGTGTATACGAAATTCTCCATTTGTCACCTCTAATATCTTTTCCATTTTCACTGTGGTTACTTTCTAATTGTAACTTCATTTTCTCTACAGCACCGACACTGCAGTTGCAAAAAGTGAAAAGAAGCCAGTCATACCAGGAATACCGCCCCGAAAATGGGAACTGTCCAAGGATGAACCATATTTGTGAATTGGACATTTTTGGACGTGTCTTCCAAATTAACAGCATTGCATAGCAGAGAAAACAACTGTTCTCTACATTTTGACCTTTACACTTTGTGTAGAAATGTCATTTGAAAAACACATAATCACTAAAAATAATATATAATACAATTTTTACGAGTTATGTTTTTTCGCTCTTTTCTCTCTTGTTTTGGCAAAGTCAGTACTTTGTAAACCATAGTTCTCATTTCCTATGAATGGAGAATTTATGAGAAACCTATAGGACTTCATGTTGAATAGTAAAATCAACCTCAACATATCATTTCGCTGTTATTTACATGTGGTTACAATGTGGCTTCTTATTCACTGAATTGTGAAACCTGTATGTCTGTTCTTAAGAGTTGATCACTATTTATTTTTGTGTAGTGTTACTAAATATGTTTTTGCCTAAATGGGCTTGATGAGGTATGTCTTGCTGCTTCAGGGGCTTTTCAGACATTTGGGTAGGTGATTGTGATGGTCCAAGGTACATGCAGTCATCGAGAGTTCGCGACTCCACTGGGCTTGCAGCACTCCATTTGGGGGAGAAAAAGAAAAAAATGAGCACTCAATTTGCAAAGCGAACAACATTGTAAACCTACATGCTGCCACTACATGCGGTCAAAAGGGACTATGTCTCAACCCACATATGGAGAAAATGAGCACTCCGTTTGCAAAACTGAACAACATTGTTAATGTATGCCACCACAAACAAAATAAAAAGCTAACCTGCACTGATTCCTCATTCCATCCTATGGGATTGCTCCAAAATCCATTTAAGTATCACCTCACTAAGTGTATCCTGCTGGTACCTCCAAGTCTCTCAGAGATTCTACAGATCAACTTAACTGTGTCAAATGAAGGTCAAGGAAGGAAGGAAGGGTGTCGGCCTCTGTTGGGGCCTTATGTAGGTAGCATAACATTTACCACTTCATAAATACCGAATTTTACCGATTCGGTATTTATGAAGTGGTAAATGCTATGTAGGTAATCAGTATGTAAAAATTACCGAAATCGGAATTGGTCGGTAATTTAGAATCGGTATTTACCGATTCGGTAATGGTAACTGGCATCCCATTGATTCCTATGGGCCAGGAGGCCCATAGGAATCAATGGGAAGCCAGTTACCATTACCGAATCGGTAAATACTGATTCGGTAATGGGGGGAGCACAATCAAGGGTGGCAGGGTGTCAGTGACACCCTGTTGCACCCCTGATTCCTGCATGTGTGCACATGTGGCACACATACATGGTCTGCCACATTGCACACTTCTAAGTGCCAAAAAATGCTTTTTCTAAGCCATTCGTCATTTACCACCAACTTTTAGTTGGTGGTAAATAACGAATCCACACAACACCCACACACTCCCCCTACATCTCATTTCAGGATTCGGTATTTACCGACTCGGTAAAATTACCGATTCGGTAATTTTACCGATTCGGTACATTACCGAATCCTGAAATGTCCCCCCTACATACCAAAAGCCTGTATACCGGTCGGTAACGGGATTTTTACCGAAAATCGGCCGTTACCGACCGGTATTAGGCTATCTACATATGGCCCTTGGTCTTTAAACTTTCCTCTGGTCCTATTATTGTGCTTACAGGGCGTTGTTCACGCCACATTTGATGCTAATAACATCAGTGTGTGTGTGCGCAGCATTACAAAAATTTGGAAATTGAATGAAACCAGGCTGACATCAGGTGTCAGTCTTTACATGGTGATAGATGGAAATGAAATTGAGCTCCGAATTCAAAGATTTTAATGGCAGACAGCTTGGAAAGTAGAGTCCTGCTCTGATAAAGTGACTAGCATAAAATGGAATTGAATCCGGACATGCTGCTTAAGAAGGTTTTTGTAGCAAGTGGAGGAGACAATCGGAGAAGACTTGAGATACATGCAGCTTGACTGGGAGCACCACAACGGAGACTAGAGCAGCTCTGGGAACTGGCTACAGGCTAAAGTCAGTAATTGCAACTTGTAGCTCATTCAAAGAAGCACCCATCAGCTTCATCGAGTTTCCCAGGCTCATCCCAAGTGTAAATTCATCCCAATTTAACCACAAGTACAACCGGCTCTTTCACTGATGCACCTATAAATTATTATTGCTGAAGGCAGTCCAAGTACACCAGGGGAAAGTTACTATGGTAAGACAATGTTTTCCTTCAAATAGCACCATCTATCGTTTGATTGTTACTGAACACCAGTGTCTCACTTCCTTTTAGAAGAGACAAACTCTGTGCAGACAGCTTGTTCCATGAACTAATAAACTACTTTTTGACCTTCGCGCCATAACTAGCGATCTGTCTCATTTCTACAGAAAGGAGACCGGGGATCTTGCTGTGAGTCCTTATGAAGACCTCCCATACTGTTGTCAAGCAAGCTCTGAGCTCGAAACGTGTCAACAATACACCCCAGGGGATGTAAATGACATAGAGGACTTTTCTGTAACCGTGGGACCCCAAAAAACGTTTAACTGCACACAAGGACTTCCAGCTTGAATCCTCGTCTTTTTCCAGATTTTGTACTTTTGAGTCTTGATGAACTCTGTATGTCTTCTGATAATTTAACAAGCAAATCTTCACAGGCTTATTTCAGGAATCTATGCATTTAATGTACTTGACGTCTATGCTTTAACTACCATGCTTTAATCACCCCAAACCTTTGCATTTTTATTATGAGAATACTAACCATATGAAGAATGGGTGCCTTTCACAAAAAGCAAGCTGTGAGATGTCTCTTATGCACAATTTGTTATTTGGCAACTTGAATAACTCTGTGGCAGTTGAACTCTGCCATTTGCTTTTTAATGAATTCATGTAATACAGTAATCCATGTTGTTCTAACGCAAGCTGTGTGGTGTCTCTTAAGTACTATTGCTTACTTGGTATCTGTAGTAGTAGTAGATATTTATTTAGCGCGTATATCACCCTTAGGTCTCGTAGCGCTTTGCCAACACAGGAAACTCAAAGGGAGAAAGCCGAGATTAAAATAACCATGTTTTAAGATCTTTCCGCAATTTTGTATGGTTAGTTTCCTGGCGAAGTCGTAGCGGCAGTGAGTTCCATAGTTCCGGTGTAGTTTTAGAGAAGGACCGGTCCCCATTTTTTACAGTCCTACAGTAGTACCTTTGTGGCAGTTGAACTCTGCAATTTGCTTTTTAATGAATTATTGTATTATGGTGATCGATGTTGTTCTTATGTCTCCTGTCATGAAATGTTATTAATTATATTAGAAAGCAATTGGGAGTCGAAGTACTGAGGACACCTGTGCGAAAGATATGTTCAAGTAATTGGCATTTGGGAAGTTCTTTCTTTATTTATTTAATTGACTATCTCATTCTTAATGGGTAAACCTGTCTTTCAAGATTTCTTAAGTGGGCTGTATCAGCACAGCAACTTGGGAAATACAGTACTGTATTGAGCTTCGCTCCACTACTACTCGGCTTCACAATGCTACTTTTCCAACTTCCTCCACTATCTCCACTGGGTCAATTCACTAGAAATGCCAACTCATCAACTTCCACACCCACCCAGAGCAATTGCCCCACTCCTGCAACTTCAACCAAATGGTGGCTCTCATTGTGCCGCTGCCATATGCACAGAGAACATTGAGTGTAGGCCTACTTTACACTTTGGCTAAAGAACATGCAACCCTCTTAATCAGGCGGCAATGTCTCGTAGCTAGACCAAAGATGTTAGATATTCGATTAGTGAGCTCTAGAGATAATAGTAGTTCTTCATGTAGAATGAAAGCATATTAGCAAGCTGCAAAAAGGATGCAGGCATATCCCTTATTAAAGGCAGCTGTAAGCTGTAGGAGAGTAGGATCTGCACTTGTGTTGCCCCCACTTTTTTTCTGATGTATACACTGGTTTCTGGCTATAGTCTGGCTGGGTCCCTGCTAATCAGGGCCCCAGTCTAACTGATCACTCTAAAACAACTTGGTGTGCATATTAGATGCACTAGTGATTGGATACTGTGGTACCTTATGAGCCCCTAGTATATGGTACCTTATGAGCCCCTAGTATATGGTACCTTAGGTACCTAGGGCATTGGTACTTCACAGGCCTACCAGGGGCTGCAGCATGTATTATGCCACCCCTGGGAAGCATTCACAATCTGAAACCACAGGCCTGCTACTGCAGCCTGTGTGAGGTAGTGTTAGCACTCCTCACTGAGGTATAGGTTCCTATATCTCACCATACACACACATATAAACCTATCAGTCACCCCTATGGTAGGCCCTATCAATCCCAAGGGCAGGGTGCTTGGTTTACTATGTGAGGGGGTGCTTCTGCCTGAGCAGGACCCCTCTGCAGCTGGCAGAGTCTATTCTCTGCTGCTGTTTGTGGATGTGGTTAAAACATATACTCTTAAGTGCATTATAACCTCGCGGTAAATGCTAACTTTGGAATGACTGCATCAAAACATGTCGTGTTTGGTGTCAAACAACTTGGAATCCTACCCCCACACCAGTAACTGGTGGGGGAGTAGGATCCCACCCTTTTAGAGGGGACGACATGTACCCACTGTACTACACGGTAGAAATTTTTCAGAGCCCTGGCATCACAAAATGGATGCCACCAGCACAGACACCGGGCTGCCCTCCTGCTGCTGACCGAAACTCGCAGTGGAGGGAGCCCAACAAAGGGTTTCCTGTCACAGGGAGGTGTCACCACCTCCCAGACAGGATTTGGGGCCTCATGTAGGTAGCTAAATACCGGTCGGTAACGGCCGAAATTCGGTAAATATGCCGTTACCGACCGGTATTTAGTCAAGTGAGATGTAGGAGGCCAAAAACGAGTTTTCGGTAAATATGAAGCGGTAAATACCGATTCATAATTACCGATTTCTAAAATACAGATTCATATTTACCGAATACATATTTACCGAATCGGTAAATATGAAGTGGTAAAACTGAAAAAGACATGTAGGTAAATTCGGTAATTAAGAAATCCATGAAATTCGGTAATTAAGAGTCGGTAATTAACACTGATTGAAAGCAGGTGGTAAGCATCAACAGTGCATATAAGCAATCCCAAAATGCAACAGCATGGACAACATGGCCGCTCTGTATGTCATTGCAAGGCACCTACGTCTACAGGCAGCAGGTCTGAGGATATGGAGACGGGAGGAACGCATCTACAGACAGCGCATCACACTCTTCCAACTGACTGACGCAGAGATACATGAAAGGTACAGGCTACACCCACAAACCATCATGGACCTGATAAGGGACCTGCACCCACTCCTGGACCAGCCAACAAGAAGGGCACATGCCATACCACCACATGTGCAGGTGCTCTGCAGCCTACATCTACTGGCATCTGGCAGTTACCAGGGGGTGATAGCCGCGGTGGGCGGTGTATCCCAGAGTTGCCTGTCCCGTTTCTTCAGGAAGTTCCTGGATGCCATGATGCAGAGAATGCACCACTACATCAGCTTCCCAAACACACAGGCTGAACTGCAGAAAACTAAAACTGACTTTTATCACATGGCATAGTTCCCCCATGTCATTGGCTGTATTGATGGCACACACATCCCAATCTGCCCACCAGCTGCCACTGAGCACATCTACAGGAACAGAAAGTCCACCCACTCCATCAATGTGCAGGTAATCTGCGATGCAGGGAACATCATCACTGATATTGTTGCGAAGTTTCCTGGTAGCACCCACGACTCCTACATCTTCCAGAACAGTGGGATCTACATAAGAGTGCTTGCCGGAGAATTTGGAGAGGGATACCTGCTAGGTAAGTAACAGTGACGCCCCATGAAACCTGCAAATCATAGTGTATTGAGGCATGTGACTGATGGTTCCCTTTTACTCACCTAGGCGACAGTGCATATGCCTGCCGGTCATTCATCCTCACTCCCTACCTACACCCATCAACCCAGAGTGAGAGACGATATAATGTGGCACATAAATCTACACGCAATGTGGTGGAGCGCACGTTTGGACTACTGAAAAGCAGGTTCCGCTGCCTCCACAAGAGCGGAGGCGCACGCCAGTACACACCCATCATCTGCTGCAAGATCATTGCCACTTGTGCAATGCTGCAAAACCTTGCCACGAAGAGAGGTACAGAGGTGGAACTAACAGATTTTGAGGACAATGAGGATGAGTCAGGCCAGCCAGAGGCCAACGCAGCTGGAGTGCCAACTGCAATAGATGGGAGAGAGAGACGGGCAGAGATCACATGCAACTATTTCTGAGTAAGTAAGGGGACACAGCCAGTTGTTGGATGTCATGACGTAGTTTAATAATGCGCCACTACGCCATTACAACAAGATCAAGCCAATCTGGCAACATTGCATATTTACAAGGAGTAAGTCCAGGGTTACGTCACCCATTAGGAATTGGCTACGCAGGGCTGCATCAATGTTTGTGCACACGCGCTGCAGTGTGGGATGGCACGGATTGAGCATCCTCACTACTGCCAACCCCAAGCCGCCTGCTGCTCCTGCGTGTATCTGGGACGGGGGGTGTGATGCTGCTCCTGCTGCTGAAGTCGATGCTCTCCGCAGCATCCCCTGCAGCAGTTGTGGCTGCCTGACTTGTTAATAGCACCTCAAGTGCACTTGTGACCTGCACCATCCCCCGAGACACGTCGCTGCAGCAGTGTGTCAGGCCCTCCTGCATCGACGCAGAGCGCCGGCAGAGTAGAGAAGTGGCAGTTGCCAGACGGTTGAGTGCCCTGGTGTGACTGTCCCTCCTCTGCCGTTCCCGGCGCCGTGCATCTCTGTCAGCATCTAATTTGCTGCACAACAGCTGGATTGAGTGGGACATGTCCCGAATGCCCGCTGCCATTTCACCCATCCCCACTGCCATTGTGCTGATGTTCTTGTCCATGTTGACAAAAGTTGATTTCATGCCCCGTATATGCCTCTGGACTGACATAACTGCCTTTGTTTGCAGGTGCTGTTGCTTTAACATGTTGCCCTCGAGCCCCGAGAAGACCCCATGGCTGTCAATGTTTGCTGGTGGACTCTGCACACGCGACCTGCGGCGCCGTCTTGCACCCGTGTGTTCTACCTGTGAGGTGTAGGGCACAGTGGCATGGCTCCCATCCTGGGGCATAGTATTTTGCTCCGGGCCCCTGCTGTCGTCAGACGAGGTGTCTAAGGCTCGCAGCCTGGCGGCAGCATGCCTCCTCGACCTCACACATGCAGGCGGTGATGTGGCCGGTGACTCAAACATGAGTGGCGATGCTGGCACTGGGTGAGGTGATGCTGGCTCTGGGTGAGGGGATGCTGGCTCTGGTTGAGGTGAGGCTGGCTCTGGTTGAGGTGAGGCTGGCTCTGGTTGAGGTGAGGCTGCCTGTGGTAGTGGTGAGGCTGCCTGTGGTAGTGGTGCGGCTGCCTGTGGCAATGCTCCCTGGGGTGAACTTGTGCTGGCCAGAGCTGATCTGTCTGGCCGGTGTGCCCTCTCTCCTGCAGCATGTCCTGTCCTGCGCGATGTCACATCTGTGGACAGAAATGCAACATCAGCTCAGTGTACCTGAAGGGCTGCATTGCAAGCATCACAATAAATTCATGTAACACTCTCACATTGTCCTCTGCCTGCTTTTGGCTAATGTGTGTACCATGCATTGTTGTCCTGTGCTATTTACTTCATGGTTGGGGGTTCCCTGACTACATCTCCCAGAATGCATTGCCTGTCTGCACTAACACATGGACTGGAGTGGGATACTCATTTCACAATGGGGGATGTGGGATAGGGGTAGGGGGGGCTACATTGCTGTGCATTCGTCTTACCTTGTTGGGTGGCGGCTCTGGCAGAGCTGTCGGCATCCCCAAGCCCCACGACGCTCTTGTGCTCTATTGTGGCCTCCACCAGCTCCTCGAGTTCGGTGAGGGCAGGTGCCCTGTTGGTTCCACCTCCAGTCTGGCTGGCCTCCTTCTGGATTTCCCCCATCTTCCTCTTGGTTACAATCCTCAGGTCATACCAGCGCTTTTTGAGTACCTCTATGTCCCTGTGGGTCACTCCCACAGCATTGACCTGCGCCTGGATACCCAGCCATATATTGCGCTTTTCTGACTCCGGCACTTGCAGGGACTGCCTCCCAAACAGCTTCTGGTGCTGCTTCACCACCTCCTCCACCAGCACCTGGAGTTCCTTGGGGCTGAATTTCATCTTCCTCCTCCTTTCCCCTCCATCTCTCAGTGTCCTCTGCGTGGACATGATGATTTTGTGCTGCACAAACAGGCACTGGCTCCCTGCCTCTCCTCTGCACTCCAAGCCTCTCCAGAGTCTGTTAATTGTGTGCACCTGCCTGGGTGTGGCCACTTCCTGGTTGGGTGGGGTGTGGTTGCACAGGATTGGCTGTTTCATCCAGTCATGTGATTTTTTTCCCGATTCGGTAAATACCGATTCGGTATTTACCGAATCGGTAAATACCACCTCGGTATTTACCGATTCGGTAAATTCCGATTCTTGAATACCGAATGTTACCGATTCGGTAAATATTACCGAATTATTACCTACATATAACTTACCGATTCTTAAATACCGGTTCGGTATTTAAGAATCTGTAATTTTTATTTACCTACATGAGGCCCTTAGTGTATTGGAGCTGGGTGGGTGCACTCTTAGAGTGCTTTGAAGTCCTGCACTGGGGGAGCAGTAGGCTCCTCTGTGCATATGCCAGCTCAAACCGGTTCAGGGGCTACCTGCACCTGCTCTGGCGCGAAACTGGACAAAGGGAAGTGGGTGTAACCACCCACTACCCTGACCCTCCTAGAGGAGTGGTCATAGAGCTAGTCCCTCCCATCTTTTCACTATAAGATACCACACATTGCCAATGCAATTCAGATTACACCTGGACGACGCTCTACATAGAAGAATCCTGGCCCTTCGACGTTCCACTATCTCTGGAAGACTGAAGAATCTCCCTTGGAGTCAAGGAGTGACTCCCCTGCTTGGCAGGCACTAAAACTCTTCGACAACGGTTGCAAACTTTACTGCTCCCGCCGGAGCCCGAAGTCCCTGCGTCCCCTGAAGCGGATTTCCTGACCTATCGACGGCCATTTTGAGTCCCCAGCGAAGCTGTGGCATCTGGACCCCACGAGTGATGAGGAACAGCAATACCAGGGAACCATGCACTGATTTCGAGTGCAAGCCCTAATCTACGTCCAACGAAGTTGTGCTTTGGACCACTTGTTGTCCAAGTCCCGAGCAGGTCTAGTACCGAAAATCAGCGGCCTACCCCGTCCCGAGTGACCATGGGCTGTTGGTAAACTTTTCCTGCAAAGGCGTCTTCGCGGTTGCTTGCCCGTTGGCTAGTAACTCACCTGAAGACTTCCACATCGACTTCAAGGGCTCACCTGGTTGCTCTGGGCCTGCCCTCACTTACCCTCGCTGGGTAAGTCCATCAGACCTTGCTGGTCTGCACCATTGCCAATCTTCACTCTACACGAAACTTGCAGTTGCCAAGGCTTGTTGGCTCCAATCCGGGTGCCGACACCGTCATCAGCTGCAGACGTCGTGGGAACCTCCGAAGCCAGCTGCTGGTCATCTTCGATCCCTCCTGGTCCTCGTGAGCGAAGAGACAAAACACCATCATCGACCTGAAGAGACGCGACAGCTGTGGTCATCCATCTTGCTGGCCACCGGTCACTGGCAAGTGACTTTGAACTCTGTCCCCTCAATTTCTAGGTCTTCTGCAACTCCAATCCATCTTCGGATTCAAGCGGACACCTCTCCAGTCGTCACAAGCAGCAAGTCTTCAAGGATCTCCATTGAAAACAGCATCGCGACCCGACACCAAAGGACACCTATGCACCCGGCTTCCCTGGGTGAGGTAACTCATGCACTCCGGTGCCCAAGTGTGTGTTGGCTCTCGAAATACTTACCCTGTAAGTTACTTGCTTGTTGACTTTTGCGAAGTGCCCTAGAACTGTAAAATACAAACCGCGACATTTGCCATTGAAACGTATTGAAAACCCGCGTGTGTGTTTAGACACTGCACGCGCCTCCTGTGGGCTGATTACTTACCTGCTAACACTGCAGAAGTGAAGCCCCAGCGATTCCCAAGGCCCTAGGCCTCTTCATTTTGCAAGTCGAGTTTGCTACACCTTTTTTTTAGTATATGGTCTGGTACGCCCCTAGGGCTACAGCCATATTTGTGCTTAATTTGTTGAGAACTGTTGATCTTTTGAATGTTTACCTGGCTCTAATCTCATAAAGAAATTAGTAGAGTATATTTAGAAATAAATACATATATATTTGATATATATACCTGTGTGGTGTCTTTTCATTTGGTAATTCAAGAGATTATAAGGTAAAACAAGCTGCTTTACATTCCTCAGAGACTTAGCCTGAAGGCTGCTCTCTACAGCTACGACTAGGATAGCTTTCTTTAAAAGGTTGTCTTTAAACCTATCTACCAAGAGTCGAATTGGACTGGTGCAAGGTGGCCACTATAACTAGTGACCAGCATATGCCAGGCCAACTTCTCACATTGGTGGGCAGCGTGTGGGATCCAGCTTGCCATTGTTCTACCAGAAAATCTCTATTTGAATTACTAACTGAAAACCACTAAAGGTACTCAAGGTACATATAAAGTCAAGCTAGTATCAATAAGTTCTACTGAACTTAGAGCTGTTTGTGAAGGGACAAGCACAGCCTTGATACAGCTCAAGCTAGGTCCAGTAGGCCTCAACTAGTGTAGGTAGTACAACACTGCACAACACTAGTATGTCTCACCAAGGTGGAGCCAGTGGGTCCACCCCATCTCAGTACGAAGATATAGCCTACACTGAACTGAAGGCCTTATGCTTTGAAAGACAACTGAGGGTGGGCAGGAGTCCCTCATCACAACACCTGATATATCTGTTAGTAGCAGATGACCTGAGACAAGCTCTAGGAGCAAGTGGGTCTGCATCAGGGGGGGGTTCAAACATAGTCTCTGGGTGTGATGATGAAAATCAAAATGACCTGGAGTCTTTGGTTGAAGGGCCAGACCCAGAAGGGTCTGAAAAGAACAGAGGAATTCTCCCTAAGAGAACTGACAAAGTGAGAGGAAGGCCTAGGTCCCTTTCAGGGGACTCTGACCATTCATACCACTCTGGAAGAGAATCTGTTCACCAGAGGAACTCCAACTTTCCCAGGGAGTCCTACTCTGAAAGAAGGTTCAAGATGCTCCAGTATGAGGAAGCTAGGCTTGCCCTCAGAACCAAGCAATTGGCCTTAGATAGGGAAGCCTTCGAGCTCCAAAGAGCTTCTAAGAAGGAGGGGTTAGATACCCCTGGTGGCAGCAACAGTGTCCCTAGAGGCAGAGATTACATGCCAGATCATAGGAACCTGTCCAAGGTTGTTCCTCCCTACCAGAGTGGGGATGATATCCACAAATGGCTAACTGCTATGGAGAGGGCCTGTAAAGTTCAACAGGTCCCCCAGAAACAGTGGGCAGCAATCTTGTGGCTCTCCTTTTCAGACAAAGGGAGAGACAAGCTCCTCACTGTTAGAGAAGAGAATGCTGATGATTATGAAGCCCTGAAGAGTGCTTTAATAGATGGGTTTGGCTTAACCACTGAACAGTACAGGTTGAAGTTCAGAGACACCCAGAGAGCACAGACTCAGAATTGGTCTGACTTTGTTGATTGTGCAACCAAGGCTCTAGAAGGTTGGCTGGTGGGTAGTAGAGTAACTGATTTTAAGGGATTGTATAATCTTATAATGAGAGAACAGATCCTTAACTGCCAGAACCAGTTGTTGCATCAGTACCTGGTGGACTCTGATCTGACCTCTCCCCAAGAATTGGGAAAGAAGGCAGACAAATGGGTCAGAACCAGGGTGAGGCAGAAAAACCAGAACCAAGGTGGTGACACTAAGAAGCAAGATCCTAAAGGCTCAGAGAAAGGTGGGGATAAATCTAAAGATCAGAAGTCTTCACAAGGGCCCCAAAAATCTACAACTGGTGGGGAGTCACAATCTGCAAAGGGAAAAGGCCAAAATAAGCCCTGGTGCAAATTCTGTAAACAGAAAGGGCACTGGACTTCTGACTGTACAAAGTCCAAAGACCAAACCACCACCACTCCAGCCCCTAAGGCAACTGTTCCCCCCTAGTGCAGCAAGTGGTGGAGGTAATACTCAGAATAAGGGTGTAGTAGGGTTGACCCTGGGTTCTGATGTGGACTCTGGCCTAGTCGGAGTACCAACACAGGCAATGCTAGTTTGTGAGGGAGACCTTGATATGTCCTTCCTAGTGAGCCCCAGTAATCTGGGCAAATACAAACAGCAGCCTATCATAAATGACAAACAGGCTTTGGCATTTAGGGACAAAGGTGCTAGTGTCACCATGGTGGCAGAGGACCTAGTGGACCCTACACAGGTCATCCTGGGTGAAATGTACCAGGTAACCAATGCAAGCAACACTGTTGGACCCGGCCTCGTGGCGTGGCCCTTACCCCCGTGGATTGTGCCCGTTACCCGCCCCGGCCTTCACGGGCCACCCTTCTGAACTGCACTGAGACCCCTCATCCTGAGCTGCACGAGGTCGCGTACCCCTCGCGGCTCCGCCATCTTGTTGGCCTCCACGTGACACTGTGCACCAGACAGTGCCACCCCGCTCAACCCGGCCCCGACCCCAGCGAAGCCCCGACATCGAGGCACCACGAACTGGCCAGGGGGTGCCGCAGGAACCATTCATCGCCCCTGGCGGAGGACAGTATCGATGGGACCCCCAACTGTCCTCCCCTCTCTAGGTGTGATCGCCCTCCACCTCTCGTGGGCCTGGCGCCTTTCATGCTGGGCGTCTGGCCACCTCCACCCGGCTCCTCCGCCCCCACCGGGCGCCTGGGTCCGGACATCAAAGGGCTCCAGACCTATATCTGGGGCGACCCCGCCACAGACCGGCAGTTGTATCCCGGAGTCGAGAGCCCTGCTGATTGAATCGCGGCTGACCCCACGGAGAAGAACTTTTGTCGGAACCATCACGAGCCCTGCTGACTGCGTCGCGGCTCCTTCTTGTGAACACCTTGAAGCCACCCGGAACATCGGAGCCCTGCTGACGCTGTCGCGGCCCAACCTCGCTGAAGCCTCCCTCGGAGCCCTGCTGACGACGTCGCGGCTCGAGCTGAGCATAAACCATCTTGAGAGCCCTGCTGATTTGATCGCGGCCCTCCACGAACCATACGCCAGAGCCCCGCTGACGCCGTCGCGGCTCGACCCCTCCGAGATCCGGAGGCCCTCCAGCTTGAGGATAAGAACTGGGCCCCAGGTACCCTCGTACCGCACCCCTGCTAAAGACTGTCCCGCTACCCCTACCCTTCCAAAGAGACACTAAGACTTTTGGTGGATCCCTCGATCCCGTCGTGTAAATATTGACCTCGTAACCTTTTTATTGCTGATAAAGAATTGCTTGTCTTGAGACAACCTCCTCGAGTCCTGTGTGGTGGTGTTACTGTGCTAGTACGTGATAGGAGAAGGATCTCTCAGGAGACTTCTCGGCTGCGCTCGGCTACTTCGTACAGAGGGAGGGCCCCCCCTTGGTGGTCTCGCCGACTCCTCGGGGTCCGCCTTCCAACAAACACCAGGACCAACCATAGCCTGGCAGTTGTGAATTTCTCCTGGGGAGGGGTAACTGGCCTCAAAAAGGTAGTGTCAGTGCAGACCTCCCTGTCGAATGTTTGTTGGGCAATGATCTGGAGACTTCAGCCTGGTCTGAAGTAGAATTATGGACTCATGCTGAGATGTTGGGCATACCTGCAGAGGTATTTGCTGTGACCAGGTCACAAGCCAAAATGCATAAAGCTGAACCAGCTCTGGATCCTGAAACTATGGACCAGGTGCTACCCAAGAGGAGGAGCAGTAGGGTTAAGGCTGGGCCTTCCCCTCTGTCTCAGATCTCCGATTCCCCTCCTGAGGGAGGAGAAGCAGAGCCTGAAGAAGGAACTGCCCCAGATGAACTTGGGCCTGGTCAGGTTGAGTTCTTGGGGGCAGGGGGACCTTCCAGGGAAGATCTGAGCAAAGAGCAACACAACAGTGCTGCCCCACTCTTGAACCCCTCAGACAGCTGGAGGCTGCTGGGAGTGCTAGTGGATCCCATAAGGTTTTTTGGGATGAGGGGCTCCTATATTCTGAGGCTAGAGATCCTACCCCTGGAGCCACCAGGAGGTTGGTAATTCCTCAGACGTTTAGGGGGTTCCTCTTGACCCTAGCACATGATATCCCATTGGCAGGACACTTGGGCCAAAACAAGACCTGGGACAGGCTTGTACCACATTTTCATTGGCCACACATGTCTGAAGACACAAAGGAGTTTTGTCGCTCCTGTGTCACTTGTCAAGCCAGTGGCAAGACAGGTGGCACCACAAAGGCCCCCCTGATACCACTACCAGTGGTGGGGGTTCCCTTTGAAAGGGTAGGGATTGACATTGTTGGTCCCCTTGACCCACCAACAGCATCTGGGCACAGATTTATACTGGTGGTAGTGGATCATGCCACCAGGTATCCAGAAGCTATACCCCTAAGGACTACCACAGCTCCTGTGGTAGCAAGAGCCCTCATTGGAGTTTTCTCCAGAGTGGGTTTCCCAAAGGAGGTCATCTCTGACAGAGGTTCTAACTTTATGTCAGGATATCTAACTGCAATGTGGAAGGAGTGTGGTGTAAACTACAAATTCACTACTCCCCATCACCCACAATGCAATGGGTTAGTTGAGAGATTCAACAAAACCCAAAAGGGAATGATTAAAGGACTCCCAGAGAAGCTTAGGCGAAAATGGAACCTTTTACTTCCCTGCCTTCTGTATGCATACAGGGAGGTTCCTCAGAAGGGGGTTGGCTACAGACCTTTTGAACTTCTGTTTGGGCACCCTGTTAGAGGACCATTATGTCTGGTGAAGGAGGGATGGGAGTTACTTCTCAAACCTCCCAAACAAGATGTAGTGGACTATGTACTTGGTCTCCGCTCCAGGATGGCTGAGTACATGAAGAAGGCCAGTAAAAACCTTGAGGCAAGCCAAGAACTCTAAAAAGCTTGGCATGACCAAAAGGCTGTCTTGACTGTTTACCAGCCAGGCCAGAAAGTGTGGGTGTTGGAGCCTGTGGCCCCAGCAGCTCTCCAGGACAAATGGAGTGGAGTGGACCCCATACAATTGTTGAAAAGAAGGGAGAGGTCACCTACTTGGTAGATCTTGGCACTCCATGTCAACAGACTTAAGGCATATGCGGACAGGGCTGACATGAGTTTGCTCATGGCAACTGATGAGGACCAGGAGGAGGAGAGTGACCCTCTCCCTGACCTGCTCTCACAGAACCCTGAAGATGGGTCAGTTGATGGTGTTGCTTTGGCAAGCAGCCTCACTGAACATCAACAAACTGAATGTAGACAAGTGCTACAGCAGTTTAGACATATGTTTAGCCTGACCCCAAGTCAGACTTCCTGATGCACCCATGAGGTGGACACTGGAGACAGTCTGCCTGTAAAGAGTAAAATCTACAGGCAACCTGACCATGTCAGGGACTGTATCAGGACTGAAGTCCAGAAAATGTTGGAACTAGGTGTTATTGAGCCCTCAGATAGCCCTTGGGCTAGCCCAGTAGTCCTTGTCCCAAAAACCTCACACCCAGGGCGGTAAGAAAGAGATGAGGTTTTGTGTTGACTACAGGGGCCTCAATGCAGTCACCAGGACTGATGCCTACCCAATACCAAGGGCAGATGAACTAATAGACACTTTGGCCTCAGCCAAGTATCTCAGTACATTTGACCTTACAGCAGGCTATTGGCAAATCAAGTTAGCTGATGATGCCAAGGCTAAAACAGCATTTTCGACCCCTGGTGGGCACTATCACTTTGTGGTAATGCCCTTTGGTTTGAAGAATGCACCTGCCACATTTCAGAGGTCGGTGAATAAAGTTCTGACTGGTATGGAAACCTATTACTCAGCATATCTTGATGATATTGCTGTCTATAGTTCCACCTGGCAGGATCACCTGGTCCACCTCAGGAATGTACTGGAGGCCCTGCAGAAAGCAGGCCTCACTATCAAGGCCACTAAGTGCCAGATAGGGCAGAGTCAGGTTGTGTACCTGGGCCACCTTGATAAACAGAAGGCTGACCCCTAGAGAGAAACGTTGGTCAGTCATTGAGAGGGAGGCCTTTGCTGTGGTGTGGGCCCTGAAGAAGCTGAGGCCATACTTGTTTGGCACTCACTTCATAGTTCAGACTGACCATAAGCCCCTCCTATGGCTCAAACAGATGAAAGGTGACAATCCTAAACTGCTCAGGTGGTCCATTTCCCTACAGGGGATGGACTATACAGTGGAACATAGACCTGGGACCCAACATGCCAATGCAGATGGACTCACAAGGTATTTCCACTTAGAACATGAAGACTCAACTGGTCAAGGTTAGTTTAATGTCCCTGCGGTTGGGGGGCGGGGTTGTGTAGGAGAGTAGGATCTGCACTTGTGTTGCCCCCACTTTTTTTCTGATGTATACACTGGTTTCTGGCTATAGTCTGGCTGGGTCCCTGCTAATCAGGGCCCCAGTCTAACTGATCTCTCTAAAACAACTTGGTGTGCATATTAGATGCACTAGTGATTGGATACTGTGGTACCTTATGAGCCCCTAGTATATGGTACCTAGGGCATTGGTACTTCACAGGCCTACCAGGGGCTGCAGCATGTATTATTCCACCCCTGGGAAGCATTCACAATCTGACACCACAGGCCTGCTACTACAGCCTGTGTGAGGTAGTGTTAGCACTCCTCACTGAGGTATAGGTTCCTATATCTCACCATACACACACATATAAACCTATCAGTCACCCCTATGGTAGGCCCTATCAATCCCAAGGGCAGGGTGCTTGGTTTACTATGTAAGGGGGTGCTTCTGCCTGAGCAGGACACCTCAGCAGCTGGCAGAGTCTATTCTCTGCTGCTGTTTGTGGATGCGGTTAAACCATATACTCTTAAGTGCATTATAACCTCGCGGTAAATGCTAACTTTGGAGTGGCTGCATCAAAACATGTTGTGTTTGGTGTCACACAACTTGGAATCCTACCCCCACACCAGTAACTGGTGTGGGAGTAGGATCCCACCCTTCTAGAGGGGACGACATGTACCCACTGTACTACACGGTAGAAATCTTTCAGAGCCCTGGCATCACAAAATGGATGCCACCAGCACAGACACCGGACTGCCCTCCTGCTGCTGACCGAAACTCGCAGTGGAGGGAGCCCAACAAAGGGTTACCTGTCACAGGGAGGTGTCACCACCTCCCAGACAGGATTTAGTGTATTGGAGCTGGGTGGGTGCACTCTTAGAGTGCTTTGAAGTCCTGCACTGGGGGAGCAGTAGGCACCTCTGTGCATATGCCAGCTCAAACCGGTTCAGGGGCTACTTGCCCCTGCTCTGGTGCGAAACTGGACAAAGGGAAGTGGGTGTAATGAGGTTCTGGACTTTTAAGAGTCCAGAGGTGTCAGGGAAACAACACCCAAAGACCCCTGAGTTCCTTCCTGTCTCGGTGCACAAATAAACAGAGACGCGGGTTTCTCGATGGTGGCGTCAGAGACCAAGATTTATTTACTGCAGGGACACAGAAGTCATAGGAACCACACAGAGGCAGAATCTACGAGACTGTTCAAATTGCATTAAGTGGGTTGTTCTTTAAATACACGAAAAATGTCTTTAGGCAACATTACACGAATATTTCTCATGCCCAACCCGGTATCCCAAACAAACAGTAAATAGACATCAAACAATAATTAGTCGTAGGTTTTCGGTATTCGATCAGGTCCCCTTGTCAGTTTTCCATTCTTTGCCCGATCCTCCCCATCATAAAAATCGTAACCTCCCCATTGTAAAAGCCCAGAAGGAGAGGAGCAGAGCCAGGTGCAAAGGATTGAAAAGTAGGATAAGAGGCGTTTATGGATCATAAACGGGCATGTCTACCGTCTTCGGCCTTTCAGTCAGGACACGAGAACCAGTATAGCAGGACTGGCCTCAGGCAAGGGAGGCAGCTTGATTCTGCCTAGTCATGCAGCGTCAGCCTTTCTCGGGGCTCGAGCTTACGTATCCTTAACAAGGTGATTCTGCCGGGGTCATCACCCGTTCATTGACTATGTGAGGGCAAGAAACAAAATGGATGCCGTAACTAAAATGGATGCCATGACTTAACAACAGAATGCCCTATTTCTCAGTGAATTCATGCTAGTTGCGCAGCGAAAACACTGTCATGCATATAATGGATCATTTACGGTTCATTGGTACCAAAATCGTGTCAGTACTACGATACCGAATACACGGGTTCGGATCGCTACAGAACCTCAGACCGTCCTTTTGCCCTTACATAGGCAATAACTTACTCTATGTCAGAGTCCATTTCTATGTTCATCAGGTCACTGATATGTTGCTGAAGCATTACTCTATCCCGTGGCGTATCTCTAAAAATAGGTGGTCTTCTTACGCATGTCGAAACACAAAGGCTACATAAGGCAGGACCACACTGAACAATGAGACAGCACGAAAATAAAAATGCCAACGCAACACCAGTGACTATCAGAACCTTCCATCCCCACGCAGATAACAGACTCCAGAGCCATCCCATTAATGACCAGTCACCTTCCTCTACATGAATAGAGTCAGAGATTTTGTGTAACTTAGAGATGGCCTTGTATACCGTTGGCGCATTATCTGGGATAAAAACACAGCAACTCGATTGGATCATCTTACATACTCCACCTCGATCTGCAAGTAACACATCAAGGACCATACGGTTCTGTAACGTCATGAGGCGATCCGCTTGAAGCTCAGCTGTCAGGTTACTAAGGGCACCCGCAGTTTCGGTGATAGTGGATTCAACTACCCGTGTTAGTTGACGTAAGTTTCTACTGTTGGCCATAGGCCCCCAGAATGGAAGGAAACCTTTGAAGAAGTCTCCTGCTTCTTGGCCGGCAGTATCTTAAAACACCTCTCACAACTCTAGTTTTGTGATAGTCCGGTGCAGCAGTGTATGTCGGAGGTAACAGTTGAGCAATATAACATGAGCCTGAGAAGTCAGCAGGCAGCCATGTGTATGCTCTGTCTTTGCAAACAAAATAGGTACCCTTAGCAGCTAAAAATGCAGGGGAAGACTGTGACGGGAAAACGTATGTTTCGATACAGTCACTCTTCCCTAGTCGAGCTTTCGGATTCCTCCCATTTCCTTGCAAACAGACCTGACCTTGGTGGGGTACGACCCAGATCGGAGTCGAGCTTTTACGTTTGTTCTCACCCAAAGTAATGCCATATTCCGTAACATTCCAACCCATGTAAACTCGCAATTCATCCTTGGGAATGAACGGAGTGTTATTGACATCTCTAACCATGTCAGTGATTCCTTTTACCAAGGCTCTATTAGCGGAGTTATGCCTAGTGGAACGCGGAGGTCGTGGAGGATAGGTCTCTAGGGCATAAGCGAACATGGTCTGAAATGCCCAGAATGATCCATTATAACTAAAGGGCAGAACTAGATAAGGGATGCCCTTGTCCATGGTATGTGGTATCAAGCCACACACCCAGCAGTTTGTTGTGTTTACCACTAGTTGACGTTGGTGCAAGAGCTGAATGAAAGTGTTATTTATAAACTCAGAGCGTCGAGCTTGCTCGTGGGCAGGAAAAGGATGGAAAGAATGAAGAGAAACAACAGTCGGAGAAACGGGAACGTGGGGAGATACTGTAGATGTAACAGGTGTAAAGATCAACTGAATACCAAAAATAATTCCGCCTACCAAAGTTATAAAAACAATCAGAAGTGTCAGAGCACATTGCATTAGAAAACATTTGCTATACAATATGTCATATAGTTTTGTCTTGTGCACATTTATGACGTTAACCCGTCGCAGTTCAGGAAGCTCCATCTTCTACAACCGTTCGCAACGGATGGTTTGTACCTGTTAAAAATTGCCTCTGTCTACTCTGGGAGTTCCCAAAGTAAACAGAAGAAACCGACCTTGTGTCTGGTTCCCTGCAAATTAAAACAAGGCACACGTTACGACCCTACGGTAACCCAGACGGCAAGGTGAGAGAGCAATGAAAACAAAAAGATAAAAGTTTAGAATAAACTTCCTGACTGAATGGAATGTGATAAGATAAAAACAGTTTTCAAACAGAAAGGTAATTATGCAATGTCATTAGTTCATAGCATGAGAACGTAGATTATATCTGTACTTCCCGGGTCTTGTCTGATCTTGAAACAGCTGGTCTACAGGTGCAGAAATGTTCGACTCCACAGGTGACAAATGTTTACTTTGTACAACACTCTGTCCAGGGTTCAAAAGAGCGGTTCCTGCTGAGGTGTCAGAGTTCTGCGTTTCAGTTCGTGGGTCCGTTATGTACTCTGCATCACTGAAAGGGATGAGCCTAGGAACAGGTTCTGTCTCGGATACACCAAATCCCTGTCTAACCCAGTTGTCATAGGGGAGTGGGAGAGGGACACGCTTCGTATGGCTAGCGTGCACCCAATTCTTCCTTCCAGCTAGGCGTACAGCAGTTCTCGTTGTTAGGAGCACCTGGAACGGGCCCACGAATCTTGGCTGGAGGTTCCGGGTTCGCTCAAAATTCCGCACCACCACTTGGTCGCTTGGTTTCAACGTGTGGCCTGGACTCTCTGGCAGTTTAGGCAAGGATTCAAATACCTGTTGATGAATAAGGCTTAGTTTAGCAGTCAGGTCATAAAGATAATCAATCAACATTGGATATTCGATCTGTTTGAATTCCTTTGGCCTAGGGACTCCCCAAACATTAGCAGGACGACCGAACACAATCTCATATGGGCTAAGCCCTACTCGAGAGTGTACAGTCGCTCTGGTGGACAGTAGAGCTAAAGGCAGTGCATCTGGCCAAGATAGACCAGTGGAAGCTTGAATTTTAGCAAGTTTCGGGTACCATTGTACCCTTCAACCAAACCTGCTGACTGTGGGTGATTCGCACTGTGGAATTTCTGAGCGATACCCAGACCCGTACACACACTCTTCATGACTTTCCCTACAAACTCACTTCCATTGTCCGACCAAACAATCCGTGGCATACCATACCTGGGGAAGTATTCTTTGAGGAGGATTTTGGCAGTGGACATAGCAGTGTTATCCTTTAATGGATATGCCTCAATCCATCTTGAAAAGGCACAGACTACCACTAGGACATATTTAAGATTGTTACACCTGTCCATGTGGATAAAATCCAACTGAATCACTTCAAAGGGACAAGAAGGGGGAGCAAAATGACCAGTTGGGGTTGGGGTTCCCTTGCCAGGATTATGCATCAGGCATATCATGCAGTTTTTCACCACTCTTTCCGCACACTTAGTAATTCCATCATTCTTCCATACTGGAGCTAACATTTTACAGATCCCTTTCGAACTGATGTGCGCCGTTCCATGCGCCATCGTGACTACTGCGAGTACATACGCATCAGGTAACATCCAACGCTGCTGTTCAGACAAATCAACCCAACATCCACTTGAATCCATTTTACCCGTTTTCTCCTTCCATTCATTCTTCTCATTTTCAGTTGCTTCATTCTGGATTGCCTTCACACTTTCAATAGTATTCTCACACATCCCTGATTCAGCAATCCATCTTGCAGACGATGCAACGTACATTCGGCTCGTCATGTTCTTGGCCGTTTCTTTGGCGACCTCATCAGCGAACGCATTCCCACGGCCAACATCATCCGTAATCTTTCGATGTGCACTGCACTTCACAATCGCAACTTCATTCGGTAAGGTCAGAGATTCCAACAGGTCATTGACTAACTGTCCATGTTGGATCTTAGTCCCATGGGACGTGAGAAAACCTCTTTCTTTCCACAGACATCCAAAGCTATGTGCTACGCCGAAGACGTATTGGCTATCAGTAAACACATTCACTCTCTTTCCCTCAGCTAAAACACACGCTCTTCTTAATGCAATTAATTCTGCAGCTTGGGCAGAATTCTGACTTACTCTTGCAGTCTCAACAATCGTACTCAAAGTCGTAACTGCATACGCGGCCGTCACATCACCATTCTGTAGTTTAAAACATGACCCATCGACATATAAAGTGCCGTCTGGATCTAGTAACGGAGTGTCTTTTAAATCAATCCTACCTTTTGTCTCTTCCTCAGTTCTAAAACAACAATCATGGGGCTCTGAATCACTCGACTCTTGAGTAGTCGGCAACAGCGTTGCTGGATTCAATATGTTGCATCGCTTGATCTGAATGTGACTTGCCAAAAGCGTCAGCTCATAGCCTGATAGTCTAGCACTGGTGAGGTGCTGAGTTTTCGTTCGATTCATGAGTGTATCCACAGCATGTGGAACCATGACTACTAACATGTTGTTCATGACTAGTCCAGCAGACTGTCGAATAGACACTGCAGCTGCTGCTGTAGCTCTCAAACAACTTGGCAATGCTCTGGCTACCGGATCTAATGTGGATGAGAAATATGCACAAGGCCGCTGTTTGTCACCAAATTGTTGCGTTAAAACACTCAACGCACAACCTTCTCTTTCATGAACATATAAAGTAAACGGCTTACTGTAGTCAGGAGTACCCAACACAGGGGCTGAACACAGCGCATCACGTAAGTCGGAGAAGCTCTGTTGACATTCATCAGACCATGGCAAAGGGCTCGGAACACCTTTTCCAGTCAGGGCTACCAATGGTTTTGCCATGAGAGAAAAATTTGGGATCCATTGCCTGCAGTATGACGTAATACCCAAAAACGCACGCACTTCTCTCTGTGTGCTTGGTACAGTCATCTGCTAAATTGCTTTGATTCTCTCTGGGGTCAACCTTCTTCCCTCCTTTGACAAAAGATGACCTAAGTAGGTCACTTCTTGGCAACAATATTGCAGTTTAGAAGGTGAAACCTTATGATGCAAGTCAGACAAATGACGTAATAAAGAAATTGTAGCTATTTTGCAAGTTTCCTTGTCATCAGCAGCCAGTAAAAGATCATCTACATATTGGATCAGAGCAACACCAGGAGGAAGTACAAGAGCATCTAATTGACTCTTCAATGCTTGGCTGTAAATTGAAGGGCTCTCACAATAACCTTGTGGAGCGCGTTTGAATCTGAAACTGCGACCTCCTAAGGAGAAACCAAAAATGTCTCTACTTTCCTCGGCTATCGGAATGCTGAAAAATGCATTCTTCAAATCGATCACTGTGAACCATGAGGCTGAGGTAGGAATCAACGTTAATAATGCAGTGATATCTGGTACCACAGGAAACTGCGGAATCACTATTTTGTTAACTTCTCTGAGGTCAATCACAAATCTGTAGATTGGAGGTTTGGTCGGGTCAGTGCGTTTCAAAATCGGCAGAACAGGACTATTACAGACATTTCCTCTAGTTTCCTCTATCACATCTTTCTGTATTAAGTCTTTCACAATCAGCAAAAGTGCACGTTCACCTTCATTCGAAATCCGATACTGTGGGATTCGTGGGAATCTAACATTCGCTTTCAGACTTACCACATAAGGGGGAATTTCCAAGAGGCCTACATCGTTAGGACCAGTCGCCCAAAGAGTATCAGGGAGAGAACGCAGCTCCGGTGGGAGCTTATCCATCGACATATACATTGGAGAGATGACTCTTTTGCCTAATGTGAGCTGTACTCCTGAAGGAGAACAGTACAGTGTCGCATGCAGGCGTTTCAACAGATCTAAACCAAGCAAATTCTCATTACAACCGGTTGTTAGGATAAGGGGTGCTTCTAGTTCGCATGGCCCAACAGAAATTGATAAAGGACTAGAAACAGGATTGTGAACAGGGGCGCCTGAGAAACCTACTGAAGTGTTCGTTAAGCCAGACAAAGGTGCGCCAGGGAGTTTCGCATGCATAATTGAACTTTTTGCCGCACCAGTATCCAAGAGAAACGGTTCGACCACGCCTGATGTAACTACTGCTACATAAGGTCCACTCTGATCAACTGGAACTGATACTACTCCCTCTCTTTGCCTGTGGCTGTCCTAGTACTCGCTTCTCTGAATCTCTTCATTATGATCATAATAATCTTCAACATGATACTGTGGAGATCTACCCGGTTGCGCAGGTTGTACATTTCGCTGACCGAAATAATTTGATGAGCGACCGGCCTGTGGTGTCATTGTACCACGTCCTCTACCTCTAGGAGCTTGCATAAACCCAACATTACCTCTCTGAGCTGGGACACCACTAGTCTGTGCGTGCAGTACCGGACACTCATTCTTATAATGACCCTCCTTTTTACAATAGGCACACTGATTCCATGCTAACTGTTGTCGGGAAAAACCATAATTAAATCTTTGGGGCGTCCCTTGCTGGAATTGTGGCTCGTGCTGAAACTGGGGTCGCTGCTGTGAATCTGACTGATTCGAGCGAGGCGGATACGCCTGTTGTAATAGTACTTTAGTCTTCAAATCTTTCGTTTTCTTTTCTGACTTTTCCTTCTCTTCTTTCTCTCTATTCTCGTAATACTGAGCAGTTGCAAGTATTTGTGCTGTTGTCGACACTGCCCATGCACTTTCAGAATCCTTTAACTTGTTACTAAGCTCAGGTAGTAAATTAAACACGAACTTGTCGACAAATAACCTCTGGCCTCCCTCAGTACTCATATCTTGCCCACTGTGGTCTACGAAGGTCTCTTCAAATCTAGTGAAGAAGTCAGAGACGCTTTCGTCCTTCTTTTGCTTGCATGCCGATAGTTTATCCCAATTAACTCGTAACGCTGGCATCAGTGTTTTCATCAGATTAATTATTCTGCCAGGTAAGGCAGCAATCAGAGGTTCAGGTTTAGCACCGCCAACTTGTTGCGCATCTGCTGCTACAATAGCTGGCCAATCACCTCCTAGGGCGACTGGGTGGTTCTCTTGCCGAATCTTGGCCCATATAGGCTGTGGCACTACATTGCCAAATAACATTTCAATGTCTGCCAAATTCATGACACACGCTTGAACTGTCTGTGTTAACTCTTTATAATAACCAGCAGGATGTTTACGCGGGTCCGGCAGCGCTTGTTTTACTGCTAATACTTCGGCCCGCTTCCAAGGGATGTGTATCCACACTATCTGGAATTGTGCCGGGGCAGCTGCAATACCATTAGCCCCATCAGCTTGAACTGCTTCGCGCCATATCGGTGGAACTTCCCTCATCGGATATTGACCTCGTCTTTTCCTAGTAATCGGTGAACCATCAGGATCCCTTGTCGCTCGAAGAGGGGAATCATCCCTATAAGCTAAAATCAGTTCTATCGCTTCCCTTACTTCTGAACCTATCACCATTCCTGCGGCAAATTTCTGCTGAACATTTATCAGATCAGAGGGGACGGAATCTAAGTCATCATCTTCCCATTCCTCACGCACAAGAGAACACATCACGTCAAAAACATAACGTTAAGTTGGTTCATTCCATTGCATAAAGGTATCTAACACTCTTCGTGCATCATACTTCGCAGCTTTCGACATCCACCTAAGAGCTGTCAAATCTAACATTTCTCGTTCCTGAGGACCAGGAAGCTGGCTACGTCTCTGTATAGAGTCAGAAACGGGGGTCCCAATTAAAGACCTGTAGAGAGGAGTTAAGATATTAGTTACAGAGTCGGTTATTTTCCGACGAACGGAAAGCGGAGTCAGAATGTTCACAGGGTTCGTGAACAGGGCAGCTGGAGCAGATGAAATAGTACGGGTGGGAGTAGCAGGTAAAGCAGTTTGCGAAACGACAGGCAAAGGCGGAACAGGCGACCCAGGAAGAGGGGGTGCCGAAGGAACATTAACCACGGGAAGGACAGGAGCTGGAATCAAAGGAAGTGGAGCAACTATTCCAGGCTGACCAGCAGCTGGCTGTACAACAGGTAGTAACTGTGGTGCTGTAATACCCTGTGCATACGGTGGAGGTGAAATCAACAGGTAAGACAACAGAGGATCCTTTTCGTGGTCCTCTATCGGCTTAGTAGGACAAGATGGCAATACAGGGTAACATTTATCAATTGCCAAATTATATTTTCTATTCGCCATCTCCATTGCTTTCTCAGTCTCGTTGACATGCAGCTGCCTAGCAGACTCCATTAAAGTCAACCCTTTCTCTTTCTGTTCTTTCTTCGTCTTCCTAATTTCTCTCTGTTTGGCTTCTTTACGCCATACGCGAAAAGAATCAAACATTGCCGGCCGGGCTTTTCTTTTAAACAACTTCACTTCTAGATTGTCTAGAATTTCGCTTTCGAAGCTACCATGCGGTGGCCAACTAAGGACACCATCTTTTCTGGTATAACGGACCCATACTTCATTATACGCAATAGGACCTACACCATGTTTACAATAGAGCTCATATGTAGGAGTTCCAATCGGAGGAACCGAACACGAATCCTCCAACCGGGAATCCCCGTTGCAACGTAACCAGGACAGGAAACAATTACTACTGTTAGTCATGACAAACAAAGACAAATTCCAACCAAAATGCGCAGAGAACTTAGGCCTACCAAAATGAACCAATACCAAAACAAAGATTATCTAAACAAGAGCGACCAATGATAATCTACGAATTAAACCAAAGCAACAAAGAACAACCAAACTGAGCGTAACCCACTTAATACTTAACTGAAATGTGGAAGACGTCACCAAGGAGAACCCGTCTACGTCTCGCCGTACTAAGGTCTGCACCTCGGGTCCAAGACAGGGCGACAGTCAGGGCAGCGGTCCTCTGTAGCCGTCTGGGAACGGGAACCCTCGTGGAAGAGATCGTCGGGCCACTTTTACGACATGCAGGGATCGATGAAGCGGGGTACCTCCCTCCGGAATCTTCACACGAAACTCCTCGAACTTTTCAGGCTTTGGACCGGTACCGGATGACGTCGCCCAACGTTGGGCGCCAATTTGAGGTTCTGGACTTTTAAGAGTCCAGAGGTGTCAGGGAAACAACACCCAAAGACCCCTGAGTTCCTTCCTGTCTCGGTGCACAAATAAACAGAGACGCGGGTTTCTCGATGGTGGCGTCAGAGACCAAGATTTATTTACTGCAGGGACACAGAAGTCATAGGAACCACACAGAGGCAGAATCTACGAGACTGTTCAAATTGCATTAAGTGGGTTGTTCTTTAAATACACGAAAAATGTCTTTAGGCAACATTACACGAATATTTCTCATGCCCAACCCGGTATCCCAAACAAACAGTAAATAGACATCAAACAATAATTAGTCGTAGGTTTTCGGTATTCGATCAGGTCCCCTTGTCAGTTTTCCATTCTTTGCCCGATCCTCCCCATCATAAAAATCGTAACCTCCCGATTGTAAAAGCCCAGAAGGAGAGGAGCAGAGCCAGGTGCAAAGGATTGAAAAGTAGGATAAGATGCGTTTATGGATCATAAACGGGCATGGCTACCGTCTTCGGCCTTTCAGTCAGGACACGAGAACCAGTATAGCAGGACTGGCCTCAGGCAAGGGAGGCAGCTTGATTCTGCCTAGTCATGCAGCATCAGCCTTTCTCGGGGCTCGAGCTTACGTATCCTTAACAAGGTGATTCTGCCGGGGTCATCGCCCGTTCATTGACTATGTGAGGGCAAGAAACAAAATGGATGCCGTAACTAAAATGGATGCCATGACTTAACAACAGAATGCCCTATTTCTCAGTGAATTCATGCTAGTTGCGCAGCGAAAACACTGTCATGCATATAATGGATCATTTACGGTTCATTGGTACCAAAATCGTGTCAGTACTACGATACCGAATACACGGGTTCGGATCGCTACAGAAACTCAGTAACCACCCACTACCCTGACCCTCCTAGAGGAGTGGTCATAGAGCTAGTCCCTCCCATCTTTTCACTATAAGATACCACACATTGCCAATGCAATTCAGATTACACCTGGACGACGCTCTATATAGAAGAATCCTGGCCCTTCGACGTTCCACTATCTCTGGAAGACTGAAGAATCTCCCTTGGAGTCAAGGAGTGACTCCCCTGCTTGGCAGGCACTAAAACTCTTCGACAACGGTTGCAAACTTTACCGCTCTCGCCGGAGCCCGAAGTCCCTGCGTCCCCTGAAGCGGATTTCCTGACCTCTCGACAGCCATTTTGAGTCCCCAGCGAAGCTGTGGCATCTGGACCCCACGAGTGACGAGGAACAGCAATACCAGGGAACCGTGCACTGATTTCGAGTGCAAGCCCTAATCTACGTCCAACGAAGTTGTGCTTTGGACCACTTGTTGTCCAAGTCCCGAGCAGGTCTAGTACCAAAAATCAGCGGCCTACCCCGTCCCGAGTGACCGTGGGCTGTTGGTAAACTTTTCCTGCAAAGGCGTCTTCGTGGTTGCTTGCCCGTAAGCTAGTAACTCACCTGAAGACTTCCACATCGACTTCAAGGGCTCGCCTGGTTGCTCTAGGCCTGCCCTCACTTACCCTCGTGGGTAAGTCGATCAGACCTTGCTGGTCTGCACCATTGCCAATCTTCACTCTACACGAGACTTGCAGTTGCCAAGGCTTGTTGGCTCCAATCCGGGTGCCAACACCGTCATCAGCTGCAGACGTCGTGGGAACCTCCGAAGCCAGCTGCTGGTCATCTTCGATCCCTCCTGGTTCTCGTGAGCGAAGAGACAAAATACCATCATTGACCTGAAGAGACGCGACAGCTGTGGTCATCCATCTTGCTGGCCACCGGTCACTGGCAAGTGACTTTGAACTCTGTCCCCTCAATTTCTAGGTCTTCTGCAACTCCAATCCATCTTCGGATTCCAGCGGACACCTCTCCAGTCGTCACAAGCAGCAAGTCTTCAAGGATCTCCATTGAAAACAGCATCGCGACCCGACACCAAAGGACACCTATGCACCCGGCTTCCCTGGGTGAGGTAACTCATGCACTCCGGTGCCCAAGTGTGTGTTGGCTCTCAAAATACTTACCCTGTAAGTTGCTTGCTTGTTGACTTTTGCGAAGTGCCCTAGAACTGTAAAATACAAACCGCGACATTTGCCATTGAAACGTATTGAAAACCCACGTGTGTGTTTAGACACTGCACGCGCCTCCTGTGGGCTGATTACTTACCTGCTAACACTGCAGAAGTGAAGCCCCAGCGATTCCCAAGGCCCTAGGCCTCTTCATTTTGCAAGTCGAGTTTGTTACACCATTTTTTTAGTATATGGTCTGGTACGCCCCTAGGGCTACAGCCATATTTGTGCTTAATTTATTGAGAACTGTTGATCTTTTGAATGTTTACCTGGCTCTAATCTCATAAAGAGATTAGTAGAGTATATTTAGAAATAAATACATATATATTTGATATATATACCTGTGTGGTGTCTTTTCATTTGATAATTCAAGAGATTATAAGGTAAAACAAGCTGCTTTACATTCCTCAGAGACTTAGCCTGAAGGCTGCTCTCCACAGCTACCACTAGGATAGCTTTCTTTAAAAGGTTGTCTTTAAACCTATCTACCAAGAATCGAATTGGACTGGTGCAAGGTGGCCACTATAACTAGTGACCAGCATATGCCAGGCCAACTTCTCACATAAGCCAATCTAGACCCTGGCCTTATTTGGGGTAGTGGATCTAATAACAGGTGCTTCACTTGGCTTACTCAGCTCATCTGTCCACTGCTGCTTGATAGTGGTTGCTAGGACTTGATCAAGATAGCACAATATTTCTATTCAATATGCTGCTTTGGTCATTAATAATTAGGGCTCCCTGTTTTCCATTTCCATATTTGAAAGTGCTTTGATATGCATTAATGAAGAAAAAGAGTTTTGGTGAGATAAAGTATTTGCCCAAGAACACAGTTTACGCAGGAAAGCAATTTATCCAGGTTTTTACCTCTGGGCATTTTTCTGTAGTTTGGAAATCTAGAGCAAACTCGACCTGAAGGCTGAGCGATTTGCATAAGCACCAATTACATTACACAAGGTCATCACATTCAATTGTTTTTTAGGCATAGAGAGACTAAGGGGTCGATTACGATGTTGTTCAGAAAGCATTCCGACCGAATCGGTCTCGGAATGGATTCCGACTGAATCAGATTCGAGGAGTCCAACCGACCAATTACGATGGTTCTGAATACAATTCGGACGGACTCTCATTGACTTCAATGAGAGCCTGTGTTCCGACCGAATATACAGGCTCCCATTGAAGAAAGGAGTGACTGGGGAAAATCGTGCACCCTGTGGCGGGCACCCCTTGGTGCCTGACACACTGTGCATGGCCTGAAAGGGGGGCCCCTTAGGTACCCCCACAGGCCCCATTCGGAAGGCTCCGGGTAAACGGGGGGGGCTGCTACGGGCCCTCAAAGTCAGATTCTGACAGCCGATCCATGTCGGACCAACGGATTCGGAAAGGCTGTCTGAATCTGACATCGTAATCGCTCAGTTGGAAACGCAGTCCGTAGACCTCTACGAGTCGGCTCCGAACGACTTGGTTCCTCCAAATGCCTTCCGGAACTGACTCGGAAAGT
This sequence comes from Triturus cristatus, assembly GCF_964204655.1. Classification (NCBI taxonomy): domain Eukaryota; kingdom Metazoa; phylum Chordata; class Amphibia; order Caudata; family Salamandridae; genus Triturus; species Triturus cristatus. Next base: position 104,047,743 of record NC_140595.1, on the reverse strand, counting down.
CTGATTGCTTTCCACACATCGTAATCGGGCGTTCGGATAGTTTTCCGATTCGGTTGGAAAGACAGATTCTGAATCCGATTCGGAGCCTTTCCGGACGACATCTTAATCGACCCCAAAGTAATTTGCCCAGTGTAGGAAGCTGGCTCTATATATGGTATTCCACAAGGTGGTTATACCGTGCACAGAGTCCAGAGATTCCCCTAGAAGTGTACAGGGCTCAATGTAAACCCAAAGTGCTCTGTTAGTGGTAGTGTGGGCGAGCAGCCTTAGGCCTAACGCAGAGGAGTGTAAGACATTTATTGTACACACATTGACCAATAACTGACACACGACACTAAAAGAAGATCCAGACCAATTTTATAAAAATACGCTTTTTTGAGTTTTATTTTAAGATCAAGAACTTCGCAAAAAGATTACTGCATTTTTCAGGAAAAATACTTTAGTCTTTCAAAAGTCGGCACTCAGTGCAATTTCAAACAGTTCTATGTTAACTTTTTTCGTTTTAAATGTCTTTTATTGGCATTTTGTTCAAACATAGGACCTGTAACCAGTCCATACATAATTTTGTAACTACATCATTTTTTCACACATGTTGATTATCTGAGTATCTTACATTTCAAACCTGTGTTCCTATGTCTAATCCAATCTAAAACTATAATCAGCTTTGTTTCTTCTTATTTCGTACAGAACATCCCCCCCACCCACCCAACTCAGCCCCTTCGACCCTACGTCATATTACCACTAGAATCCTTGCTTAGATCACGTACTGTTATTCATATCTCAACTACATTCCGTCTCAAGGTTTTCACTCTAATTTATGGAATGTCGCTTCTATGAGGTAGTCGCATTGGGTGTTGTTATTGCTGTTTGCATGTTTTTAATGTCTTCTAGTTTTCCGTCGTGTCTTACCCTTTTCTAGTTTTTCGTCATGTCTTACCCTATTCATACGTATTGCGTCTGCTGTCGCCCATCACACCAATCACTCAACCACATCTTTATACGGGGTGAGTGGGGGCTCTTCCATGATATTGCGATTCGTCGCTTCGCCAATATAAGTCCCAACATTGCCAATCTCCTACTTAACTTTTTATTTTTGGGGGTGGGTAGTAGGCTCAGTAACATTGTTCTCATTTCTTGGGGGACTGTCCATCCTGTGACCCTACCTAATTTTTCTAAGATTTCGGTCCAATAGATTACTATGACCGGACAGTGCCTCACCACATGCTAGAAAGTCCGCCTTCTGACCTCTGCAGCGAGGGCATTCAGCCTCACTCTTTTTTTGTTTAGGCCACCAAAATAGTTCGATCATCAATTTATTTAGTGTTTTAAAGAAATAAGTAGGGAGATCATGAAACGAATGCTGGAATACATATAGGCACTGTGGCAAAATGATCATTTTTGCAATTGTGATTTTACCCATGAGCGACAATGGTAGACCCTGCCAGAAGCGCACCAAGCCCCTCACTCCTTCCACTACACCTATATTAAGTGCACGGTGAGTCCGCCAGCCTGATTCCCAGATATTAGGGTTCAGTTATCGCCCAAGGGAGTCCCACGGCATTCGGTGATTCCCGTGGCTCCTTGGCTAATCAGCCTGTTGGTAGCAATATTGATTTGTTAGGGTTTGTTCACAATCCAGACCGTTCACTGAACATGCTCAATATATCTAATAATTTAGGGACCGCTTGGGTTGGTTGCCGAGTGTATATTAGCGTGTCGTCCGCGTACATAGAGACCACATGATTAGTGTCCCCTAGTTTAATCCCCCAGTTATCCAATTGTTTTCATAGAGATTCTGCTAGTGGTTCTATTGCCGCCGCAAAGAGAAGCGGCGACAAGGGACACCCCTGTCTGGTGCCCCACTGTAATGCGGAGGCCCGCAAAATCAATCCCCCCCCACGCAGCCGGGCCTGAGGGGTTGTGTATAATAATTGCAACCATCTAATAAATCCCTTACCTATCCCATCACCCTCAATGTTGCCCACAGAAATGACCAGTCTGCCAAATTAAATGCTTTTTCTATGTCGAATAGCGCATGGGCACATTCTTCAGTTTCTATGGATGGGGAGTGCCCCACATATGCTAGTCGGTGCAAGTTGTCAGTAGTGTTAAGTTTGGGGATAAACCCAAACTGATCAGAATGTATCAAAGCCAGCATGCAAGGCAGAAGTCTATTCGCTAGCACCCCACTCAAAATTTTCATATGTAGGTTTAAGAGAGAAATCGGCCTATAGGAGCTTGGTTGTCTCAGATTCCTATCTGGTTTAGGGATCATAATCACTATAGCCTCTCTTATCGAGGCCGGAAGAGTTTGCAGCTGCAGCGCCTCATTGTACACTTCCAGTAAATGGTTAACCAATATTGGTGCAGATGTTTTATAAAACTCGGATGGAAACCCATCACTACCTGGACTTTTGGCTGGTTTTAGCTTTTTAATAGTTTCTAGTATCTCCTCTTTAGTAATCAGGGCATCTAGTCTCGCGCTCTTCTCCTGGTCTAATTGGGAGAGACCTAGTGTGCTTAAAAAATCTTCTATTACCGCCAATGCGGGGATTCGCCTTGCGTATACTCCCGCCATGTGCTCTGTCAGAACTTACAGTATAGCCGTCGGATTGTAAACCACTGTCCCATCGTTTGTCTCCATTTGTTCTATGGGTGATGTTGGCATTTAATTCCTGAATACTTTAGCTAGTAGAGCTCCTGACTTATCACCTTCCATGTGTAAGCGTTGCGTATATGTTACCTAATTACATTTCTCTAGGCGGCTTAGAGATTCCAACAAATCTTTTCGGATAGTGCTCCACTCCTCGGTACGTTGAGGATGTGTATGCAGCTGTGGTTCTACTATGTGCTTAATTTGAGCCAGTGCTTTCCGGTGCTCAGCACCGGCACTTTATTGTCACCTCCGGGGCTCTGACCGTCTGCCACATGGTGGCGTTGTCCTGCTAATTTCGGTATGAACACAACAACAGCGTTTTATTTGTTCAACTTACATTAACAATGACTAATACCTGCCTCCCAAGCAATTCTTCTGGATTTGGGGGCCTGGAATAGTCTGACTTGTCACACTTGTAGGAGTGTGAAGGTTAGTAGCTGTGTATGTACTGTCATTGGCAGCGCTGGGATGGATTATGTGAGGTGCAAGCTGCAGTGGCTTCCCGACGAGAGCCCCGGCACTTATCCTTTTACAAATTAAGCACTGGTTCTACTTCCTCTAACCTTTTCTCCTGGGACCGTATGTCTCTCTCAAGCTGTTGTCGGACCCCGTATGTGGTTTTTATAAATACTCTCCTAATCACTGCCTTCATTGCAACTCATTCTGTTGCCCTTCAAAATATCTAGCGATCTCCTCTGTGACTGTCTTAGTAAAGGGGGGATCTGATAGTGCTTCCGCCCGTAACCTCCATGTGGGAATTCCTGGTCTTGGGCATCGAACACCAAATGTCAGTAGTTCTGGTGAGTGGTCTGAAAGGTACCTAGGTAAGTAGGTTTTATCTAATATGTCCGGGGTCAAATCACTTTATATAAACATTGGTCCAGTCGACTAAATGTATTTGTCGCCTGCATATGGCAGGAGAAGGAACATTTAACTGGGTTTCTCACTCTCCATATGTCCCATAGATCCATACCTGTTAGAACGTCTCTAAGGGCTCCAGCCATTTTCAGTTTGGTATTTTGTCTAGGGGGTTCTCTGTCTAAGGGTCCGTCGAGGACACGGTTAACATCTCCCATCATAATTACTACTGCTCCTAAATAGGGGGACGCTGCAGCCAGTGCGGCCGGAAAGAAGTCTGGGCAATCAGTATTAGGGGCCTACACATTGATAAGACCTACCTCTCGTCCATTTAGTCTAGCGTGTTGAATCACATAACGTCCATCTGGGTACGATGCATGATGAAGGTACTGGAATGGAACCCCAGGGGCTATCCAGATAAGGGCCTTCCTGGCAAACCCTGAGTAGAACGTGGCATACATGTGTCCCCTCCATCTGTGCTTTATGCATGTTTTGTGTCCCCCCAAATATGAGTTTCCTGCAGGCATGCTATTGAAATTTGATAACGTTTTAGATAAGCAAACACTTGCCTCCTTTTTTCATACGTTGCTATCCCCTTTACATTCCAAGTGAGTAATTTCATCACGGGGGAAATCATACCAACCATGTGTTGGAAAACTCTTGTTGCTGCGAATAGTCTTCCTGTGACACAGATAGATACTGTAATGTAGGGGCAATCGTCCCATGCTGAGTCCCCTCCCATTTCACATTAAACTCCAACAACCCACAACATGTCCCTTCCTCCCCCGTCCTCTTGGGCAGTGGTACAAGTCCCATTCCCCTGCAATAGAGTTCTTGGATCCAGTTCCCCCGCCCCAATCCCCCCTCCAATTTTCCTTTGAAACAATAATCATCCACATTATAAATACCCAGAACATTGGGTTACCTTTCTTCCGGCGTTTTACAATATAATTGTAATAGTCCAAGCAGCGAGTGCTTTGCTAGATACAGGGAGTATATACTAGGTTGAGTATTCCATAATACATATAACCTATGCTCTTATCTCTCTTAGGATTTATCTGAGTTCTTGGTGTACAGGTTCCAGTTCGATTATTGGACCACGCGTTGTCCTGCTACGAGGCAGTAGACAGAGGGAGGGTGTCCTGTGTGGCTGTATCTGTGTCGGAGGAAGGGGTCCACCATTTGTAGCAGTCTGTCGGAGCCCACCAGGATCCTGCCCGTGCTGGACGACCCCTTCTTCGATGTTTGTGTGTGTAGTCTGTCTTGATTCCTTCTAACTTCTGGGATTTATGTCCGCCTTTGCCCTCCAGAGTCTTCCACTCGTTGTGGGTCATTCCGATTCGCAGACACCAACCAGTCTGATGCCTCTGGTGCTGAAAAAAAGAACAGAGCCCTGCCATTGTGTTCGATCCGTAGTTTAGCCGGGAACAGGAGATTGTATTTCATCCCAGTTTCCCAGAAGCCTTCTCTTGACTGCCAGATATGTTCTCCTTTGGTCTTGTACTCTTTGAGTGTAGTCTGGATAACATCCCTATCTTGATAGTTCAAGAAGTGCGCTATAATGGCTCGTGGTGGGGCTCCCGGACCAGGGGGTGGGACTGATGCTCTATGGGCTCTCTCAATATTGATAAACTTGTAAAGTCTCTTAGGGGCTAACACCCTAGTTATCCATTCTTCCAAAAATTGTTCTGCTGAGGGTCCCTCTGCCCGTTCTGAAAAGCCCACATATCTAAGGTTGTTTATTCTGGAACGCCCTTCTTGAACCTCCGTGTGATCATCAAGTGCAACCACTCTTTTCTGTAGATCCATGACTGTGTCACGGAGAGACCGGACCTCAGTTTGCGCTCCTCCACGTTTTGTTCATTTGTGGCGACCCTGTTCGCTAATTTCCTCAGATCACATCTCAACAGATTGACATCAATGGCTAGCGCATCTATCTTATTTACCATATCACTTTTGGTTGACTGGATGGCCAACATAATGTCCGCCAGGGAAGGCTCTGGTATTGCCTGGTTCGCAACCTCCCCTCTTGTTCTCCTATAGTTCTTATTTGGTCATCTGTTTCTTGGGGGCAGGATTGTACATAGTTAGATATCTTGTTAGCTTGCAGTCGGTTACCTTTATCTTTGACCATGGTGGCGTGTGGTTGTCCTCGTGTTTTCCGCTTGAATGTTTTCACACAACGAGCTGGGATCTCTCTTTCAATCTCAGGTCAATCCCCCAAGTTCTATGTTAACTTATAGATGAAAACAACAATGTGGTTGCACGGGTAAGTACCCAACTTACAGTTCCATTCTTCGGGGTTTAAGGTCAGCAAAGGGCAAGGTTCAGGTAAGCACAAATTCTGCACCACCAGCGTCACAGGGGCGGGAGAGTGTAGAGGTCAAATTCGAAGATAGGCCCAATGCGTTTCAATGGAGACTGGGGGAGCTTGAAGCCATGCTGCTTGCAGGTAAGTAAATCTGTTGCAGGGGTTAGAGCAAGCATGGGAGGGGGCCACAAGGCAGCACCAAAATACATTACCAGTGGCACAGAGGGGGCAGGGTAAAAATACAGCATCGGGCGCCCAATGCTTTTCAATGGGAAATTTGTTTGGAAAGACAGGCTGCAGGCTTCAAACTGGAGACTGCACGAAGAAAACCAGCGACAGCAGAGGTAAGGTGGGATGCTGTAGGTCATAGGGACACCGTTGATCGAGCTCGCCAAGGCCCAGGGGCTGCGGGTGCAGGGGTGTCCTTTGATGTTGGGTTTTCTTACCAGAGCCGGTCATGGTCGGGGGAGCCATCAGATTCACACGGCAGGTTTTGTCGCGTTGCCCAGGAGGGGTCAGCCATCATTGGATTTGGGATCAGGATCTGTGGGGAACCTTTCTGGATCTGTAGGCCACCAGGACATGGGCTGACGTCGTCGGCTGCAGAATGGTCAGGACACGCGTTTCAGGATGGTACTGGAGTCCTTTGTGTTGGTTTCTGGTGGACAGAGCCGCTGTCCTCTGAGTTCTGGTCTTTCTCAAAGGCAGGCAGTCATCCCAGGGGTTGTGGAGGTCACTGGCTGCAGGACAGAGGAAGTTATTTCGCAGGGTCTTTGAAGCTGCAGACAGGCTGGTGGGGCTTAGGCCAAGTCAGTGGGCGTCGGCAGTATTATCTGCGCTTCTTTGTGCTTCTTAGGTCAGCAGGAACTATTTTCAGGGTCTGGGGGAGCCACCTAAATACTAGATTTAAAGTGCTTTTTAAGGGAGTGACAGGTAGGGCCAATAGGCACCTTATCTGGGTTGTCTACACCCTCAATTATGCCGCCCTCCTGTGGGATGGGGCATAGTCCTAGCCCTGATTAGAGGAGTCCTCCCATCTTCAAGATGGTGGGGGCTGGAAGATGTGCTTCACCTTGCCTCCTACACCTTGGGGGAGGAGTTGGCAGAGGTGAGCACACCTATTCTTCCTAGTTTTTCCCGCCCAAAATGGAGGTCTAAACTGGGGGCTGCCATCTGCTGCTAGCAGCAGAGGTTGGGGGTCACATTACAAAGCCAGAAGTCCTTTGAAGCTTCCCTCTATAGCTCTCTGCCCATACTGGGGTAGAAGGTGTGACACCTCTGCCAAGGATTTGCTTCGTTTCTGGTCACAGAGAGCGGGGGATTTGCTTTGTTTATGGTCTCAGAGAGCGGGGGCTCTCGACCCAGGGATCCAGAAACTTGTCTGGTGGTGGCAGGCTGCCTAAAGTCAGTCTGTGACCACACCAGGATTGGTAGGGTTTCGGGGGCACCTCTGAGTGCATGTTTCAATAAATCCCACACGGGCATCAGTGTGGGTTTATTGAGAGGAGTAGTTTCGGACGAAACACTCTATGTGTTCAGAGAAGCCATCATGGTGCTGTGCAACTCAAGTTGTCAAGGCTCCAGTCCATGTACTCTTTATGGCTTCCCTGGCACTTACAATATCTAAGAATAGACTTAAATATTGTTGGGGCATATCTGCTCATGCAGTTTGACCCACACCTGTGATAGTGCACCCTGCCCTAGGACTGTAAGGCCTGCTAGAGGGGTGACTTACCTATATCTTAGGTGGTGCTATTTGGCATGGCACACAGGCAATGTGCCATGTCGATGATTTTGTCTGCACCAGGGCATGCATGCTGCAGTGGCAGTCTGTGTGGCCTAGGTGAGGGGTACCTAGGGGACCCTCTTCGGTCCCAATGGACTAGGTACCATATACTAGGGACTTGCAGGAGCCTGAAGCACCAATTGTAGAACAGCTTTCAGGATAGAACACTGGCACTGGGAACCTGGACAGCAGGGACCCAGTATTCTACAGTCAAAGTTGCATCAAAAGCCAGGCAAAATGTGTCTGCGTGTGGGGGTGGTAGGTACTACAACAGAACTCCATTTCCTCACACCCAGAATTGCAGGATGATGAACCGATGCCAAGACTCAAACCTGGTTCCCCAGTCGGCAACTCTGACAGTAACACCACATCCTGAGTAGAGGGAGCAGGCAGAAGCAACAGGACCGCTTGGCTCGTTATGGACTCGAGGTTCCAACAGGACCTCGAGCTCAGCCAGAGCCAGGCTTCAAACTTGAGCCTAGCTCGAGCTTTCAGTGGCCTGCCTACTTCTACATTCCACCTCGTCTACCTTCTTGATCAGCTGTGTTTCAATGAGTAGGGTTGCCACTTGTCCGGTTTTTTTTTTTTTACCGGCATGGCCAATATTTTAATGTCCAGCAGGTACAAAAATTAGGAAAATTACCTAAAGCTGGTATTTCTTTGCCCTTATTAGTACATACTTAAAACAGTCATTATAAGAAGAATGCACTTTAAATGTATTCTATAGCTTCTTTATTGACCTCTGCCAAAAAAAGTAAACAAAGACAGAAAGGCCATGTTAAAAATCAAAATAGACCTATTTATTTAAATATCATCTCCTGACCTTTGCAGAAACTTAAATCGTGAACAAATGGCTTGTATTTTTCTCTGGGGAAGGTGACAATGCTAACAGTGAGCCTTTCCTCTCAGGTTGTAGTCATTAGGGATGTATCCTCACCTCTTGAAAGTCAACTTGAAAGCATTCGAGTAATTGTTAGTGGACGTAAAAACATATGAGAACTTGAAGTGGCATATATAAATACCGCTCAGGGTGCCAGCTCCAGGTGCCCCAGTGCGGTTTAGTGAAAATAGCTTGCCAAATTGTATTTGCGCCTATATGCCATTACGTAATAATGGAGAAACGGGAGGTATTAAAATATCGGGAAACTTGATTTTGTACATTGACTTGTTTTAAATGTGACAATTTCGCTAATTGAGCGAAAGCTGAATCAAAAATCTAAATTGTATTTTTAAAATACAGCGCCATCTGATAAAACCATGAATTATGGCTTTATGGCAATATACTTAATGGAGGTCAAGATTCTGGATGAAAACGGGTCGAGGACCAGAAAGTAATTGATAGTAAAGATATGAATGGTGCTTCCGACGTGCGTGGTGCTCCCGAGCAGGTCAGCACATCGGAAGCCTCCGAAGACAGAAAGCACTGATCTTACATTAGACATACATAAACAAAATGAACCGTCTCTAAAATTTACAACTCAACTATTGTCATGTTCGGACTACATCCAGATTTGACTAGTATTTATTTTTCTTTGATATGCTGATTGTTGGTGCCGTATAGATTTATTTTTAAACCCGCATTGTTATTACCAGCAAGAATAAAAACTCCCTTTCAAGATGGCCGAACCCGTTCTGGCTTCTAATGGGCGTGTCCTTCGGCGACCTATCCAGGCGTCTTTCGTTCATTTCCAAGGAGGCTTGTCCTTCCCAAGCCAATGACTCTCGTCTCTGTCCATGCTGTGTGCCTGCTGCTGTATTACTTCGGACTGTATGCGGTGCACCATGTGCAGGCTAGTGCAGCGCGGACTCCTGCTGTTCTTGGTGATGCGGTTGGCGCAAGGTAAGTACTGCTTCGTCCCCGTGACCTTGGGAATGAGGCTGGCTATAACAATCTAATTAATTCTGTATATTGCCACGTGCTTTGTTTCTCTGGATTGCATGCGTTACTTTAAATGGAACCATAGAAGGGCAGGTACTCACTATTTAGAGTACCTGTTTGCAGTCTCCAATAGGATACATTTTGATTAGCTTGGAGACTTGGTTTACACCAGAGTAATTAAAATGCTGTGTAGAGAGCAGTGATCGAAGTGTATTCAAATAAGTATGGGAACTGTGCTGCTGCTTCTAATGGGGAAAGAGGTCAAAGCTGTGGCTAATAAACGAATGTTTTGGCCTTTCACTGTCCGGTAGCTACATATAAAATAATGCCCAGCTAAAAGAAAAGTTAATTTAAAATAAAAAGCGGTTACTCAGTGTAGTGCATTATAAAGCCTATATTAGTTGATGCACTTCAGAGGTCTGTGTGTAAGCATAGAACCACAGAATTAAATCTTGGTTTGTGAATTGGAGAATAGTTACTTGTGTATTTTTAGTGCAATGAGGTCACAGCCTGCGACAGAAAGCACTGTGAATATGAAGTCATTATTTTAAACTTGCATTATACACAGTATAAGATAGACTGCTGCAAAGTACGCAAAAGATAAAATTGTGCTTTCAAATATAGATTTTAGTAATACCCAGACTGTACATAATGCATTTTGTTTACATGACTGTCCCTTCAACATCTCATCAGGGGTAGTAGGCGGTATTTAAATACAATTAAAAGCACACACTTTACAGCTTAGTTGTATACTCTTTGCACTACCGCTCAAAAAGAATAATTCTTTGTCATTGCAAAGCTTTGAGTGATTCGATCAATTAAAGCCAGTACCGGCTCCCAAGCATCCCTACTTTTGCACATTACTATTTAAGTTTGCAAATTTACTCATTGTGCACATTTTAATTTCTTTCAGGCCAGCAGTCACCCTGGCAGAAAGGCTTGTTTAGCTGTCTGCCTGGCCTTGGTTTCACAGCTCCGGAGACCCATTGAATGACACTTGGCTCAAGCATTTGAACTATTGGAATTAACCAACTGTCCTGGTTGTCTTTTTACATAAAGTAGGGGAACATATTTTCATAGATAAAAAAGGATGGGCGCGTCGTGCCCCTTTGATCCCACCCACTTTGACCTCTTGTGGAGAGTGATGCCAACTTCATAACCCATCTATAATACCATAAAAGCTTGAGGGGGGCTAGCTGATCAAATGATAGGTCAGCCATCCACTAAAAGATCCAGGGGATTGTAGAACATATGCGATAATTTCTCCACGCTCCTTTGGTTTAAACATATCTAAAACATTGTCATATTAGATGTACTGGAAATGCCGCTGTATTTACCTGCTTAGTGATGTTATTTTGGCTTTGAGGGATTGAAAAGATATTTCAGATTCTGAACATTTCAATCAAAAAGTCCTTTGTGCATGACTTATAATCACCGGTCCTCACCTGCCCCAGGAGATACGTAGCTTTTGCTATATTCTGCTATGTTCTTTGGCAGATTCCTTGCGTGAAAAAAGGTGCAACCAGTGATTCTGCCATAATTTAATGATATGCACAAAATATATTTAAGTGCATATTGTTTAGAAAACCTTCTTTTGAATACTATGCTGGTTTTGATATGGCCCTTTCAGGACATTCACAACAACATGTTCCTCTTTGACGTTCCAGTGTTTATTTTGGTCTCTATATCAAATACAAGAAAATATTGTTAAAAAAAAGTGGAAAATAAATATTTTCCTCTGTATATCTTGAGCTAGGTAAATCAGCCTTCCCACAATAACTTTGTATGCATCAATAAAAAAGGAGGATGCTTATAGTTGTATATTATTACAACGAGGTAAACCTGTTCGAAAAGTACGAGGAAAATTGAAAAATGTCCATCAGTGGGATTGTTGGAAATGACCCTTTTTGCTGTTACCCCAAACTTTTTACCTTCCCTCTCCTATTTTCTCTGACCTCGTTTTTGTTCGGTTAATGACTGGGTACTTTACTACTGCTAACCAGTGCTAAAGTGTATGTGTTCTCGCCCTAAAACATGGTAGTATTGGCTATTTCCCAATTGGCATATTTTTTAAAAAAAAATAGTTTTTATTCGTCAATAAACACACAGATTGCAGGCCCCTGAAATCCCAGAGGTACCTGCCGAAGCCTTACAAACATAATATCATTGACGTTTGACATTCGTAAAATACTTGAAGATGCACTTCATATGAAAAACAGACCCCCGACCCCCCCCAACTCCCGGATCCCCCCTGACTGCACCAAACCATGACCAACAAGCAACATCCTGTATGAGTATAGACTAGACAGTTCCGACCCCGGGCCCAGATTAAGCCCTTCCTCCCCAGGGGAACTAAAGGGACTCCTCTTCCCGCTCCTCCGGGACTGGCTCCAGGGGGATACCCCTGTAATCTGCCCAACGCTTCCATATCTTATAATGTTTACGTGGACACCCCCTGGCTGCAAATATGGGGAGCTCCAAACCCATGCTAAAGTCCAGACCCCTCTTCCACTCGTTCAGAGAGGGAGCCACCGGAGCCTTCCATGCCCGGGCGACATCCCTCTTGGCCAGCGTGAGGCCCAACAGTAGCAGGTGCCTCTTATATATGTTTCCTCCAATATCAGCCATGACGTGCAGGAGTGTCAGCTTAGGGTCTGCGGGAAGATCCCAGCCCAGCACCTCGGATAGGCAGGATAGCACCTCTCTCCAAAAACGGGATAATGAAACACAGAGCCATACCGTGTGAAAGAAGGAGCCCTCCTCCCGCCCACATCGGAGACACTCCGGAGATGCGATTAGTCCCGCCCGCCACAGCCTCCTATGTGTAAAATAAACCCTGTGCAAGTTTTTTAATTGAATAAGGCGTAGTCGAATAGCTATGGTTGCCCCCCGGGGCGAGGCCAGCACCTCCATCCAGTCCGTCTCATCGAGGGGACCAACATCTCCCTCCCATTTCCCCTTTAGATACTGGAGCGAGGAGGAGCTGTGAATGACGAGCGTTCTGTATATCTTGGAAATGTTTTGCTCTTTGAGGTCCCCCATGAAGAGCTTTGCTTCCACAGGGCTAAACTCGGCTATGGAATCCAAACCCGCTAAGCTGGGGGAGAGTGCATGGCGGAATTGAAGGTATCTATAGAACTGTGTCCGGGGCATGCTGAATTCTTGTTGTAGATCTTGAAAGGACTTCAAGGCGCACCCCCGTATCACATCGCCTATGGTGGAGATGCCTATCCGATCCCACCCCTCAAACCCGGACAGGGCCGCCATCTGTGGTAGTCGCCCATTGTGCCACAGGGGGGTTTCCCGCGTGAGCACGTTCCACCACCCAATTCGTGTCAGAGCCTGGCGCCATATCTGCAAAACTACCTGTGCCGCCGGTGGCAACCGTGCCCGATACGGGGCGGAGTATAGCAGGGTATGTAGTGTGTGTGGGGCCATAAGTCGCTGTTCCACCGCGTAAGCCAGATCCCACCTATCCCTATACCACCACTCGTTCAGGACCAGCAGGTGGGACGCCTTGTAGTAGGAAAGCATATCTGACGTGGCCAACCCCCCTCGTAGGTTGATAGGAAACACGTCCGCAGGGCCACCCGAACCGCCCCACCCTCCCACAGGAACTGACCCAGGGTCGAGTTCACCCGACGGAACCAGCCCGGTGGAATCATATACGGATGATTCTGTAGCTGGTACAGAAGACGGGGAAGGGCCACCATCTTAAAGATCGCGGACCGACCGAAAATGGTGAGCGGCATGCGGGCCCACAATTTGATGTCTTGGCAAATACGATCCCACACGGGCACCACATTACTCTCCCAGGAAACCGCCGTGGTAGTTGATAAGAACACCCCTAAATACTTGAGTCCCCCCCGCCGCTATCTGCACCGTGGAGGCTCACCCCTGCAACTGAGTCGGACCCCCTAATACCCACAGGGTAGACTTCCGGGGATTCATGAAAAGACCCGAAGTCTCTCCAAAGAGCTGCATAATACGGAGTAGCCGGGGCCCCGTGCGGTCAAGATCTGTTAGAAAAAATAAAACGTCGTCCGCATTGAGAGCTATGCGATCGAATAGTCCATTCTCCCACTCAAAGCCGGAGATTTGCGCGTCTATCCGCACCCAGGCTGCCAAAGGCTCCATGGCCAGGGCAAACAGATAAGGGGACAGGGGGCACCCCTGGTGTGTTCCATGTTGTACGGGGAAAGTCATTGAGGTCGCCCCCGCTACCCTGACCGAGGCCGTAAGCTCCGTGTATAGAAGCCGCACGTAGGATATGAACCGCGGACCAAAATTCAAACGTTTCAGCAGCAGGAACGGATATCGCCAGCTAAGGGAGTCAAATGCCCGATCCATATCCGCCAACAACAGGGCTGCTGGAACCCCCAACCGCTGCACCTCGGCGATCGCAACGTGAGCCCGCCGAATGTTATGCCGCGTTGCGCGGGATGGCATAAAACCCGCCTGGTCCGGATGAACCAAAGAGGTGATGTATGGCAAGAGGCGGTTAGCCAGGGCTTTCGCCAAGATTTTTGCCTCCACGTTAAGGATGGAAATTGGACGATACGAGGCGTGTTCCCCCGGGGGTCTGCCTGGCTTGTGGAACACCACAATTTCCGCATGCCTCCAATCCCGAGGTAGCCACCCACAGTCCCGAGCCTCCTCCACCACCGCCGTGTAATGTGGACCTAATTGGAAGAAATACTTCTTGAAAAACTCACTCTGGAACCCATTTGGGCCCGGGGCCTTGCCTGGGTTGAGGCCACCCAGCGCCTCCCCGAATTCCTCCACCGTAAACGGGAGATCCAGTTTAGTCCGCACCGCCTCTGATAGAGCCGTGATAGGGTGATCACATAAAAACCGCTCTACTTCCGTTTCCGTGAGACATTCACTGGGGCTATATAGGCCTGCATAGTATGTAGCGAAACTATTGGCGAGCGCACCCGGATCCGCATGAGGTGTGCCCTCCGGGTCTACGATCCCCGGGAGATCCTGGGTATGATATACAACTTGACACAACCTGTGCAGCATCGCACCTGATTTATCCCCCCATTGGTATACTCGACTCCTGGTGGCTAACCAGGCCTGGCGTGCCTCGTCGAGCAAGAGAGAACCGTACGTCTGCTGTGCGTAGAGTAGCTGCCGGTGAGACACCTCACCCCCATCCTCCCGGCCCTTGTGCTCCAATTCCGCGACTTCGGCCTCTGCTTGAACCAGCCCCTATTGGCGCTTGCGGCGGGCCGCTGCGCAGTATGAGATATAGTAGTAGTGTCGGCTTCCACGCCTCCCACAACATGTCTGCCTCGGACACGGATCCCACATTCAGTGTCAAGTATTGATCTAATGCCGTAGTCATATGTGCCCTATAGTCATTTTGTTGCAGGTGCCACACCGAGAGCCGCCAACGAAATGGCCGCCCCGCGCCCCCCATCCGTAGGACAGCAGACACTGAGGAATGATCCAAAAGCCCTCGCGGAAGAATCTCCGCTTCCTCCAATCGGGACACTGCGGCCCCAGAGAGTAAAATGTAGTCGAGGCGGGAGAAGGAGCCATGTACTGCCGACAGGTAAGTGTATTCACGGGCAGTACTGTGGCTGCGCCGCCGAGCATCCACCCATGCTAGGCCACCGACCAGTGCATTGAGTTTCGTAAGCCCACCCTCCCCTCGCCCCCGGACTGTCGGTCTCTTGAGAGATCCATCACATCATTCCAGTCCCCCCCTATAATCTCCAGAACATCTGGGATGTCCGCCCAGAGCGCCATGAGTTGTTCAGCAAATGTCCAGGACGGGGGGGGGGGGGGGGGCGTACACACTACCAAAAACTACCTGTTCCGCCCCTATCTGCCCCAGAGCGAATATATATCTCCCATGTGTGTCTGCCCAAGTCCGATGATGCGTGAATGGGACCCGTTTGTGTACCAATATGCCTACGCCCCTGGAGCCCTGAACAAACCCTGAGTGAAACACTTGTGTGTAGCCATAGCGCTGGAGGCATAGGACTTTCGTCCCCAACAGGTGCGTCTCCTGTAAGAGCAGTACATCAGCAGCGGCCCTCTTCGCATATTACAGGATAGCCCCCCTCTTGATCTTGTCCAGGGCGCCCCGGACATTCCAGCTGAACACTTTTATTGTGGCTAATCGCCCACTGGCCCCCCCCGAGAATCTGCCGCCATGGGAGGTATGACAATAATATGGTAGCAACGAAGAGACTCCGAAGTCTCTCTGCCCATTCCCAGCTCTGTACAAAAGTGCAGTCAACACCCAACCTAAAACCCCGACTAACCAACACACCCCCCAACCCCGCCTCCCCCACCCCATACCTCACAAACACTGAAGTACCTGTCGCGGTGAGAGACATCCTAAGGCCCCAACCGTGGACCTCAGGAGTTCCCAACCAATGGATCTCCAACTTGTCTCCCACAACTAAAACACAGAATCCCCACCCACAACCTGCTACGGTGGTATCTGCCCTTCACGCCATTCTCCGGGGCCTAGGCAACCCCACGCCCAAAGGAAGATGAAGCAGCCGAAGGCTAGCCCATGAGGCAAAGCAAACATAACTCGAGCCCAGGGAACTCCCGGGCCCTCAGGACCCAGATGGCGGACGACCAGTCACCAGGCCAGCCCCACGCTGGGCCCCCCCGGACTTATTGCGACGGCGGGATCTGGGACGCCATTGTCTCTTTGATAATCCCTGCGAATTGTTTCCTGACGTCTCATTCTGGGACGAGTCCGATTCCCTACCAGGGGGTGTATGAGGACGCAGCTTTACTGTCTCATCCGTCCATTTGAATACTTCCTCCGGCGAATCAAAGAACAACGTACGGGACTCATAGACAACCCTCAGGCGAGCTGGATAGAGAAGAGCGTAGGAGAGATGACCATCGGAGAGATGAAGTTCTCGCAGCCGAGCCTTGGCCGCCAGGAAAGACTGGCGCTACTGTTGGACCATGCGCTTGTAATCCGGGAAGACGAGGATGCGGGAGTTTTCAAAGTGAAGAGGCTCGTTCTCTCTGGCTTGGCGGAGAATGACATCCCTGTCATGATAATTAAGGATTCTAGCGATGACTGGCCGCAGACGGGCACCCGCTGGCGGCTTCTGGATAAGTGCCCAGTGCGCCCGCTCCACCACGAAGCAGCGGGACAGCAACTCAGGCGGGTCATGGTAGTGACAAACAGCCTATTTCATTTTCCACTACTGTGAGACCTAGTCCTTTTGTGGGCTAGCATTGGGAATTCCCGTATATACTTTTAAGTGGTAAATCCTGTCCAGAAAGGAGTAGCTTTCTAATGTTCGGTATGTTTAGAATGGTAATGATAAATCCTCCTTACTTTAGAAAGTTGATATTTCTCTGTGCTTGGACTGGACCTCTGTGAGAAGAACTGTTGTGCTACTTAAAGGACTCAACTTAAAGGACTCAACTGGACTGCTTTTCTGGAAGGGCTGCTGCCTGCTTGTTGCCCTGCGACTCCCTGACTCCACTGAAGGAGAGCTGAACTCTGCCTTCCATCCAAAGTGATATTCAAGGGCTTGCTGCCTTTTCTACTGTTTTCTGAAGTCTCAGGGACACAAAATGCTTTCTGAAATTCTGTTGTGATGCTGGGCTCTGCCTTCTGCGGGTCCAGCCCTTGCCTGAGGTGCCTCTCCAGTTCTGGACCTTGGAATTGAGTGCTACAGCTGTCATTCTACAAAATCGACACATCTCCTCCCTGCGTGTAGCAGAACCGGCACATCGACCAAGTTGCTGGGATAAAAAGGGCACATCGCCTCAGAATATGCGCTTTACCTTTAGAGATCGATGCATCGGACATGATGTCGCCACCGCTGCAGCTTGGTGAGATCGACGCATCACCTCAACTGCATGGCAGATTCCAGCGCATAGCTCGATGCCTCTCGACTCTGGCACCCATCTTCACTCCTGGGGCTGCGGGGCTTGACATCGACGCATTTCGTTGCTTGCAACCAGGAAAGGTACTGCGTGGGTCCTGTAGCCAGTTGGCGCTCTATCGCATTCAGCCCAAACTTTGACTTTGTACCAGTCCAGAGCGACCTAAAGTAACCTTTTTAGAAGCTACTTGTTTCTAAGCGCTTTACTGCATTTATTCTCTTAAGGTTCAATATCTTGATTAAGGCTTAATTTATTTTTGGTTGGTATTATTTTGTTTATAATATAATAATCTGTTTTATAAACCTGAGTGGAGTCCTTTTGTGGTGCATTCATTTTGTTACTGTGTTTGTGTTTTGCACAAATACTTTTCACATTGCCTCTTTAGATAAGCCTGACTGCTCTGTGCCAATCAACCAGAGGGTGAGCACAGGTTATCTTTTAGCATGAACCTATCCTACCCTGACTAGAGTGGTGCTCCCTGCCTGGATGCATACATCAGCCAACCAGGAATCCCATTTCTAATTAGGGCGCACAAACGCCTGAAGGGAAAAGGTTAGTTAATGCTCTGTTTTACTATTATATGTCGCCAAATACACCCTAATGCCAAATACATTGTGGGAACTTTAACATTACTCATGTAAAACACTACACCAAATTCACTTAAACCCTACCACAAATGGCATTGGCTTCCCCAATCTGATTCTGCTCATTTCATGAACTTGAATGTTGTTTAGAATTAAAGTTGTATACTTTGTGTTGTCTGTGCCGTATCAAATTTAAAAAATCATTTAAACTAGAAGAATCTTATGTGTATATTATATGCATATGATTAAGTCCTCAGCAGATATGCTTTTCTTAGAAAACATTGTCAATCCATGCCTCCTCCTACAGAGAGCTGTGAAAATAACAATGTTAATTACTGGAAGATTTACTTAATTTCAAAAGGATTAAACCTGCTTTAGTAGTGAACGCATGAACGTACTCTATTGTAGTGAAGGTTTTGCGTTCTGCCTTTCTACTGACTCAATTGTGTTCTGGTCCTTTAAAGCAGATGCTGAGGTTTAATTCATGAGATCCCAGATAAGTGTGTTATAAACCCCAGGCATTTACAGACAGGTGTGGTGTAGTAAAAGTCCTCACCTGCAGCAGAATTTCACTGTGGTAAGGAGGGTAAAATGCCATCACCTCTTACCTACATGCCATTTCAGAGGCACCAAGCAAAACAGGTTCTCGCCTGTTGTGCTGTTTTATAGTTTATTGGGTCGGAAAAGAGTGAACTTTGTATCATATGG
Source organism: Triturus cristatus (assembly GCF_964204655.1). Classification (NCBI taxonomy): domain Eukaryota; kingdom Metazoa; phylum Chordata; class Amphibia; order Caudata; family Salamandridae; genus Triturus; species Triturus cristatus. The sequence goes on along the minus strand of NC_140595.1, from coordinate 104,029,077 downwards.
ACTCCTATCTTGAACAAATTTAGTGACTGATCACTGGTTCTCAACTACAGCCTTGTCCCTTAGTTTGCGCCCCTTTTTGGTTTATAAAAGCACCTAAGGCAAAGAAGAGAGCTAGTGAATGATTTAACATTGAATATACGTTTAGGTGAAGTATTACAAAATCTTAATTTAGGTGTAAAAAAACCAGGAAGTCACTGAAAAAAACAAAGATTCAAGTGACTGTATGGTTAGGTATGGCAATATCTTACATTAAAAACCCAAGAACTTAACTGAAAAAAGCAAAGCTTGAAGTGGCATTCTATTTAGGTGAAAATGCCGGTTACCATTTTAACTCTAAAAATCACTGGAATTTACCAGTTATAAATAATAGTAGTAGCATATATTGCACATGCACTGCTTATGACCTTATATATTACATCATTCATGATATGTCCTATGACATCATTGATAACTTCACTGATGACATTTGAAATTACATCATTCACAGCAACACTGTGCATGGCAAGTGCACAAGCTACAGTTCCTTGAGTTAAATATAACCGGTTAATTTTATTGGTTTATGAGTTTTAAATGGTATTTTTAACTGATATTTTCACCCAACTATAATATCACTTTAACCTTTATTTTTTCAGTGATATATACACACACACATCTTATAGTTGTTTCGCCTAGCCGTTTATATCCATTGCTCTGTTGATGTGTCTATCACATATTTTTTCCACCCATTACAGCTATTGCAGCATGGAGAAGCGAATCAGCCCAGTTCAGTTGTTGGCCACTTCATTTTGATTTCTGCACTTTCAGAGGGAATGCAGCCACATACAAAGAAGGTCTGGGCCTGGGACTCCTAGGGCACAAAAAATGTGTCTGATATATTCTCCCCCAACAATAAAGTTTTACAATAACCCTGATGCTGGAAGCTGGCTTTATATGTAGTGTACCAAAATGAGGTATACTATGTAGAAAGTGCAGATGACCCTTCTTGGCTTACAGGGCTTAAATTAATTGTTGCAAATGCTCTCTTTTCTGGTAGTGTTGGCGAGCAGTTTAGGCTTATCAGAGCGTAGTGTTAGGCATTTGTTGTACATGCAGAGTCAATGAATGAGACAGACACTCAAGAAGAAACTCGTGACAAATTTAGACAAATTTTAGACACCAAGATCATTGGAATCGGGTGGGTACTTTAGACGTTATCAAATTTTACAGTAAAAATAGCGGAAAATGACAGCTGACAAATTTGAGGTATGAGCCTAGAATGCATAAAATTATCCTATGGGAGCAACATTCAATGCTTAGAAACACTTACAGACGACTTAGAGTACTGTTCTTCTGGACTTAAGGTAAGTAGAGGCCAAAGTCCAAGAAAGCACTAAGAGTTCAAGTTTACCTGCCCTGGGGTGTCCTTATGCAGAGGTGCTTTATGTGGCAGAAGCCTCGAATGTTACCTGTTAAAGTCAATGGCAAAAGTACCTGTAAGAAAAAAGGCTGCAAGGGGGCACTGGGGGACTAGTCCGGCAGAACCAATGGGGGGGCTCAGCTCTTTAGGATCTCAGGAACACAGAGACACTGTTGGTTTGTGTGAGCCCGGGCTGGGGAGCTCAGGTGCAGAGGTGTTCTGTCCAGCAGGGCGGTTTGAGTTAGAGGCTCTCCCTTTTCTTGGTGTTCCTGCAGAAGCGGGAAAAGAAACACAGCAGGGCTGCTCTGATGAGCTTGAATCTCTGAGTCCTTCGACATGCAGGTAGGTTTTATCGGTGGTGGTGTTCTGACAGAACATAAACAAGCCTTGGTGCTTGCAACTGGCTCCGGTACAACGGGTATTGGTGCAGGGTGGCTCCTGGGGGTCCTGGCGACTCCAAACTTGGCAGTGAGACAGATCTGACCTCCTGGAGCACGAGGACTTCTTGCTGGGGTGCTGTTTTCTCAGTGGGCCCTGTGTTCGACAGAACGGTGTACTGGGCAGCTGCAGTCGGTGCCTGCTGATGCAGGGGAGTGACTCCTCCACTCCAAGGGAGATGCTGCGGGTCGAGGAAGTGCTGAACAGACCTCGATTGGTTTTGGGAGGCTGTTCTGCTTCTGTACAAGTTTGGTGTCGGTGATTGTTGGAAGAGCAGCAGTCAGGCAGGGGTTTGTGCCAAGGTAGATGCTATTCCTCAATTCTCACATCTTTGGCTCTTCTTTGTCTCTCCTCTGGCAGAAAATCTGGTTACTGGTATCGGGGGGGGGGGGGGGGGGAGGGAGGGCACCTAAATACTAATCTTAGCGACATTAAGGTGATTGAGGGTAGTAGCCAATGGGCTACTTACCTATGGGCTCACTACACCCCTTATATCACCCGTTCCTGTGGGGAGTGAGCATAACCCTGTCCCAGAGTTCCTAATTCCACCAAAAACAAAATGGTGGTGCAACATGCCTACTGCATAGTTAATTTCCTGCTTTTCCTGATGCAAAATGAGCCTAAGGACAGGAGGTGGCATTCTCCAGGGCTGGAGGAAGCTGGGGTCCCCTATCAAAGGCAGCAAAGGAGTTGAAGCCTCTGGCCTTGAGATGCTAATCTCACTAGCCATCCTGCTGGAGGAGGTGTGAACACCTTCGTCCGCAGCAGGCATTGTTTCTGACCTCTGAGAGCTTGGGCTTTCCCTGGCAGGGGATCAGAAACGCATCTGTGGTGGCAGGCTGGAAGAGTCCGGTCAGCCAGCAAACTATGAGACTAGGAAAGTTTCAGGGGGCACCTCTAAGGTGCCCTCTGGGTACATGTCATAATAAATCTAGTACTGATATCAGTACAGATTTATTAAGACAAGGTGTTTAATATCAAACATCAGTATTTTCAGTGAAGCCATCATGTAGCTGGGTAACTCGTGGTGGCCAGTGCCCAGCACATGCCTTAAGATGGCTTCCTTGAGCCCTTGCAATATCTAGTAATAGAACTAGACATCACAGGGGCATACCTGCTCCTGCAGATATGTCCTCACATTTACTATAACACACCCTACCTTAGGGCTCTAAGACCTGCAGTAAAGGGTGACTTGCATATAGTTCATGCAATGCACTTTGGCATGCCACAGGGTGAGTGTGCCATGTCATGTTTTCACCATTTCACGCAGCCTGCAATTGCAGTCTGCATGTCATTTGTGTGCTGGTCCCTCAGGGTTACATAGGACATGCTACAGCCCTTAAGGACTCTCTTTAGTACCCATGTCCTAGGTAGCAGGGGTACCATTTACTAGAGACTTATTGGGGTGCTAAAGTCTTTGCCTATTGGATTACAATTAGGCTTTAACTAGTTTTAGCGGAAAGATCACTGGCACTGAGGTCTGGTTAACCGGCCTCAGTGCACTGTCAGAGTTGAAAACCATCATTTAGTAGTCAAAAATGGGGCAAAAAGTGGGGGAATTCAGGAAGGACCTCAAGGCCTGGCTCTTCGACTGAACCGCATATCAACCTCCCATCTCCCTTCCAGCGCCTTGAGACCCTTATGGGTGAGTAGTCGCACTTTATAAGAAACCTGATTGATTGATCGAACAGATGAAACAAAATTCCAGTTTCCTGCACATGAGAAAATAAATTGGCAAAAGAAAAAAGGGCTGGTAGCCATCACCAGAAATATTTGCTTTCCCAATGCTTGTATAACTGTAGACGATGACTATATATATATTGACTTTAGGCACATTGCATCTTTGAAAAGTAAGGGGGAAGGGAGCATAGAGGTGATGACTAGGCTCTGAAAGGACTGTGTAGCAAATACAGTAGAGAAGCGTCTTCCATCCTGCAGCTTTCAAAAGTAGTTAATCTAATTTCACCAATTTGCTGTGCCTCAAAAGAAAAGCTCTAAAAAGATTTTATATTCACAAGTGATTATTTCTGTGAAATATTATGTTGCCTAACAGAAAGAGAAGAATAATGTTTGCATTTTTTAACTAAATGAACATGTGTTTTCATAAAGGGTCCTCTGAAGCATCTTGTAGTTTGAAGCAACATGTGTGTGGAAATGGAGACTGCATCCCGCTGTTATGGAAATGCGATGGAGATGAGGACTGTCTGGATGGTGGGGATGAATCCGACTGTGGTAAGTTAACAAAACCAGCGCTGTACCTTGGTTTTTATTTCATTACCGGAGTACTATGTCTCTCATTTCAGGACACACATCTTTCCTGTTTCTTTCATTTTGTATTTTTTAGCTGTAAGGTGTAGGCGATATGAATTCATATCTTGTTTTATTTCTTAGATTGCTGTGCTTTCCACACAAAATGAGGCACAATAAGAATAACAGTAGAGTTCATAATAGAAACTTGATTTTTTCATTCACTTTACCTCTGAAGAGACTGTATTTACATGAGTGAGACATGCAATATACTTCCTATTGGTAGATTTCTCCCAAAAGTATATATTCGGTTATTGTAACTTTTTTTTTAAAAATAGTTTTTTTACATTGGTTCATCTTTATACGCTGAAGAGATTTTTGCAAGTAAAAGAATTTCAACTTGCTCAAAGATAAGATTATTGCAGGGTTGACTATGAGGTGTGTTGGGTTTCGCCCAGGTAGATCAACTGAGATTACTCTGTGTATACCAATCAGGATTTAATGATACAAAGATGACCACACCAGACTGATCAAGCTAGTAAAAAAAGCTGCACCAACTTCTCGTCCTAAAAACTCTTGTCCATAGAGTGCTGCAAGATGACATTACTACGACATATCTAATGGCACAAGGGCTTTCTACTAGGCACATACAAGAAATAAACAACAGCAAGGAACTCCGTGGAGTGTTTTAGCTAAGCTGTGAAAAATGCAGAATGCAAAAAGCACACTACAGTTCCCAAAATAAGGTCTAAATGAAAGAGATTGGTGCTTAAAGAAACTGGCACTTGGCGTAATTCAAAGCCTTAGCTTGGAAGAACACTGCCTTACATTTGAAATAGACTAAATATCTTGCCATTGGACTCTGATTCCGTATTCCAGTTATGCAAGTGAGCACTTAAGGGAGACCTATTGCATTTGTACCTTGCTTTAAATTTGGGATCTAGAAGGAGAAACTATGTCTGTGGGAATGTATATTCTGGAACGAGCACTGACAGGAAATCGGAGAGCTCCTGGAGGGCAGTGATAACATTGCCGTAAAAACATTGGTTTAAAGCCCGTCTGCCGGATGAACCCTTATTGTTCAATCCGCCTAAGGTCTGTAGAGTGGCTGGTAGATCGATGCATGTGTGTTGGTGCATAGGTGGATAAAGGACAGGTGTGGGTGGGGGAATTAATATGTGGTGTAGATGGATGGATTCATGGGTGTTGGTGGATTAGTGTGCGAGGATAGACAGACAGATTAAACCACAGTGATGGCAGATGGTGGTGGTGATGATGATGATGATGATGATGATGATGGTGGCAGGTGGGTGGATGCATGGTTGTTGCTGGATGGATAGATACAATTGTGGGTTGGTTAGTTGTGTGGGTGTGTGTGGCCCTGTATTTCGGATGTTTGCTCTTTTTATCCCGCATGCTTAGGATGTCCTTGTGCCAACCCTGCCTCAGGAACAGAAGCAGAGATTTCAGACTTCTCCCCATAAAACATTCTCTGCGGAAAAGACTGACCCGAATAGTTGCTGCTTCATCTGTCAGGAGGCTGCAAGTTGCTAGATGCTATCACCAGAGTAGCATGATTTACCCCTCCAAAAAGTATACACTGCAGAAAGTGTGCTTTTTCATTGAACTTAATGGCCACTGCACAGTTACACATACACTGCACCCGTCCATGAATCAGAAGCTGAAGTTCTCTTTACAGTAGTGCCTGACCTTAAAGTGGCTTCTGTGAGGACACCAACATCTTCAACGTCATGCACCAATAGTATGATTAAATTAACTGGCTAATTGTAGGATGTGGGTTACTGTTTGAGGGAGGTGAAGCCCTTCTCAAGTGGTAACCACAAGTCCTGTCAGGGTGAAGTCGCAAGCAAACCTCGCATTAACCTGTGCTTAACCCTCTGGTAGCTTGGCACAAAGCAGTCAGGCTTATCTTAGCAGCAATGTGTGAAGTATTTATGCAGCACTTCAAAAAGTAATAAAGCGTAAACACACCACAAGAAAAAACCCACCCACTTTAGAGAAATAGAGTAAAATGTAATAAATTATTTATGACTAAATTGACAAAATCCAATCAGTAGAACCGAAGATATGTAATTTTAAAGATTTAGTTGAAAATAGTGCCTAAAAGCACAAAGTGCTACCTGTGGTTATCTGGTCGTGCCGTACTGCGACAAAGTAACAAGTTCAGGCTGACGGCGATGAAGCGTCGGCTGGTTACAGGGGCCAAGTTATGCCTGCTGAACAAAGTACATTATATTCGGGTTGCAAGGTCCCATGTAGAAGATGCGTTGTGTAGCGGTGGTTCCGATGGACTGCGGGGCATCGGCGTGCGGCAGCGGTTCCATGGGGCTGCAGTGCGACCAGATGCACCGAGATGTGTCGCACAGTGGCGGTTCCGAATAGCTGTGGGGCTGCGATACGAAGACTTGCATCGAATTGTGCCACGCATTGGCAAGATGCGTCAAGAGTGGCGGGTTCCAAGGAGCTTCGGGGCGATTGAGTCACACAGCTACTAGGACTGCAGCTGGGCTAGCAGAGCGCTTTCAAGCCCACGTCCAAGGGTCCAGAACAGGGGTGGCACCACTTGGGAGACAAGAATCACAGCAGATAAAGTCCAGGTGCTGGGTTCAAGATGGTTGGAGCCTTTTCTGTGACTGAGGCTCTGATCAGGAGGCCAGCCAACTACCTCTTGGAGTCACTCTAGGGGTCCTGGGTTCAAGATGCAGGCCCAGTCCTTCTTTATCAGGCAGCAGAGTATCAGTTCTCCTTGCAGAGCAACACAACAATCCTTATGAGTCTTCCATGGGTCCAATGTACTGAAGAGTTGGGTCTTATGGTGCATTATTTATACCTGGTGCCCACATTGAAGTAGGAGAAGGTTTTGGAGGTTTCCAACTCTACAGATGCTTGGAATTTCCTGCCTCTCTGCCATGGCCCCATCATGTCTTGGGGTCATAAAATACTACTATTAAACTTTTTGAGTGTGCGCTAAGGCAGAGCCTTTCTGTTGTGAAAATGTGGTGGGTGACAGCTCTGCCCCCCTATCAAGTCAGAGATGGCCTATCCTGTCAACACCTATTCCCCCTTTGTCTCACTGTCTGGGTGCAATACTCAAAGATCATCTGCACGTTACACCTAGCCATGTGACCCAGGATACAGGCACCAAATGATTAGGACAAAGTGCCAACTACCTAAAAGCAGCATTTTTGGAATTCTGACTTGATATCGGACTTTACCATTAAAGAGGGTTTTAGATTGCATTTCTCTAGATACCAAACTCCACATTCCTACCTGCTCCTAATTGAAAGCGATCACTTATTACATGTAATAAGGTAATCCAGTGTAAATGTAATAAGGTAATCCAGTGGTATCCTATGGGAGATGTAGGCTTTGCCTTAGTGAAAAACAAATGTAAGAGTTATTCACCACCAGGACATGTCAATGTTAACAACAAAAAAAACATGGTCAACCTCTTAAATACACTACACCCTACCCTAAGGGTGAATTGTATATATTAAAAGGGAAGGTCTAGTTCTGGCAAAAGGTTTATTTTGCTTTGTCGACTTGGCAGTTTAAAACTGCACACACCGGCTGCATTAGCAGGCATGAGAAATGTTTAAGAAAAGACTACTTAAGTGGGTGGCACAATTAGTGCTGTAGGCCCACCAGTAGCATTTAATTTATAGGCCCTGGGTACATATAGTACTACTTTACTAGGAAATAGGTAATTAAGTATGTCAAATGGGTGTAAGCCAATTTTACCTTGCCTAAAAGAGAGTGCACAACCACTTTAGCATGGTTAGCAGTGGTAAAGTGTGCAGAGTCCTAAAGCCAGCAAAAACAGCAGACTGGAAGGCAAAAGTTTAGGGAAAACCACACCAAGGATGTCAGGTCTAACAGTAATGATATGGAAAAAAGGTGTCGCTGTAGCTAAACACTACAAAGCATGCTTGTGTTTGGTGCAAAGCTTACAATTCTATATAGAATGCTGACCACATATTTTAATGTGAACAGTTTGACTTGATTGGTACTAAATCCTGATTAAAGCGAAATTATTTTTTAATGTTCCAACTCCAGTTGCCTGCAAATAAGGCTGCACCTAGGCAATATTTTATGTTTTTTTTAATATTAAGTTTTGTATAAATATTGAGAAAAGCAGCTAAAGCTTGTATTTCTTTAAAACATAAACCAAAAATAGCAAATACTGGAAGAAATCGCATCAAAAGAAAATACTGTAAGTCCATACGCTTCCTAAACGATTATTAATACAAACCGATACAGAGTGCCATGTCATAGATGTTAGGAATTTACAGAAAATTCTATTTAAGTAAGCAGCTCATAGCAACCAGCTCAGGAACATAGAGAATCTCAAAACATGCCCAAAATGGCAGGCATTTTTTAGCTGAGAAAGGTGGCAACATTACCTGCAAAGCTTAGTTGTTTACTCTCTAAATCCAAATCCTGAATCCTCGCTTCCGCTTTTTCCAGCAGCATCAGTTTACACAAAATTTACGGCAAAGATTAACTGGATTGGGAGACCGCAAGCACAGATTACTGCTCCCTTCCTAGTGCATTTATTGGTTCTGTGATGTCCTGAGACTAGTCATCAGTGCATAAAGTCCTATGGACATGATTAAATTAGGCAAGATTGCTTGAAGGTCTATGATCATCATCTGTACCATGACAAATACCGCTTCTAGCACTCTCCCACCGCCAGGTCACAAAGCACTCCGATTTCCATTGGATCCTGAAATTTATTTTCAGAGTGTGGTTAGAAGAATGTTAGATGAGGCATATCTCTTGCTCGTGATAGTGATTCTTTTTAAAAACAATAAAGTGTTTGTCCATTCGATCTTCACAGTGAAGGTGGGTTCGAAGACTTTGCTGCTTTTCCGCTGTGCGTGCAATCCATATGTTGTTAAGGATTCAGGGTCTCTCTGTTTTATGACTCTGATTGGTTCTTGAAAGATGACAGCGGAAGGTTGTGCCACTTGCAGTGTTACTACCCGAAAATGTAAAGCTTATTAAGAATAGCTAAGAGATCAGTCAGGGCTTGCTCACATTGCCCAAAACATAAACACTGTAGAAAACACAAGATATTTTGGGAGCACCGGACATCTGTTCTCATGAAGACTTAACATATAGTAAAGCGGTATATTAGATTTGTCGAGGGATCATTTGGGCTTTGGCGATGCATTCCTTTTGTATTCGCTTTGGGATCCTACAGAATCCTACTTGAATGATGTTGTTGACATCTGTGGATGTTAAGCATTTCTAATTTGATATTGTAGACCCATGAACTATTCCTTAATGGCCGGGCCCTTTAGTGCATTTAAATTTTAAGAACCATTTGTGCTACATTTTCACTTTCTATCTTCTATACAGCAACTTGGCTAAGCAAGATCTGGCTTTAGTTACCATTTTCATCCGTATATTTGCTAAAAAGACTTTTTAAATTCTGAATTTTGTGAGATTACAGATTCTGCATACGTGATTGAGGCAATGTGATGCTTATAATTGAAGTTCTACAAGTGAATACTTTATATTTCTGCCTTTCAGGATACATCACTTGTAGTTCTGCGGATTTCAACTGCAGCAATTCTCAATGTGTTCCCAAAGGATTAGTTTGTGATGGCAATGATGATTGTGGGGACCTTAGCGACGAAGCCAGCTGCCAGCGCCCCACTTGTGAGTCGCAAGAAGTTTTCTGCAGCTCTGATAACGTTTGCCTGCCAAGCAGCACAGTCTGCGATGGACAAAAGGACTGTCCGGATGGATCAGACGAAACTGAAGAAAAATGCCACCCCGCCAGAGTCGCTCCCAGTAATTGTTCGGACTCTGACTTCCATTGTTCATCTACTCACTGCATACCCCAATCCTGGTTATGTGATGGGCACCCGGACTGTGAGGACAGAAGCGATGAGAGGCATTGTGGTGGTATGTATTGCTATCTACCTTAATTGTGCGTCTTTTCACGTTCTTTCTTTGGCATTCCTGACAGACGAGACCAGGGTGTGCTAATTCCCAGTTTTACTCTTGTATGAGGAAACCTGATGAGTGAAATCAAGTGATGAGTGACTCTGGCACATTGTAAACATCTTTGATATGAACATATGTGGCCTGCGGCAGCTGGTCTTATTGCGAATGATGGGTTTGTGAGCCGCCTTCGCGATTTAAATATTAGCTTCCCGACTGATTCAGATATTGGTGCACTCTACTCTTGTAAAAAAATTGACATATTAATATAAAATGAGCAATGTTACAATGGAGAGGAGTGTTCTGGAGAAAGGCTGGAGATCATTGAGCAGTGTTGATGACTGGGGCTGGTGATGGCTTTATTCATTCGCAGAATACGAGGGTTTCCAATTATTTTCGGAACAAGTCAATGTTTAAGTTAACACTTTACAGAAAGAAATTTCACATTTCTTGGCACTTTCGGAGAAAAATCGACCCAAGGCCTCCTTTCATTAAAGAATTGTTTTTTTAGATGCCGGTTGGCAGTGAGCATTTTGGAAACTAAAGTATCCTGGGCGAAAGAATGCAAGTAGAATATTGGCTGGGTCGATGTGTCTTTAAAGCCTCTGAGCTGTCACCAGGCCAGACTCTCACACGAGGAGACCGGCATGGGGAGACTCTTTCACGTAGTGACCAAAATACAAATCAGAACGTGGAACCTATTGAATTAAGGAGGGGTTTGATTGACAACCAACACGGAGCATATATATTTTGCTGTATTGGGAGAATTAGCTATTTGATTCCCCACGCCACAGGATTATTGTGGCCTGGAATTATCGCCAAAATAGGAATTACTCTCAGTATTATTGTTCAGCCGTGAACAAGTCGCATGTATAAAACTACAGAGTCGACGAAACACGTGTTGGCATATGACCATCCCACTGGAATAAAGACAAAGAGAGAAAAAGAGAAAAAAACTCGACTGATTGGATTAATTTTTGTGTTGTGAATAACATGGGGAAATAACCACAGTTTGAATATAACGTGTGCTAGGGTGTCTAAGTATTGTATCGTGTTGTTTTTGCTACAACTATTCGGGGAGGCTGGTGGTTCTCCCTTACCCTTTAGCACCGTCTAAAATTAGCATCTCACCTGTTTATATTTGGAGTGAAATTACCTTTGGCGCCTAGACCCTATTACCCATACCACCTAGACCTTTCCTAACCTGTCACCAGGCCAGTTCTATGTGCTTTGTCAAAGCATCAAACCAGCACAGAGCAAAAGAGCCATCAGCGGGGGTCTATAGAAATCCGGTATCATCAGTATTCATGAGCCAGATCCCTTTTACGGAACCATGCGGCTAGGTATGATAGGAGATGGAGTCTCACAAGGAACAGCAGATGAGCAACGTTGTATTTGCTTCTACAAAAATTGAAGCTTAAGTATACTGCTACAATTATCTAACCTGAGACCCATTTTCTAATACCCTTAATCTAGTATCTCAGATATTGTATCTTTTGATATCTGTATAATTATAATGATTTTTGTTTTTAGAAATCTGAGAAGTTAACATTACATAATAATTTATTGTGTGGCCATAATTTGATTTCTTTATTCCTCTTTTTTATGATGCACCGTTTATATATTTACATGTACTTCTCAATCAAAATAAATACAAATAATACCCTTAATCTGGAGAATTCGGTGGGAGAGGTTCGGCTTGATAATGAAGAATGCAAATACAAGTCGAGTTCCTCGCTCACCGTTTCCTCTTTATATTCGTTTGGATTTCTAGGTGAATGAGGGGATCTATAGCATGGTGTGCTCTTTTTAATTGTTTCCGATAATAAGTGGTTAAGAGACTTTCGTTAAGTTTACCTTGAAAGGAGAAAAGCGTTGAGAAGGTCTCTGTGTTTCGTTGTGGCCGGAATACATCAAGTGGAAGGAGAATAGTGTATCGAGTGCCAAACAGATATGCGTTATCTCACTAGATCCATATAAGTGCAGTAGGCTTTATTCAGAAGAAAGTCATGCTTGTGAATAGATCCAAGCTATGGTTAACTCTCCTGTCAAATGGTCTCGATGCCACTCTTGTTAGATTCTTAGCCTATCTCCATACTGACTTGAAAGCTCGGGTACGTATTGGTATGGGCGGAGAGGTATCGGGAGCCATTAAGATAGGGAGGGGGGTGAGACAGGGGTGCGTTTTAGCACCCCTGCTGTTTATCATTTATATTAATGGCCTGTCCAACTGTTTAAAGAAAGCTACCCCCGATGTCCCAATCATTTTAGGAAATCCCTTGCCCGTACTTTTATATGCAGACGACGCTGTCCTTTTGGCACGTACACCAAACGCCTTACGTCTGCTTGTACATAGTTTTGTAAATTTTATGGAGGGACTGGATTTGAAAGTTAATTTTAAAAAGTCTTTTATTATGCCTTGTGGGCCGGGCAAAAGGAAACTCGGCACTATTCAAATTGGAACAGATAAACTCGAATCTGTCCATAAGTTCCCTTATCTGGGGTTGGTTTTCGCTGCGAACGGCTCCTGGAGTGGGCATGTGGCCCACGCCACGAGCAAGTTCTCGAAAGCCAACAACTCCGTCCTGAGTCTCCCACGCCCTAAGAAAATCGGCGCCACTAAAGCTATTGTTCAAATTTTTAAATTACAGTGTTCCCCTGTTGCTACGTATGGAGCCGAAGTTTGGGGATCGGCCAGCAGCATTGGTATTCAAAGAGAGGAAAACCGTTTTTGCAGGAAACTGCTGGGAGCACCAATTTCCTCTTCCAATTTCATCTGTCATAACGAACTTAACCTCCCATTCATAAACGACTTTATTAAAGCAAGACCAGCACTCTTCTGGATCAGAATCTGGAGGAATGAGGCTGCTGCCCTTACGCAAAACATCATTAGGGACTGCCTCAATAGTGATAATGGCATACAGATCCCCTGGTTTAAAGAAGTTTTTAAAATATTTAATGAAATTGGAAGAGGTATTTTGTTTACTGAGCCAACGGCTATTGAACCAAAGGACAAACATGAGGTTCAAAAGGCACTCTATGCACTTTATCGTAATGAACGGCTTGGAATTGAACTACAGAAATCAGGGGTCAAAAAATACATTGGTAATGGTCTCTGTATGCAAATCATGCCACCCTACCTATCACTGCCTATGTCAAATTGGGAACGATCTCTACTGTTTCGTCTAAGGGCAGGAACTGTTAAATTTCTGCTCTCTTTTCCTCTGGGGTATCAACACCATACTGTCCTTACCCCCTGCCCCTGTGACGGTACAAGCACTCAAGATGATTTGCACTTTCTGTTTTTCTGTAAATATTATGTGAGATATACCAAATGGCTTTTAACCCCATATTTTAGAAAGCTCAGACCTCTTACACTTCAGGAATCCTACATGCTGCTGCTCACCCTGGACAATGATGAACTGACATTTCGCACTAGCACTTTTCTAAGACTAGCCATACGTGCACGCAAGACTATGGAAAGTCCTTGTAATCAGATTCAGTCAAAAAATACTACTGCTAAAACCTTATAAGTTAATGGAATTTACTGTCTAACCTCTGTATGAATTGCTTTGTTACTATGAAATGTAAATTATTTAACTGTTTTGTATTATGTGTATGTATATGTTCTTTGATGTGTCGGTTCTTTTATGAATTTTAACAAATTCGAATAAAGGTCTTTTGAACTTGAACTTGAAGTCATGCTTATCCTGTAGTACATTGGTAGTGTTGGCTTCCTGGAGACATGGCATTCGAATGAGGAAAATTCACAGGTTTTCCACATGTTAAACTCTTCACGCTCACTATAAACAATCGTGCAGAATAATTAAGAATGTCATTTTCTTAATTTCAGTAGAAACTTTAAGACTGTTGGTCAATTGGAGATTTCTTCTAAATAGTTTCATTTGAATCTATCAGTGAGTACTAGATTCATACAATGAGTAACAAATTCTTTTTTTGTTGTTGGATAGGACATCAAGGGACTGTTATAATAACTACTCTAGTGGTTAACATATTTGTTATTAGCAGTGGCAAAGGCAGTAGGTCTGGCCTACGAAAACCGGTGTAATGGATACACTTTTCAAATATTTTTGTTGGAAGCATATGCCACAAAATAAAATGAAGAAAACTAGACACCACTTAAAACACTTTAAATTAAAAAATAAAAAACTCTTGCATATAACTTTATTAGAACTGTCTGAGTGCTTCCTAGCAGGCAGCTATACTTGGAATAGGTATAGACATCGCATTTTTTAGTTTTAATGCACATCACAGGAAAATATGTATTTCATTGGCTTACAGGTATTGCACTTGGCTTTGAATTACAGTAGACTGAAGACCTAGTTTAAATACAAAATTATCAGCAAAACAGCAAAAGTAAGGATAAGAGAGTAAAGTAAAAAAGCAGTGGCATTGATTAGTCTCACCAACCGTGGCACACTAGCGCACATGTGATCAATGAAAATAGAACTAATCACAGGCAAAAGAGCAAGTGGCGAATTGGACTGACTAATCACTCCATCCTGTATGCTGTACGTTGAGGTGGGCGCAAACCACAAGAGAATGTCGGTTGACAGATTGATGGATAAAGAGGGTTAAAGAAAACCCCTTCGATGTATGCATATAAACATGTATTTTTTTAATTTGCTTTTCTTTCATTGCATGAGGCTGGTAAACAGTGCTTAATTTGAGCCGGTGCTTTCCTGTGCTCAGCACCGGCACTTAATTGGTTTCCGGTGCTCAGCACTGGCACCTAACTGTCACCACCATAATTGGAACAGTTTACCACATGGTGGCGCTGCTCATCTAATTTAGAGTTGACCAGAACAACGGTTGTTTATGAATACAATATAAATTAAAATAGTGCTAATGCCCGCCTCCCCAGCCATTCCTTTAGCTTTGGAGACCTGGAATAATCTGAACTGTCGCATTTACATGCGAGAGAGATGGTTAGTAGTTGTTTTGGCAGCGATGACAAGGGCAATGGGTGGTGCAAGATGCAGTGGCCTCCTGTTCAGAGCCCTGGCACTTAATATTTTACAAATTAAGCACTGCTCGTAAAACAACTTAAGCTGTTTCTAGGCCAGAATTAAAATGCATCTCTTTCTGATCTGCATTTCTTTTTTTTTTCTTGTAGGAAGTTTAGTTACTTGTGGTGGTGATAATTTCTTGTACTGGGCAATTGCTGTACCAGGTAGGTTGATATATTTTGCTTTTAAATGTCTTTGTTTATATTCCTACAGAAAAATTATCAAGCATTTGTTTTTAACAAAAAGAACCACTTTACAACTCCTTTTCAATTCAGGTCTGAATGTTCAGTCCCTTCGACTTTAAACAATATTTCATTGTGACAGTAGGGTCTTTCACAAACCAAAGGTGCCATATCTAGTGGCAGCTTCTTCATCCTTACCAGCGTCACTGTAGTGCCCAGGGCAAATAACATAACATTTGTATTTGTAAAGCGCACGTTCACCCCAGCAACGGGGCATCTTGGCGCTGAAATAACAGATGTATATTATTACCCAACTCAATGGTACTCATTTTATCGACCTCAAATGGATGAAAGGCTGAGTGGACCCGCCGGTATTTGAACCTGTGACCATGAGGTCAAACACAGGCCCCTGCAGTGGATGCATTAGTCCACTGAGCCACCAGACCCGGTTTCATCAGTTGGCAGCTCTCCTTTCCTGACAGATACAGGCATTGGAGGGCACGGGCGTAGCTGCAGGCCTTTGCCAGCAATTCCTCCATTAGGATGTCCAATTTTAAAATATAGTTGGAATTAGGGCCTTGTCGTAAAGAGAAGAAGATATAACTCCAGGGTAGCTTAGGTAGTATTTATTAAGATGGTAAGATCAAGAGTAGAAGTACAGGGAGCCCCACCAGGAGAAGACTACCTGCTGCTCGGCCCATACACCAACTGACCCTCTCACCCATCCAACATCCCACAGCATCTCCCCACACCAACATTCCACACCACACTCACACTGGCTGAGCAGCAGGTATAACAGGTCTATAATGTCAAACATCTGGGCGAAGTTATTCTTTCAAGTCTGAAATAATTATCTTTGAAAAACAGAGGAGGCTGTAGGGCAACTCGAGGAATATGGACTGCCTAGTCTGGAAGCAATATTGTGCCAAATTCTTGTGAACTTATGGGTGGCTTTAATCATCGCATACTTTCCATTGTAGGTAGCATAGAGCATTCATGTCCAACAAGCTTTCATCTGAGAGTCTAGTGATACAGCTAAAGGTCTGTGAGGCTGAACCTTCCTTCAAAAGAGATTGTCTTTCATGACCAGCTTATTGTGGCTTCCAAACTCTGAAAACATGACTCGTAAATCAGTGATGACTTGTTTGTTGACGTAAATCCGAATAGCTTCATAAAGAATTGATCGTAGGCCAAGCGGTCATCTAATTGCTCTTTTATTGGAGCAGATCTAGAACATTTGGAGAAGCACAAGTACATTCTCCTCCTTAAATGTATTCTTACTGATTTGGACCAAACTCTAAAAATGTTTGGAAATCGTTATTCCTTAAGGTGTAAGATGTGTTAATTGTTTGAAGAAAGTAATTATTCTTTCTGTGCTATAATGTTTTGATTTCTTGTCATGATGGCGTTCCCAAATGTATGTAGAACTGCACATAGGCGGCATCATATCATCAGAATATCTTGTTGTTGCCAGACAAAATGATGATTGCTTCCAGATTCCTAATGCTAATGGCTGTATATGTGTAGTCGGATGTTCCCATGACATCTTGGCATCCAGGATCAAGCACCATCATCAAATCAGGCTGGTGCTAGCATGGCCCACATCCCGCTCCAAGGAGTTTGAGATTGTGATGGAGAGCTGTGCCTCCTAACCCTGCCTCCTGAACCTGATTCAGGCCAAGACTTTAGTGAGCATCTGCAGGGTCACCTATATGTGAAGCACATATTCACGGTCATGCCTGGCTTTTAATCAGGTGCTCAAGCTCTGAAATATGATAGTTATTGGTTAGACCCTGTAATCAAATTCTTTATTCCTCATGATTTTACAGGTGTTTTTAGTTGTATCAGAAACCCTAGACTATGCAGATTTGTGTTCCAAAACTACACATTCTGCAGGTAGGCTGGTCTTTGGTACCAAACTTTACAAAATCATCACTTCTGTGCTGAGCATGCTTAAATTACTTTCTGTTGAAGGCAGAAGCATATTTAAATTAGCCTGCATAGTCCCTAAAGCTCTTCACTCTATTAAATTGTACAAGAATTAATAGACCTAACCATAACTTATCACGGTCCAAATGCTTTAGTATAATCTCCATGCATGCCCATTGGCATCTGGTGGTTATGATGTCTGGTCATTGAGCAGTAATACTCTGCTTATGGTCTCCAGTGCAGTGTTCCGGCTCATCTTTCTGACATTCCCACCTAAGTTAGGGGAGCGTATATGATTTAAACACCACAGTATCCTCTGAAGCTGTGTGTGGCGGTGGCAGGCACTTCCCTTTAGAACCCCTTGATGGGCAAGTCCTGAATAGCAGCATTTGCCTGGCACCAAATTTTCATCTGCATTATTAGTTTACTTTGAGACCATAGTACAGAAGCCTGAGGTGTAACAAGGGTACTTTAGTAGGAAAGGTTTCGTTGCAAGCTGCAGTTGAGAATGGACCGTATAGAAGCAGAATGCATGTCGCAATATGATGGAAAATAAAGCAGATTATTCTGCAATATTCTACACTGTCAGAGTAAACGTTGAGTTATTAATACATTTGTGATAAACTAATGTACCGTGCTGAGTGAATAGACTTCTTTCAAGTGAACGCATACAGTAGTGAATACAAACACCATTTGTGTTAATATGTTAGACTAAATATTTAATTGATGCAATCAAGTTCCTAATGCATTTCACATTATTTCCCTTTTGCCATTTTATCTTCTCACTGTTCCAACAAGGGTATTGATATTGTTCTCCAGAGTTACAGTATTAAAGACTGTTCTATGAGCATTGCTGTAAAAATAAAGTTGCCCATTTTTTAAACTCATCTCCGTCTGTGATGGGTATCCCAGCAAAATTAATTGGGATTCATTGAATAGGTTCAAAATTAACATGGTCTGACAATATTGCAATATCTTTGTCCTCTCATTCCCCAATTTCTGGCATAACGATCTAAGATGCATCCAGTTTACCCACTAGCTGTGATGCACATCTATAAAAATTTGATGGAATTTGTTACTTGATTTTATTAAAAAATGTCGGCGTTCTGTACAGTAACCACTTAGTAAAAAATGCATTCTGTAAAAATGTGCTCCTTCAAGCACAGTAAATTTAAAGCAGTTAATTGTATTCCATATCTAAGATAGTTAAGTTCCCGGCTGCCTGCCAGATATTAGCCATTCTTGGAAATGCGTTGGTCTCCTTTGTCATCAAACTTAAGTTTCTTAATCTTACTGATCTGTTTGTAGTTGTCTGTATACGATCTTCAACTAATGTCGATCTCCTTGTTACTAATTTCTGATCTATGTCCTTTAAGAAGTACAAAATTTGATTGTAACAAATCTAAAATTTTGTTCAATATTCGCCTATAATTTCTATGCATCCTTTTTTAAAAAGTCCACCTAGGTAGAATAATATAGCCTTATAGCCCGCCATAGCGGGCTATACCGGCTATTTAAAGGCCCGCTGCAGCGTTAAAGGCCCGAGCCGAAGGCGAGGGACTTTAACAAAAGCAGCGGGACTTTAATAGCGGTATAGCCCTGCTACGAAGGGCTATAAGGCTATTGGAACATTCTGCCACTAGAGGGCAGAAGGTTCTAACAAATTAAACAAAGGCTTCTCTAAGCTCGAGGAGATTTAAATCCCCTCGAGCTTCGAGAGGCTTTTGTAAAACATTGGAATGTTGCTCTGCGGGCTTTTACCGGCCCGTAGAAGCATGGAGCACTCCATTATCTACAATGGAGTGCTCCACATTCCAATGTTCTAATATCCATTCAATCATTGCAATAAATGACTTTCTAGGAGGGGCTATTCTAGTGTGACATCGTTCAACCGAATGGTAACTTTGAGACGTGTAACAGAGTAATGTCTCAACATTTGCTCTTTCCTTCTTCAGCCCATAACATTATTTTGTACCAAACATTTTTGGTGATCTAGTCAAACGCAGAAAGTATATAATTTTCTATTGCTATAGCATCTTGCACATAAAATCATTATCTAATATCTTGTGTATGAACTGTATGTTACAAAAGCGGTAGGAAAAATGTGCTAAATAATATTGTTGCACATCTGGTAAGGCTAGTCCCCCCCCCCCCTCCCTTTGTTGGTTTATAAAGTATATTCAGTGGCAGTTTAGTTGTTTTATTGGCTCAAACAAATGTAGATAACAGCCCCTGAATTTTTCTAAAAAACAAAATGGTGTGCAAACAACATGGAAGTGCAGCATACAAAAAGTTAGAGGTAAAACAGACATTCTAATCAGAGCTATTTTACCTATATTTGAGAGGTGAAGGGGGCTGATCTCTATATGATCTGATATATCAATGGTGTCTAATTTAACTCTAATAAATCATCCCCATTCATGGTTGTTTATATTCCCAAATACCTATTTGGCTTTGATTTAAACAATGGCTGTAGCGCTGGAACTAAAGTGTCTGTAGTGCAGTTGCATATCAAAATCTCGGTTTTCGCCTCATTTATCTTCTATTCTCCCATCTCCTTAAATTGTGAAAAGATATTAAAAACTCTTTGCTGAATTTCCAGTTCTAGTCTTAAAAAGAGCATGATCTCATTAGCATTCAACATACTTTTAGACATTTTGTCAATGGGGGCTTTAATTAACATGTAATTTCTTAAAGCGAAGGCAAGAAGTTCAACAAAGAAAGCAAATAAAATGGATTCCTTCCTAATTTCCCGCTTGACTTTGCAAGAGCAGACATCTATACAGTTCACAATTAGTCCAGCCCTCGAACCTTCATAGAGGTTGGAGAATACCCTAATAAGTTACGGAGGGAAACCAAATACTTTAAAAATAAGAACAGGCTTTCCCAATTTACAAAATCAAATGTCTTTTCGGCATCCTATTAAAATAACGCTGGAAATTGTTTACTATAAAAAAATATACAATGCCCCAATTTAGTAATTCGTATTAGTGTAATATTGTCTACCAGCTATAAAACCATTTTGATCTTTATTAACTGACCCCCAGCTTGATCCATTCTGTTGACTAGCAAATGGACTCAGTTCTTGTAGCGATCTGAAATGTCTTTAATGATGCACTTAAATTGTATTTAGATGCCATCCATGCCAGTTGTTAATCATTGCAGAGCAAGGGGAATCACTACACAGTTACTAGACCAACAGACCAACTAGTCCCACAGTCAACTGTGGTAAGTAAAGCGGTAATGCTCTAGCCAGTTCTCTTCTTCAGATGGTACAGAGAATGAAAGCAAAGGTTGATGTCATCTGTTGTCACATTGGATGGAACCAGATTTTGCAGAAAGGCATTAGTATTTTTACTTCCAACCTAAGTGGCTTCACTCTAAATATTTGAGAAGGCAAGAGTATTTAGGACTATTGCAGTGTAGGACATGTATGGTTCAATCAGCAACATCCCTTCAATGCGTCAAATTTGCTGTTCAACATTTTATAAGGGATGATTTTATTGTGATTGCAGTGTATCGGCATTTCATGGTGTTCATTTACATTTCGTGGTATTAAGTGTTCCACCCATTCAAGGAATAGCAATTAGATGCATGAGTGTAGAGGCTGGAACAGAAGGCTTCAGACATAGACTATGTTTTCGGTAAAATCTGGAGGTTAGTTAGCCTCCTGACTCTCCTGTCTTTTTTTGGTTTCCAGCTTAATAATCGCACTTGCAGCCTGAAAGTTACTATTGAACTTGCATCCCATTACGTTGGGCGGCCTTACGTGAATCCTGACTAAATTGTAATATTAGTTCCTTTTTACTGTAGTTTTACAATTTATTTATGTTAAGTTAACTTATATTTATGCACATAGTCGTTGTTTTCTTGAAACTGAATCGTTATTTCTAATAAGTTCATGGCTAAACAATTATCTATTGATCAAAATGCATTTTATCTGGTTTCCTTCGCAGTTCTCTCAAGTCTTGCCATAGCTTTTTGGGTCGTAATATGCTGCAAAACAAAAACAAAGTGGAGTTTTCTAAACTCGGATTTGCTGGAAACATCCAAGAAATGCTTCATGCCAGAATGGAAGCGAAAACAAACTAACTCCACCTACACGGTGAGATGCTTTACGAACTGTACCTCCCCTGAATTCACTTGATTTTCAAATATGCAATAAACCTGGTTTTCTCTGAAATTCTGTTTTACCTCCTGAAAAGACTCACAAAGAAGGGTCTTTACCATAATATTTATCAAGGCGAGCCCTTCCAGGTGTACCTGGTGGTTCCTTGATAAAAAGCCAAATGTATCCTTTTACAAACTGCATAGAAGGTAATTATTCACTTGAGATGTCTTTAACAAAACCTATTTGATAAACACTTCTAAATGTTTGTTCTTGTTAAAAGCTTCTGCTTGTTTGATTGGGAAAGAGTTGGACTGACTTAGATGAAACCCTCTTATAAAAGGTGATTCAAGACCAAAGGAAATGAGAAGGTAAGGCCATTGCTATTCCTGTTGTAAGTGAGGGATGGCCTTTTCTGGACACTTTACGTGGGTGATCTGTACTTGATCCCGCCGACGCCAGAGCTCAATTAATGCAACAATCCAGTGCAGCAAGAGGAGATGATCAAATACAGAATTTGGCCGCAGGGGACTATCAAACTGAGCTGTTTTAGCAGAGATTAATAACCCCGCCAGAAGGATGAGAATTTGCTTTTCGTCCATGGTGTCAGCCTGCTCCACTTGCTTCAGTCTTCGATGATAACCTGACAGGTAAAAATGTAGATAAAGATATCATTGAAGCTTTTAACTTTAAGTAGGAGTTGTGGATTGTCTGCTTTGGAATTAAGGGAGGCCAAAGTTTCATTGAAGGGCCAGTAATGACTGTTTTCAATTGTAGAGACTGGAAGAGTAAGAGTCAATACTTTGTAAATGCTGCGCAAATCTAAGTGAACAAGATGAGCGGTACTGTCGCTTTTGATCTTGAGTTCATGAAGAGAGTTTCCGGAAATGTTTTTGATGTTTTGAAGGCCTGTTGCATATGATAGAGCAGTAGATTTAAATAAAAAGTTTAAGGCTAGCAGTTTCACAGAACAAAGATTTCTTCTTAATTTCTTTGAGCGTGGGTATTACTCTGAGTTATAATTGATGTACTTGTCACATTTGTTTATTGGTGTTATCTTTTTTATTTGCCTAATTCGTTAATGCAGATTTACAGGTATCTAAAGGAAATTAATACACGGGTATTAACAACATATGTTGGGAACACAGCCTGAAGCATGCTGCTGTGCTGATAATTTATATGATCTGCCTGCTAAGTTCAGAATGCAAAGTTCAACCAAGGTTGAGGTTAGGTAGGTGTTTGCAAAAATCACAGATCCCTTTAGCACTGGTTATTGTTTCTGTACCTCTTGTCATAAGCGTGGTCTGTGGGGTGATCAGGGAATGTTTCGTTTTGGAACACTTTTCCCACTAAACCCGTAACATTCCTAGTTTGCCAGCATCCTCCAAACACATATTTGAATATTTGTCTTCTATGAACCTTCTCTCACGCATTCCAGTATCGTAGTCCTCGGCTATGTCATCTACGCATTGTAACTTGTTTTGACTCTTGTCTGAATTGCCACAAATAAGGTGGCGTTAAACTCCTTAGATGCTTCTTCATCAGCCATGACCTCAAGCGTTGCTACCATCTCTATTTCCAGCTGAAGAAGAATAAAAGTTGTACTTGCTGCTATATTAGCTCCTACTTTCAATTAAATCCACAGGCTTCCTTCACAAAGATTAACAAAAAGCCATTGCATCTGGCTGCGATATGTGTTTGGTGAGTTAGCATTGTCAATACAAAAATATACTTGGCCCACGGACCCTCTATAATAGCCCTGTATGTTAAAAATGGGCCACTCACCATACTTCATACAACTCAGAACTAAAAATGGACCGTGGATCACATATGTAGTCATTATTTGACCCACCCCAATATGCAGAAATGTTTTCTACGCATCAATTTGCGACTTGAATAATGCTAAGAACAGCTTGCAACCAAGGTCAAATATATCTTTAAGGATTTCCATTCAGTGTTCAGTCTAAAAATGATTCATCCGTCTCACAAATTTGAATCTGTGATTTCTGATTTACCGTTTGTAAAACTAATATCACTGAGTTCATATTTCCTTTATAAACCTAATTGGGAGGAACAAAATATTTTGTTTTCCAAGGTTTTGGACCACTTTTGTTTCTAACGAAATATTTAGAGGAAAACCTATTTAATAATCTTTTATATAAACGTTTGTAGTCTCATTATAATTGTTGGACACGGTTTTACTTGCTGCTCAGCCAGTGCGAGTGTGGTGTGGAATGTGGGTGCGTGGTGAGGCTGTGGAATGTTGGATGAGTGAGTGTCAGTTGGTGTATGGGCTGAGCAGCAGGAAGGCTGCTCCTGGTGGGGCTGTATGTACTTTTACTTTTGATCTTACCATCTTAATAAATACTTCTTAAGCTACCCTGGAAGTTGGATCTTCATTCATTTACAACAGAGACACATGACGTTTCTTCCTCATTTGCAAGTGGATTTTCAAATATTCTCTTTCTGGGACACCATTCCTGTTGAATGAATTGTCCGTGATTGAGTACAAAGGTGGTATTCAGAAACTTGGGTGCCTTTAGCATCGCGAGTTGGAAACTATGTAGAAGCTGGTTCCTTTGCTTCCTAGGAGTTTGAGTTTTCTCATCGTTTTGTTGAAGTTATTCACATGAAATGAGACATCAGCGAATCTTCCTGATCATTTGGAATTTTTGATGGATGACTATTAAGCATGTTCATTTTAGGATTATTTCTAATATATGTTTCTCCTGTGTCTTTTTTTTTCTTCTTCTGCAGCTGACAGACCTAACCAGTGTGGACGATGTTGTCTGAAGTAATGCACTGATCAATGAGGCATTGAGAGACAAAAATGCAGTGAAGGTGCCCACACTAAAGACAATGCTTTACCTGGAAGTACTTGAAGGGAATTGATGACTTGTGGTTACATTTTGTTTTACAAAAGCACATTATCTAATCATTTGGTGGTGGTAAATTGAACGCTCACTAAATGCAAATGTTTTCTTTCAACATTGCTATACAAAAATATTTATTTTCCTTACAATTTGATTTCCTGTAAATAATTGTGCTCAAGTCACATAAAAAAAGCATTTCTCCTTTAATACAGACTGAAGGTTTGTTACAGATTAACAGTACCTTCAAGTCCCTGGGGCTGTTGTAAATATGTATGTTACAAAGAGTATTTTTTATTATAAATCGCCTTTACCCTCGGCATGTTTCATCCATTTCCAGGTCTTGTTCACCTTCACCTTGTTCTGACCATTTTGTGGTCTTTTGGCTTCTCGTCGGGTGTAGCAGATCATCTTTGCCGCTATTCCTCTTCTTTAGGTTCTGCTTGGAGTCGTTGGCAGATCCAGAACGCTATGTTGGTGTGCGTCACTGGAAAGTGGCCAATCTAGTGTGAGGTTTTTATCGTTTTTCACTCCCAGTCACACCAAAGATGACCAAAGTCCTAAATGAGGTAGACCGCAATGATGCAAAATGGTCGTACCTTGCTGGTCATGGGTAAAGAGTAAAGTTGAGACAGGCATCTCACAGCTCCAGCAAACATTGAGCAAAATCTCCACATATCTCTCCTCCAAGCTATTGTTACTTCTTCAATAGACAAATGCACTGATTTGTATTTATTTGTTCTTCTATATCAAAGGATTTTGGTTCCAAGGGCTATTGTAGTTCTCCACGTTGACCCGGCAGGAGACGGTCAATTATACAAAACCAAAATAAAATCAGCCTCCGCTCTATACATTTTAAAACGAAGACCAAGTGCCTTTGGTCTTCAAACTTAAACACAGTTGAGGCCTTCAGAGAGGAGACACACTAGTTGCATTATCGTGACTAGCGATGCAAGGGCTCAGCGAACAGTCCCACCATTAGACACTCCTCCACATGCAGCAGCTTTGCTTACACGATACAAGTAACACACCCCTGAGTAGGTTAACATTGAGTAACACCATGAGTTTAAACGACCTATTACATCTTATGCCATTTCCATGCTCATTCAACGCTCTCTGCCAACTTTTCAGAACCTCTAGAATAACAACTGGCCTTCCATTACAGTAGTTTTTGTGGATAACATTTTCAGAATGATTGAGCTGGCCTCCTTCCAAAATCATGAATCAAAGTGGGCCTATTAATGGGTATGGCTTACCTGTTTGTAGCCAAACCCAATGAGTCATAAACGTTCATTAATACAAGAACGGCTAGAGTTTCTCGCTGAGCGCTTGGTCTTATCGGCTTTCACGACCATGGTGTACTTTCCTTTAGTCACCAGAAACCCTGACATTTAGGTCACATGCTAAGAATAACTTTTCACAACCTTCAATTTATAAAAGCGCCTGGTGAAAATAAATGTTTTCATCCCAATACAAGACCAGCTGGGCTTCTAAGGCGCTTCTTTTCTTCATGGTTAGGAGACGAGCTCTGTCCTTGTTCAGCTGCTTACATTGCATTCTTCTGAAATGCAGAACATTATAACTGAATAGATTGGTGTATCCGAGAATCAATCAACCCCAAATTTCGGTATTTCACATTAAAATCTTCAGTTGTGAAGACATATCTGTTTTTCCTTGTACGCTTCCGTAGAGCTGCTCCAGCGAGTCTCTTCATTGATGTTTTAGGTCCCTCTCCATGAAACACTAAAAACGGTCCTCCGTCTGCGTCAGAGTTGTGCATCATGTTGAAGCTCATGGCCCTAAAGTCATCCAATAAATTTAATCCAACTTTGCTAAACGAAAATGGCTATTGCTAACTTTTCCGTAGACGCAGCTGAGGCCTGGAGAATCGCATAAGCTCACCCACATGCACGCTGTAACCGTCGCTGCTTTGCAGGTCAAGCCAATCATTTTGTGACACTACTGTAAAATGCTGCACTTCCTGCAGTTCCCAAATTCCAGAGTCAATCTGGTTATGCAGCGCAAGTTCTCAAACTGGGGGTGTTTGCTGATACAATTTTCTGAGTAATAGTACACCAATGGATCGTAGTGACTGTAACTGAAGCACTCTATACATGTATTACAATTTTTCCAGTTGACAAGCTTTCCAATTTCCCAATGCTGCAAACATTATCAACATCAAACATCATCTGCCACTTGAATTTCCTGTATAAAAGAAAAAAGTTTCTGCAAGTGGTGTTTATTGTGAAAAATATTATTCATGGGATAAGTTTTTTTTTTTTTTCTTTTATAAAAATATCTAGCCAAAATAAAAAAATAGGCAAAGTTTTTAAAAACAAACTTTAGAATTGGCAAAAGCACCTAAGCAGACTCAGCACCTAAGCAGACTCTCCCCACCCATATTTAACCTATTAAGTAAAACTGTTTAACACAGTGGTCACTTACTATGCTCCCCTATTCAACAGTTTCCGAAAATGGTATACTTTGGACTAACTGACAGCACTGAAGTTTCTGACATGAGGTGGTGGCTCTGTGTTTTGCAGGTGCGCTTTGGTACAGCACTAAGTTGGTAAAGCTCTGACATATGGCGTAGGTGTACCAGGAAATGCTTCACTCACCTTTTCCTGAACAGTCACATTACTGCTGTATTGAATGAATCAACCAGGAACAAAGTCTTCAGAAATAGGAAATACGCATACGTTAATTTACTTTACCAAAAGTGTCACTGAATTTTTCTGTTATTGATTTGGATAGCGTTCATTCATGTCTCCACAGACATGTCTTGTACTTGTACTGTCAATGGCTGCTTGTAAAACACATGGTGCTAATATAGTTTCTTGGGATCCACCCTCCAGGTACAGAAAGTGTTACTGGCCTTTCATTCTTTAGTTTTTGGGGGGGGGGGGTTTCAACAGAAATTACCTTTTTGTAACTATTGATTATATGTATGGGTTGTTTGCACTTAATGCACTGCTTTCTTCATGTGTAGTTTTTAATTTATTAGCGTATTATAGCACTTAATAGTAAAGGTAAAATAAATCTATCAACAGTGGACAGATTTGACTAATTTAATAGACTTTGGCTCTTTATATTAAAATGTTGCATTTAAAATGAAGTTAAGCGACTATAAAGAATGACATGCTTTTAGCTGTGACCTGCATTTTGTTCTCGAGTTTTTTTATATAAAAATATCTTGATTTTTGTTAGAAATGGATTAAAAAAATCTGTTGGGGAAGACTTTGTCAGATACTAATATATGAATAAAGAAACATTATTTTCTAAGTTTTTGAAAAATTCTTACTTGCTGAATTGAGTTTTTGTTAATGACTTTCAATATCACGAATTGTTTTAAGGGAAGTTTTTGGAATATATGAACTTATTTGGCTGATCACAGTTGTAAAGATCTATTCATTGGGGGAGACTTTCTTGTAAGACTGTGATTTGGATAAATTCATCAAACACCAATGGTGGCACTTGCGAAAAATTGTAAATTTATTTAATGTTGCTATTATTTCTTCAATAAATAGGAACCATGCATAACTGATTATCTGCATTGTAGTAGGTCACGGAAACTCTTTAAAACAGTATTGAGGTGTTGTTAATAGGCAGTGTGAGTCATAGATATTTTTGTTACGTTGCTTAGAGATCTATTTTCTAGATTACTGTTGTAAAAATATTTCTTCTTCATAAATTTTATAACATTAAAAAGGCCCTGATTCATTTCCTTTCCCTCGCCTCATCTCTTCTATTTCTTAAAGGTACAAGCAGTACTGCAGATGGTAATTCCTTTGTTTAAACCATATTTAATTATAATGTTATTTCAATTTGTATAGTATCTCTCATGGTGGCACAAGGAACCGTGTGGAAACACAATGGCAGTAAAATCTGTGTAGTGTCAAATTTACATTAAATTAGATGTATACCTGTTGTTTGGTTTCCTCAGCAAAGGGATTGTATCATATGAATATGTGGGGGAAGCAAACACTAATTTCTCAAGTTATATTGCATTGTGGTAATGGCATCCCATTTAACCTTTGCCCTGTAGTAATAAATTGATAAATATACATTTATTAGACCAGTTCCTCAGCAGCATTTGTATTGGGCCACAATCATTTTCATGAATGTATGCCTGGCCAGTGAAAACAAACGTGACCCAATAAAACATGTTATTTGCATCAAGTGTACTAATTAACACACATTTACACTTGTATTACTATAGTACAAATATCAGATGAAATGTTATTAATGAAGTACAGGCTAAGATGTGCAGAATGTATTCATGATACTTTGGGCTAGGACTCCTTCCTAATTAATGATGATTGGTAAATTGAATAGGAAAAGAAATACTTTCTAATATTTCAGTAGGTAAATATTCTGTGTTTTGTAATGTAAAATCAACTTGTCCCTTCAGCACTGCATTATGCAGCCTTAAAGCATCACCCTTCATTAAAAAAAAGCTTTGTTAATATCTAACAGAGTAGCCTTAAATATGGACCGCTCTGTAGCTACCTCTTATTACGGTGTTTCAGCCTTTATAATGTGAAAGGTGAAGTACTTATTCAGGCACATTCACTTGTTACCAAGGTGACATTTTGTAAATGCAACCTTTGAATAATTTTGCATTAATCTGAAGTCAAACAAACCATAACTTTTACTTCTGATAAACTCTTCTGTATAAACTGTAGTAAAAGCAATAAATTATTCTAAAATTGAAACTGTTCTTTTCATTCGGCTGATGTGCAGAGGTGTCTCCTTAACTGTGGCTGGATTGCAGAAATATATTCTTCACCAGTTCTAGTGATTTAAGATTCATAGACCTTCCTTCAATTCAAGGAAAATATTATTCCTCTGCAGTGTTATCTTAAATGGGTTAATCTTATAACTCCCATCACACTGCACCATGGAAAACGTGTTGCTCTTGGTAAATTGTATTGTATATGGCGAAGAAGCAGAAATATATAATAGTAATTATAATAGTTAGCTGCTTAGGCATGATTTCTGCACACATTCATAGTTTGCTCTCATCCTCTTTAAAGCTCCACTTGTCCGCCTACTTCAGGAAAGCCGGCAGCTTCAATAGATTTTAATAGTCATCCTCCTACTGGAAAAATACTTGGGGCCAGAGTATGAGTTTGGCGGTGTGGGAGCGGGGCCACACGCTATGGCCCCACTCCAACACTGCCAAACTCCACCGCTGCCCGGCAGTCTGGATTACAATTTGTAATCCGGACGGGCGGTCCTGTGGCGGCTGGTCCACGGCGCTGCATTTTGAAGGCTCATAGGAGAGCTTTAGAAAGGCAGCGCCGTTGAACCACCACAGTGCATTCCAGCATGCCATGGACTGCAATGCTCATGCTGTGCATGACCTGGAGGTGCAGAAAGACAGGTGGGCCCACCATGTGCCCCTCTGCATGCACCCCGTGCACAGAGGCATCAGGGGGCCCTGTGGGTACCAACACCATGAAACTCATAATATGCTTGCCGGTGAAGCATATTGTGGTCTAAGACTGCCAGGGATCGCAGATTTTCTGTACTTCTGATGAAATATGGTCAATAAATCCATAAAAAACAAAACCTTATTGGTGGTGAAGTATGGTATATTTTTCCTATGCATTTCAAAACTCAGGTTTGTGACACTGTTGCATGGAACCTCTTCAAAGGCTACACAGGCTGGAATCAGTCATTTCTGCATGGCCAATGTTCTAAATATCCTCTGAGAACACAATTTTCAATGTAAAATTAATATTAGTGTTCCAAATGGATACCCATCTTTTAAAGAGCGGAATGCTAGTACTGCAACATGATATAAAGTTGATATTTTTCATGTGTTTCATCAGCAGATCTTTGCCAGCCTGACAGTTGGTGTGTGTTGCCCAGTGTACTTTTCTTTTCACGGTTTTCACTCTTCCTGCATTCCACGATTTCTTGGACCAATTCCTTTCTTCTTTTGTCTACTTCAATTTTCCACCTAATGTCCTCTCCCAAAAAACGAAAAATAAGATGTGATGATCATCAAATAATAACATTCTCACCATATAAGTTCCTATCCAAACATGTGACACACGACCATCAAGTGGGTAACAGTGTCAAGTTCCATACCCATCTTTGCATTCATAATTCTATCTGTTGCTCCCTTGACATTTTCATAATTCTGAATTTCCTCATGTCAAATTTTAACATTCTCTTAATTGATTTAAACAAGCGGCATCTAAAAGGGCTGATAGAAATTCTACTTACATTATAGATAGGAGCGCAACGGGGAGTCCAGTAGGAATAGGTTTATTGTATAAATATTAAAGAATAGCACGTCGGAATCAATGTCTTAACCCCTTCCCTGCTCATGACGGAACCGTTCCGTCATGAGCCACGGTTGGCGTGTGCTCATGACGGAACGGTTCCGTCATGACAATCCTGTTGGCGGCCGCTCCGCCTGCGCGGCGCTGTTTCCCCGCCTGTGCGAGGGGACAACGCAAATGGGCGGAGTCATGACGGAACCGTTCCGTCATGAGCACAGCTCAACTGTGGCTCATGACGGAGCGGCTCCGTCATGAGCACAGGCCCGCCGCGCTGCCCCCCTGCCCCCCCCCCCCAGCGCTGCAGCGGAATGTCCGCAGCAGCGAAGGGGTTAAAGAATAGGCTTGTTGCAAATTCACCCAAATACTCCATTTTAAAGTTTATTTGGATGAATACTTAGCAGGTGCATTCCTTTTATTGTTTGTTCGTGGGTGGACTTTCTACTTTGGGTAATATAATTGCAAACATATCTGTTATTCAATTCTATTCAAAGCATTCATAGAAGTGAAGGAGGCAAACTCTGAATTGGGGGTCATCGCTTACACCTCACTTTCAGTGCTGCACAAATGTGGATGCTTGTTTTGTCAGTGCGCATGTGCGTTGCTGCACCAGTCTATCCCTTTGAGAGTACCATCTGCAGCCACACCTGTTCTCTCTTCTATGAAGGTGGACAGATACAAAAGATGTGTATATTTTTACTGATCACAAGTATCTTCCAAACTAAGACTCTCTTCCTGAATCCTGTCTGTGCTGAAACTGTAGCTGATTATCAAATAATTCACTTCTCTAGTGCACAGCCACAAATAGGTTTCATGCTCCATTTTCTGATTACATATAGAAGAATGAAGTATTGGAAAAACATCTGAAGGTAAGATGCTTAATTTAGACTAAGAGGAAGCTAATTTTATAGCTGCCAAAATAAGAATAAGTTCACCCACCAATAGGGTTCTTTATACCCTAGGGATACCAAGAAACTGGGCTTGTGGGTGTTTGAATCTGCAAAGAGTGGATGGTATGGGCTGTGAATAGCGCCTGATCTGTGTGTCTCAGTTAAATATGGATCTCAAGCTGAGTCCTTGCCTGCTGCCACACTGGGCTGCAGCCCAACCTCTATCTAAGGAAATTAAAAATGATTGCTGGTAGCCGCCTTGCTCCTTCTACGTTCTTGCTTCACCGCCTAACCACAGCCACTGGTACTTAGTTTATTCACTGCAGCAGGCGTTTAGTAAACACTTTATGTGCAGTGTTCGAGGCCGAGGGTCACCTTTGGGGAGTAAGGAAGCAGCCAAAATGAAGGAACTGTGAAGATATGGGAAACTGGCAATTTGTAATAGTAGGGATTAGTTCTGGTGATAATGGGTACATATTGTGGTATTCTTAAGTATCCTGCTTGCTTCTGTTGAGGTGTGGTGTAGGCCGGTTGGGTGCAGTGACTTGAATGCTGGTATCTTCTGAGATTCACAGCCCGCTAGTTGGAATATTGGTGAGGACTACCGAGGCATCCCATCAGAGGTCGGTATGCTGAGTACCATGGAACTTGGTAATAGCAGCCCTTGTTATTTAATCTGGCTAAAAGACAAAAGTGGTGTATACCATGCTATGTAAAAAAGGTATTCTTGCTATCACTGTGCCATCAATTAGTTGGGGGAATAGTACACAAACTGGGTAATAATGCACATAATTCATTCCTTGGTATTTGATATAAATAAATAGAAGAATATCATTCTCCTCTCACCACCAATGTTGGATTTCTCCTTTTATTATACGTGTGTAGTGCTACCAGTTCTTACTTCTACATCGTCTAGGGTGAATGTAACTTCAAGTAAAGGGTTGACAATATTTCCCTTCCATCCCCTTTTAATCTAATCTTTTTTTCTGCAGGCTCAGTATTTTAATAGCGCCTTACCACTTGTACCCAGGATTCTGGATACACACTACACAATACTTGTTTCCCTTTTCTCTTATTATTTCAGGACCTATTGCTAGTAGAAACCTGCATATTTCCCAGTGCCTGAGGGCAGTGTTTTAGTCAAGCCATTTGTACTTCACCAACAGTGTGCCATTTTGATTGTACATCAGCTGGTGCAGAAATGTTATCATGTGGCCATCAGAAAACTTTAAATCTGCCATAGACCACACCAGTTACAATGAACGTCGTTCTCTGATGCAAATTCAAAGGCTCTACTGCTTCAATCAAAAGGATGTCAAAAAGGCCACCACCCGGCTGGCCAGGACAATCCAGGTGGGCAACCAAAGTAGTGGAACTGAGACACCTTCAGAATATCAAGCGGGTCTTTAAAACATTTTTTTTTTTTTAAACATTTTTTTATTATTTTCAAAGCAACCATACAATACAATTGCTCAACGCCCTCCATCCCCCATCGGAGAGTTTATACGAAACCGTGACATCAAGTGTACAAAAGAAAAGTCACCCATCCTGCGGGTCTTTAAAACATTTATACTACTGCGTGATGTGTCAATCATCCGAACATGACCAGACTTTAATTCGTGAGAAATTTTGAGGATACTCGAGAATTTGTATCATTATATTACGAAAGAAAGCTGGTGTGACACAGCCCCTGTAAGAAATGCACCTTTGAAGTAATCACTGCATTGTTGAAAGATTGGATTTCTGCGTACAGGTGACTGAGAGGAAATGCAATCGACATGGAGAGACATGTTCATTTCAAAGATATCTCCTACGGTAGAGTTAACAATAGATGAGAGGTGTTATACAAAACATCTTAGGATAGCAGTTTATTTGGTAAATTTAATATACATTAATTGTTTTCTGTGACAGGCATTTAAGGCATCTTTAAAACTTGAAAATACTCCGAGCTGGAACACCAACTCTTTTCTAGATCTCACACTAAGTTTATCCTGGTAAGGGATCAGTACAGACCTATTGCAAGGAGAAGACAATAAGCTAATACCTGCTTCCAAGATAGTAATGTTAATCTCTTCTTTTCCACCAAGAGATATGCTACTTGTTTTTTTCCTTTAGTTTTCTCTTTTTCACATTTTTGTTTAGTGTTTGGTCCTGACCCCTTTCCCTTTAGACTCATCCTTCCGTCACGGTATTCTTAAAGTTCTAGTGATGGTTGTATGGGCAAGAGGGGCCATGGGGTCAATGCTTTTTTCTTTTTTTTTTTTTAAACTTATTTTTTATTAATCACTACTTCCAGCTTATCCATAACAAGGACATACATGTACATTTTCAACATGTATAGTCATCGTACATCCAAAACTTCGAACATGACATCTCACTGTCTTGCTCGATCTCACTGCCCGTGAGCCGCGTTACTCTCATTTTGAGCAGCAGTACATTTTTTGGTAACCGTAGGGTCGGCATCCTAAAACAACAATATAATAACACTATAACCAAAATAGGGAATCTAAATTCATCCCTCATACAACTCCCGCCCCCTCCCCCTTGGCAGCGAAAGGCAGGCGACGCAGTACCTCTAGTATAGAACATGTGGCGGTGCACTTGTGACTTGTTTATGGTTCATGTTGCGAGAGGGCACGTGTGGTGGCGTTGCCTTGGCTGGTGATAAGGTGGGCCCAACGTGTGGTGAACTATGCATGCTCTCATTCTCACTCGTTGCCATGGACCCTTCAGTCAACATTTGTCCCCATTCCAAGAGATCACTCTCTGCATTCTCATCGGACTGTACTGCTCTGAGGTGGCAATCCTCAGCTATCCCCCCACTTCCGCAAATCATCCCTCAATTTTTCCCATTTGGGCGGTGCTGGATGTATCCACTGGATCGCTATCCGCCGTTTCGCCAGGACCAGTCCTAATGACGCAATCTTTTAGCGCATCCTAGTCCCCTTCCTGGGTGTCGGAAGTACGCCCAGGATACAGCGTTCTATAGAGATGTCAACTTGAAACTGCCTTTGCTGTACTAAGGGACAGCACCACCTGGTTCCAAAACTGTTGTAGGCCCGGACAATACCAAGTCATATGCGGGAACCTGGTGGGGTCCATGCCACATCGCGGACACACAGAAGACAGCCCTCGGGTGAACTGCGCTCGTCTGTGTGGTCAGGTGTGTCCGGTGAAGGTAATAAAACTATTAGCTTGAACCATGCATTACTTGTAGCCTCTGCTACCTGCGCCAAAGCTCTCCTCCACTCGCCGTCTGTCAATGGGATGGGCAGGTCGTTGTCCCATCTTGCCCTGATCATGTCGAGGTTCGATCCCTGGTCCTCCTTTAATGTCTTGTATATGCGTGAGATAAGCCCTCAACTAGAACCTGGGTCTATCAATGTTACCAATGTACAGGACTCTTTACGTTCATCAGGAAATGTTGTCCACATCTCTCGCACAGTGCGTGAAATTTTGGCATACTGTAAAAATTTCCCTGGCAGCACCTGAAACCAGTCCTGAGGTTCTTGAAAGGTCATGAACGTACCGTTCTGGTATAGATCTCCCACGGTCTCACAAGCCCTCTCGTACCACTTCGAAATGTCCATGACCTCCTGAATATTCTGGAAAACCCTCAGCCACCGCAGAGGTAGTACACTAGCATATGGGGCCTTTCGGACCACCAAGGTCACTGCTTGCTCCTAAATGTTTGTAACCCACCAAATTATGTGTGGGCAATCTTTAGGGACCCTAGAGCCCATCATTAGGAACTGCTGTAGTTGCGTCCCCTCATTCTATCGTCCTAATAGGTCCGTCTCAATCGTGCGCTCCCCCATGCACCATTGTGCGGCTTATTGCAGCAGGCCAGCCATATAGTAGAGGCTTAGGTCTGGTAGCCCTAGCCCCCCCCCCCCCCCCCCCCCCCGTCCAGGTCTAGTTTGTGTATCCAGCTTGGCTTTACTCTGCTTTCCAGCCCAGACCAGGGAAGTCAGGAGACCCTTCAATGTTGTGAACGTAGACTTGGGGATTTTGCCAAAGGAGTTCTGAAGTACGTAGAGGCAGCGAGGAAAAAGTACCATCTTTGATACCGCCACTCTCCCCATAACCGACAGTGGTAACCTGTTCCAAAACGTTACTGATGCCCGCCGTCCATCGAGGACCCTCCCCATGTTCAATTTATATTGGGACTCCGGCTGATGAGCAATCTGCATTCCGAGGTACCGGAAGCAATCTCACTTCCAATCCATGCCAACTACAGTTAGATCATGAGCTGCCCCCCGTGCCAATGCAGCAAACAGGAACAATATTGTTTTCTGGCAATTGATGCGGAGGCCAGAAGAATCCCCAAAGGAGTTCAGTATTTCCCGAGCCGCTGGAATCGCCCCTTCCGGCTCGCACTCCTAAAGGAGAGCATCATCTGCATACATGGAGACCACATGTGTACGACCGTCTACCTCTATACCCCATGGTTCCCTGCGCAATGGAACCACCAAAGTCTCCATGGCCAGAGCAAATAGTAGCGGGGATAATAGTCACCCCTGCCTTGTGCCCCTCCCAATCTCTATAATGTCCGATACATGCCTCCCAGTCCACCAGTTTGTGGTATAGCAGTTTGACCCAGGCTAAGTACTCACTTCCAAACCCCATTCTCCCCAGTACTTCCCACAGGTAGTCCCACCAGAGAGTATCAAAGGCTTTTTCAATATCCAGGGCGACTACTGCCGCCCTGAGGTCCGTGTCTGCTACAGAGTGCAGAACATGTGATAATCTACGCAGGTTCATGAGAGTTCCTCTCCCTGGCTTGAATCTGCATTGGTCCTTGTGCACCAACGAGTTCACAACTCTGTGCAGTCTTCGAGCCAGAGATTTGGCCAGTAGTTTGGTGTCAACTCCCAGCATGGACAAGGGCGTATATGCAGCAAGGTCCTCGGGGTCTCTGTCAGGCATGGGGAGCATGACAATCTGAGCCTCACGCATGGAATGATTCCAGCCTGCTTAGCCTCCTGCAGCGTATCCAACAGACGTGGAAGAATTACATCGGCATATGCCTGATAAAGTTCAACAGGTAGACCGTCTGGACATGGCATCTTATACCTGGCCATCCCCCGCAGAGCTTCCTAGAGGTCCTCCAGCTGGGGTGCTGCCTCCAGTTCCACCCGCTGTTCATCCAAAAGCCGTGGCAGTGGAACCCCTCGAAGGAAGTCTCCCCATCTGAGCTCTCATCACCCGACCGGTCCCCTTCTCTATGCAGTAACTGCCGGTATTCCCTACGGGTCAAGCAATCCAGTCTATCCCAAGTCTCCCCCGCCACGCGCTGTGCCTGTAAGAGTGCATCTAAACGTTGATCCATCACGCGCCCCTCGTGTTGTAGCCTAGCCAATGCGTCTATCGCCCCACTCAGTTCCGCCTCTAATCGCTTTCTGGTGCCCCCCACCCTGGACAGGCAGTCCCTTCTAGTGACCACTTTGAACGTATCCCACTCATTACTTCTGGTTCTGGTAGTCGACCAGTTCTCATCAAAGTAATCTAGTATGGTTTTTACGAGTTCTTCTCTGAATACTTGATCTTTGAGCGCATGTGATTGCAATCGCCACTGGGGCATGGTCTGACAGAAAGCGGCCCAGTACCGTGGCCCCACCCACATTAACATACAACTCATGGGAGAGCAAAAACCTGCCGAGCCTACCGTGTATTGCCGTTCTTTATGGTGCGTTTCACACCATATATCCACACACTGGAGCCTTTCCATCACCCCTCTCAGGGCTCCTGACATATTCGGCTTAGTGTGGTGTTTGGGGGGGGGGGGGGGGGTAACCTGTCTAGGGTACCATCTAGCACACAATTGAAGTCACCCGCTGTGAGAAGTTGACCTGGTATATGATGTTCACTAGTTAAAGTGACCACCTTGTACCATGCCAAGCAACCCTTATGGTGTGGTTGTAAGTCAACCTTTTCGGACTAGCTGCCCTAGTGGTAGCGTAGGCTAAGCAGTCTTTGAGGCTAAACTCGTGATGCGTGTTAAGCCAGCTGTTTTACCAAATGCAACCCCCTTTTATACCAATGAAAGGACACCACACAGATATATATTCAAAATATATATGTATTTATTTCTCAAAGTAACCCCTAGTCTCTTTATGAGCACAGGAGCACAAATCGTCAAACAAGATTATCACAGAATACACAGAAGTTGCACTTTATATGGATAGGCCCTGGTGGCCACTCGAACCATATACTAAAATAGTGGTATAAGTACCACGAACAGAAAAGGGAAAAGGCCTAAGGCCTCTAGAATCGCTGGGCCTACAAGGAGCTAACGTTAGTTAGTGACCAGGAGGTCCACGGGTGGCGTGTGCAGAGCAAATAGTCACACGCGTGCTCCCATAGGTTTCAATGGGTGCGTAAAAAGTACAAAGTTACTGCAAAGGAGATCTTCCGGGTTGACTAGGAACTTAAGATTTGGAACACAGGCACTAGAGATGTATTACTACACATGGGCACCGGAGTACCAGCTTTACCTCACCCACAGGAAGCGGGTGCATAGGCCTCAAAGTGCGTCGGGTTTCTTCTATCTGTTCCGTTGAGCCTGGGACAAAGATGCTGCAGGCGGTCGGTCCGGGAGAGATGCGGTGGATCCAAGGGTGGATCGGAGTTGCAGAAGACCTGAAAGCAGAGGGGACAGTGTTCACAGTCACTAGCCAGTGACCGGCGTGGCACCAGGTAGGTACCAGGCAATGTCGGGTGCAAACAGGTGATGAGGGGTAGCTTGTCTCCGCAGCCACGTGGTCCCTGAAGGTCGACGACGTCCAGGAGTCGGCTCACGAGCTGTCCCACGCAGGCTCTCGCTGTCGGCGGTGTCGGTGACTTGGTCGAAGCAAACAAGCCTTGGCAAAAGCAATTGTAGGAGGATTCGGAAATCAGCTGTTGGTTCTGACCAGCAAGGTCAGAGGGATTGCTCCTTTGGAGAGGAGCAAGGGCCAGTCTGGAGCAACCAGACCAGCGGTGTATTTCTTGAAGTTCGTCGCCAAGATGGCTACTAGCCAGCGGGCCAGCAACCGGTTAGGCACGTCGAGTGGCAAAATGCAGAAGGGCCCCACGCAGATCGTGGAGATGCTGGAGGGCTCACCTTTGGTGCAGATGCTGCTCGGGTGTTGGGCTTCTCAGATCCCAAAGCACAACTTGGAGGGAGCCTCGGTTGTTGCACTTGTCAGCTTGTCGTAGTCGATCCAAGATGGCTGGCTCCACGTGTCTCGGTGCCTCCACGGGTCTCCTCTTTTCAGGGACTGTGGATCGGGCGGTGAGAGGTCTGGAGGTCCAGGTCTTGTCAGTCTCTGGGCTCGGGCTCCGGCGGGAGGCGGCGGCAAAGCAGACGTTGATTCGCTGGATGGTGCTTGCGTTAGCAAGGTGGTCACTCCCTGACCACAGGGGAGATTGGCTTCAGTCCTCTGTGCAGCAGAGCGTCGAAGTTCCCGTCTTCTTCTTAGTGTTAAGTTGATTCCAGGATGTCTGAAGTCTTAGGACACAGCTCCTACCTTTAAGCGGATTCTAGGGGCCGGACTACCTGCTAGGTCCCTCCCTATGGGTGGGACCAGGAAGGGGGGTGGTTACACCCCCAATCCTTTGTCCAGCTCGCCCCAGGCCCGGGACTGGTGTGCCCCAGGACCGGTTTGAACTGGCATATGCACCGAGGCTCCTTGTGAGCCACAGGCATGTCTGGTTTCTTTCAAGCCCTACCTGACCAATACACAAAATCCTGTCTGGGGTGGTGCACGCACCTCCCCTGGCAGGAAACCCTTTGTCCACACCTCCCAAGCTGGAAGGACTCCCAGCAGCAGGAGGGCAGACTTGTGTCTGTGGTGGCAGCATCCATTTTGTGGAGCTGAGGCTATGTCTGATTTTACCCGGGTTTCAGGTACTGTACATGTCGTGTCCCTCTAGAAGGGTGGAATGCTAACCCCGTCGCCAGAATTGGCGAGGGGTTAGTATTCCAATTCGTATGACACCTTACTCGACATGTTTTGATAAAGCCAAACCAAAGATAGCATTTAACCGCGAGGTTCATAATGCACTTAAGAGTATATGGTATGACGATATCTGGAAACAGTAGAAGGAAGTTGTTCCGACCACTGCAGACAGGCTCAGCTCATGCCAGAGCACCATCTCACATGGAACCAAGCACTCTGCCTTCAGGATTGTTAAGGCCTGCCATAGGAGTGACTTATAGGTTACCAGGTGTCCCATTTAAGGTTAGGTATAGGTATACTACACCTAAGTAAGAGGTGATTACACCAACTTACCCCAGCTGAGTGATCAGCCAGTTGTGTCAAATTGTTAGGCCAAGCCTGGGGTGGCATAATACATGCTTCAGCCCTTGGCAGGCCTTGGGTACACCAATGCCCTGGGTACCTAGTGTACACTGGTACAGGGGCTGACAGGGTGATCCACTTCCAATTGGTTATGCA
The DNA here is from genome assembly GCF_964204655.1 of Triturus cristatus. Lineage (NCBI taxonomy): Eukaryota > Metazoa > Chordata > Amphibia > Caudata > Salamandridae > Triturus > Triturus cristatus. The sequence continues at coordinate 103,989,277 of NC_140595.1, read as the reverse complement.
CCTAGGGTGCATAGTTTTAATTTAGTAGAGAGAACAGCAGGCTGGGGGTCTGATTGGCAGGCCCACAGCCTCAATATGTCAAAAACCAGTGAAGCAAAAAGCAAAAATTTGGGGTGACCATAGGATAGCAGACCCTACTCTCCTACACAACCCCCCCCAAACGCTGGGACATTAAACTAGCCTTGACCAGTCTCGTCTTCATGTCCTAAGTGGAAGTACCTGGAGAGACCATCTGCATTCCCATGGTCAGTACCTGGCCGGTGCTCCACTGTAAAGTCCATCCCCTGTAGGGAAATGGACCACCTAAGCAGTTTGGGGTTTTCACCCTTCATCTGATTTAGCCACAAGAGGGGCTTATGGTCGGTCTGAATCTTGAAGTGAGTGCCAAACAAGTATGGCCTCAGCTTCTTCAGGGCCCACACCACAGCAAAGGCCTCCCTCTCAATAGCTGACCAATTCTTCTCTCTGGGGGTCAACCTTCTGCTAATAAAAGCAATGGGTTGGTCTTGACCATCTACATTAAGTTGTGACAGCACAGCTCCCACACCCAACTCAGAAGCATCTGTTTGGACAATAAACTCTTTGGAGTAGTCAGGACTTTTCAGGATAGGTGCAGAGCACATGGCCTCCTTCAGGTCATCAAATGCCTTTTGACAGCTTACTGTCCACTGAACCTTTTGGGGCATCTTCTTGGATGTCAGATCATTAAGAGGAGTCACAATGGACCCATAGTTCTTAACAAACTTCCTGTAGTACCCAGTCAAGCCCAAGAAAGCTCGAACTTGAGTCTGGGTGGTTGGAGGGGACCAGTCCTTGATGGATTGTATCTTACTCTCCAGTGGTTGAACTTGGCCTCCACCTACAAGGTGGCCCAAATATACAACCTTACTCTGCCCTATCTGGCACTTTGTAGCCTTGATAGTGAGGCCTGCCCTTTGCAGAGCCTCAAGAGCCTTCTTCAGGTGGATCAGGTGATCCTCCCAGGTGGAGCTAAAGACAGCAATGTCATCAAGATATGCTGCGCAAAAGTCATCCAACCCAGTAAGGACTTGGTTCACCAGCCTTTGGAAGGTGGCAGGTGCATTCTTCAGACCAAAGGGCATCACCACAAACTGGTAGTGCCCACCTGGGGTTGAGAATGCTGTTTTGGCCTTAGACTCCTCAGCTAATCTGATTTGCCAATAGCCAGCTGTTAAGTCAAATGTGCTCAAAAACTTTGCAGAAGCTAGTTTGTCTATGAGCTCATCTGCCCTTGGAATAGGGTGTGCATCTGTCCTGGTGACAGCATTGAGTCCTCTGTAATCCACACAGAACCTCATCTCTCTCTTGCCATCTTTGGTGTGAGGTTTGGGGACCAGAACCACTGGGCTAGCCCAGGGGCTCTCTGAGGGTTCAATGACACCTAATTCCAGCATTTTATGTACCTCAGCCTTTATACAGTCCCTGACGTGGTCAGGTTGTCTGTAAAGCTTGTTCTTTACAGGCAGACTGTCACCAGTGTCCACCACATGGGTACACCAGTCAGTTTGACTAGGTATCAAGGAAAACATATGTGAAAATGATTGTAGAACCTGTCTACATTCAGTCTGCTGATGGGCAGTGAGGTTGCCTCCAAGGGTCACTCCTTCAACTGTGCCATCTTCAGGGTTCTGAGACAACAGGTCGGGGAGAGGGTCACTCTCTTCCTCCTGTCCCTTATCTGTAGCCATGAGCAAGCCCATGTCTGCCCTGTCAACATATGCTTTAAGCCTGTTAACATGGAGTACCCTGTGGGGACTCCTGGGAGTTCCTAGGTCGACCAAGTAGGTGACCTCTCCCTTTTCCAGGATTGTATGGGGTCCAGACCATTTGTCTTGGAGTGCTGCTGGGGCCACTGGCTCCAACACCCATACCTTCTGTCCTGGCTGAAACTCAACCAAGACAGCCTTTTGGTCATGCCAAGCTTTCTGTAAGGCCTGGCTTGCCTCAAGGTTTTTGGATGCCTTCTCCATATACTCAGCCATCCTGGAGCGGAGACCAAGTACATAGTCCACTATGTCTAGCTTAGGCTTTTTGAGAGGTAACTCCCAGCCTTCCTTCACCAAACACAGTGGGCCTCTCACAGGGTGCCCAAACAACAATTCAAAGGGGCTGTAGCCAACTCCTTTTTGTGGGACCTCTCTGTAAGCAAACAGAAGGCAGGGTAGAAGGATGTCCCATCTTCGCCTGAGCTTTTCAGGTAATCCTTTGATCATACCCTTTAGGGTCTTGTTGAATCTCTCAACAAGCCCATTGCATTGTGGGTGATAAGGGGTGGTGAACTTGTAGTTGACACCACATTCCTTCCACATAGCTGTCAAGTATCCTGACATAAAGTTGGTACCTCTGTCAGATACTACCTCCTTAGGAAACCCCACTCTGGAGAATACTCCCAGCAGGGCCCTGGCCACAACAGGTGCTGTAGTGGTCCTAAGGGGAATTGCCTCTGGATACCTGGTGGCATGATCCACTACCACCAGTATAAATCTGTGCCCAGATGCAGTGGGAGGATCCATGGGACCCACTATGTCTATTCCCACTCTTTCAAAGGGGACCCCCACCACAGGTAGTGGTATTAGGGGGGCCTTTGTTGTGCCACCTGACTTGCCACTGGCTTGGCAGGTAACACAGGAGCGACAAAACTCCTTTGTATCTTCATTCATGTGAGGCCAGTGAAAGTGAGGGACAAGTCTGTCCCAGGTCTTGTTCTGGCCTAAGTGTCCTGCTAAAGGAATGTCATGGGCCAAGGTAAGAAGGAAGCCCCTAAATTGCAGAGGTATAACCAACCTCCTGGTAGCACCAGGCTTGGGGTCTCTAGCCTCTGAATAAAGGAGCCCTTCATCCCAATACACTTTATGGGTACCTTGAGCATTCCCAGCAGCCTCAGCAGCAGCCAGCTGTCTGAGGGGTTCAAGAGAGGGACAGGATAACTGAGCCTGCCTCAAGTCAGCCCTTGAAGGTCCCCCTGTCCCCAGAAACTCAACCTGATCAGGTTCAAGCTCTTCAGGGACAGTTCCTTCAGGGTCCTCTAGATCAGCTTCCTGGGAAGGCTGATCATCACTCTGAGGCAGGGGGGGAAGGCACAGCCTTGACCCTCCTGTTCTTCTTGGTAGGTGCTTGGTCCATTGTTCCAGGATCCAAGACCTGAGGTTCAGTGAGGCACTTTTTGGCCTGTGACCTGGTCACAGCAAGGACATGTGATGATATACCTAACATCTCTGCATGAGTCCTGTACTCCACTTCTGACCATAGAGAACTCTCTAGGTCATTGCCCAACAAACATTCTACTGGGAGGTCTGCACTAACCACAACCCTTTTGAGGCCAGTTACCCCTCCCCATGAGAAGTTAACAACTGCCACACTATGTGAAGTAGTGGCATTGCTGGCATTGGTCACCAGGTAGTTCTCACCTGGTATGTACTGTCCAGGGTCCACAAAGCCTGGTGTCACCATAGTGACACTGGCACATGTGTCCCTGTAGGCTTGAGCCACTTTGTCATTAATTAAAGGAGTCTGTCTGTACTTGCCCAGGTTACTGGGGCTCACAGTCAGGGACAAATCAATGTCCCCATCACAGATCAAGACTGCCTGTGTCAGGGTTCTGTCTAAGTCAGAATCTCCTTCAGTTCCCATAGTGATTCCCACTACACCCTTTGTCTGGGGACCAACACTGCTAACAGTAGTACTGGGAGCAGGTGCCTTAGGGGCAACAGTGTTGGGGGCTCCACCCTTTTTGCAATCACTAGTCCAGTGAGTTGTATTTTTGCAATGATTGCACCAGGGTTTCTTTTGACCTTCTTTCTTCTTTTTGGACTGTTGTTGGGACCCACCCTCCTTAGCAGTAGTTTGGGGCCCTGTTGAAGACTTCTGGTCTTTAGGTTTCTGATCTCCACCCTTTTGGTCTGTTTTCTTCTGATCACCCCCTTGGCCCTGGTTCTGGTTCTTTTGCTTAACCCTGGTTCTGACCCATTTGTCTGCCTTCTTTCCCAATTCTTGGGGAGAGGTCAGATCAGAGTCAACCAAGTGTTGATGCAGTTGCTGGTTTTGACAGTTATTTAAAATCTGTTCTCTCATCATCAAATTATACAATCCTGTAAAATCAGATACCTTACTTCCCAGCAACCAACCCTCCAAAGCCTTAGTGGCACATTCAACATATTCAGACCAGTCCTGAGTCTGTGTCTTTTGGGTGTCTCTGAACATTAACCTGTACTGTTCAGTGGTTAAGCCTAACCCATCTACCAGAACACTCTTCAGGACTCTGTAATTTCTGACATCCTCTTCTCTAACAGTGAGGAGTCTGTCTCTGCCTCTTCCTTCAAAGGAGAGCCAGAGGATTGCTGCCCACTGGTCTTCAGGAACCTGCTGTACTTTGCAGGCTCTCTCAAGAGCAGTTATCCATTTGTGGATGTCATCCCCACTTTTGTAGGGGGGCACAACCTTAGACAGGTTCCTATTGTCAAAGACCCTATCTTTGTCCTTAGGGACAATGCTGCCACCAGTGGGTATAGACCCACTCTCTCTAGGTTGCCTAGCCTTGTTCAGTTTTTCTTCCATCAGGGCTACTTCTAGCTCCTGCTTCCTGATCCTCAGCTGGGCTTCCTGCATTCTGGCCTCATGTTCCCTCCTCTGAGGGGTGGTCATCCTTTTCCTGGAGTGACCTTGAGAGCCTCTAGAGCCATGAGAAGCATTGGAGTCACCTGAGCGATTCCTTTGCCTCCCAAGCCCTGTGTTAAGTCCACTGGGGAGATCCAATGGGGTGAACCCATTGTCAGTCCCCAATAGCCTTAGTTTAGCTGGGCCAAGTATAATACTTGGCACTGGGCTAGTTCTCCCTTCATCATCACTACTTTCTGTATCCTCACCACTTTCCTCCCCTGTAGTATGGTTCTCATCTAAGGGATGGCTATTGGAACTGGGTACCTCTGTAGCATCTTCAGAAGGGGGGCCTCCTGTTCCTGACCCTAAGGGGGCTAACTGGGAAGCTTTCCTGAGTTCTCTCTGATTCTCATCATTCTGTAAGAGTTCTCTGAGCTCAGCAGAGGTAGGGTTCTTGGGCTGTTTAAGGCCTCTAAGAGTTGCCAAATGCCTGAGCTCATTCTGATTAAGGGTAGCAAAGCTGGATGGTGCCCTCTGGGGGTCACTCTCAACAGAGATGGGTACAGTGGACCCCTCTGCCCCGGCCATTGCTCTTAAGTGTGGGTGGATGTGCTGCAATCTACCTACACTTGGGTTTACCTACTAAACCTATCTAGTAGTTGTAGTCAGGGTGTGCTACTCCCTTTGCTCTACAACAACTAAGTTCAGTAGAACTTATGTATATCTAATCTTGTTTTATATGTACCTACAGGTACCTATGTGATCTTTCAATTGGTAACCAAGAGATTACAATGGTAAAACACAGCAAGCTCAAATCCAACCGCTGCTCACCAATGTGAGAAGTTGGCCTGGTATATGATGTTCACTAGTTAAAGTGACCACCTTGTACCATGCCAAGCAACCCTTATGGTGTGGTTGTAAGTCAACCTTTTCGGACTAGCTGCCCTAGTGGTAGCGTAGGCTAAGCAGTCTTTGAGGCTAATCTTGTGATGCGTGTTAAGCCAGCTGTTTTACCAAATGCAACCCCCTTTTATACCAATGAAAGGACACCACACAGATATATATTCAAAATATATATGTATTTATTTCTCAAAGTAACCCCTAGTCTCTTTATGAGCACAGGAGCACAAATCGTCAAACAAGATTATCACAGAATACACAGAAGTTGCACTTTATATGGATAGGCCCTGGTGGCCACTCGAACCATATACTAAAATAGTGGTATAAGTACCACAAACAGAAAAGGGAAAAGGCCTAAGGCCTCTAGAATCGCTGGGCCTACAAGGAGCTAACGTTAGTTAGTGACCAGGAGGTCCACGGGTGGCGTGTGCAGAGCAAATAGTCACACGCGTGCTCCCATAGGTTTCAATGGGTGCGTAAAAAGTACAAAGTTACTGCAAAGGAGATCTTCCGGGTTGACTAGGAACTTAAGATTTGGAACACAGGCACTAGAGATGTATTACTACACATGGGCACCGGAGTACCAGCTTTACCTCACCCACAGGAAGCGGGTGCATAGGCCTCAAAGTGCGTCGGGTTTCTTCTATCTGTTCCGTTGAGCCTGGGACAAAGATGCTGCAGGCGGTCGGTCCGGGAGAGATGCGGTGGATCCAAGGGTGGATCGGAGTTGCAGAAGACCTGAAAGCAGAGGGGACAGTGTTCACAGTCACTAGCCAGTGACCGGCGTGGCACCAGGTAGGTACCAGGCAATGTCGGGTGCAAACAGGTGATGAGGGGTAGCTTGTCTCCGCAGCCACGTGGTCCCTGAAGGTCGACGACGTCCAGGAGTCCGCTCACGAGCTGTCCCACGCAGGCTCTCGCTGTCGGCGGTGTCGGTGACTTGGTCGAAGCAAACAAGCCTTGGCAAAAGCAATTGTAGGAGGATTCGGAAATCAGCTGTTGGTTCTGACCAGCAAGGTCAGAGGGATTGCTCCTTTGGAGAGGAGCAAGGGCCAGTCTGGAGCAACCAGACCAGCGGTGTATTTCTTGAAGTTCGTCGCCAAGATGGCTACTAGCCAGCGGGCCAGCAACCGGTTAGGCACGTCGAGTGGCAAAATGCAGAAGGGCCCCACGCAGATCGTGGAGATGCTGGAGGGCTCACCTTTGGTGCAGATGCTGCTCGGGTGTTGGGCTTCTCAGATCCCAAAGCACAACTTGGAGGGAGCCTCGGTTGTTGCACTTGTCAGCTTGTCATAGTCGATCCAAGATGGCTGGCTCCACGTGTCTCGGTGCCTCCACGGGTCTCCTCTTTTCAGGGACTGTGGATCGGGCGGTGAGAGGTCTGGAGGTCCAGGTCTTGTCAGTCTCTGGGCTCGGGCTCCGGCGGGAGGCGGCGGCAAAGCAGACGTTGATTCGCTGGATGGTGCTTGCGTTAGCAAGGTGGTCACTCCCTGACCACAGGGGAGATTGGCTTCAGTCCTCTGTGCAGCAGAGCGTCGAAGTTCCCGTCTTCTTCTTCGTGTTAAGTTGATTCCAGGATGTCTGAAGTCTTAGGACACAGCTCCTACCTTTAAGCGGATTCTAGGGGCCGGACTACCTGCTAGGTCCCTCCCTATGGGTGGGACCAGGAAGGGGGGTGGTTACACCCCCAATCCTTTGTCCAGCTCGCCCCAGGCCCGGGACTGGTGTGCCCCAGGACCGGTTTGAACTGGCATATGCACCGAGGCTCCTTGTGAGCCACAGGCATGTCTGGTTTCTTTCAAGCCCTACCTGACCAATACACAAAATCCTGTCTGGGGTGGTGCACGCACCTCCCCTGGCAGGAAACCCTTTGTCCACACCTCCCAAGCTGGAAGGACTCCCAGCAGCAGGAGGGCAGACTTGTGTCTGTGGTGGCAGCATCCATTTTGTGGAGCTGAGGCTATGTCTGATTTTACCCGGGTTTCAGGTACTGTACATGTCGTGTCCCTCTAGAAGGGTGGAATGCTAACCCCGTCGCCAGAATTGGCGAGGGGTTAGTATTCCAATTCGTATGACACCTTACTCGACATGTTTTGATAAAGCCAAACCAAAGATAGCATTTAACCGCGAGGTTCATAATGCACTTAAGAGTATATGGTATGACGATATCTGGAAACAGTAGAAGGAAGTTGTTCCGACCACTGCAGACAGGCTCAGCTCATGCCAGAGCACCATCTCACATGGAACCAAGCACTCTGCCTTCAGGATTGTTAAGGCCTGCCATAGGAGTGACTTATAGGTTACCAGGTGTCCCATTTAAGGTTAGGTATAGGTATACTACACCTAAGTAAGAGGTGATTACACCAACTTACCCCAGCTGAGTGATCAGCCAGTTGTGTCAAATTGTTAGGCCAAGCCTGGGGTGGCATAATACATGCTTCAGCCCTTGGCAGGCCTTGGGTACACCAATGCCCTGGGTACCTAGTGTACACTGGTACAGGGGCTGACAGGGTGATCCACTTCCAATTGGTTATGCACCTAGGGTGCATAGTTTTAATTTAGTAGAGAGAACAGCAGGCTGGGGGTCTGATTGGCAGGCCCACAGCCTCAATATGTCAAAAACCAGTGAAGCAAAAAGCAAAAATTTGGGGTGACCATAGGATAGCAGACCCTACTCTCCTACACCCGCCCATACAACTGGTATCCCAATGTATGGTAGTAACTGATTCTCTAGCTCACCAAAGAAATCCGCGTCATCTGGGTTGGGGGCATAAACATTCACCAGACATACCATCCATACCGCCATGCACTATTACGTATCTACCCACTACATCAGCTTCATAGCTGCGGAGCTTCAACGAGGCCTGTGGAGCTATCCATATAGCTACCCCCGGGCATAGGAAGAGAACGTGGATGCGAACAAATGTCCCCTCCAATTTTTGTGGAGTTTCTGTATTTCAGTGCCTTGTAGGTTAGTCTCCTGTAACAGCCACCTGTGTGCCCTGCCGCCGCAAATATGTCTGCACTTGATAACACTTTACAAAAGAGTTTAGCCCTCTCACATTCCGTGTTATAATTTTATAGTGCCCCATGACCAACAATTATCACCAGTCTCAACCTGTTTGTTACCATCCTGCCTTCCGCTGCCGTCGCTGCCAAACACCCCCATAACTTGAACATTAGAAACCTCCAACCCCCCGGGCAGACACTGTTTTAAACCAACGTGCATCCCCATATGGTCCCCAAACATCACCCCCCACTTCAATTATACACTTTAAGTACAATAACCCAATATCTATCTGTACAATAACAAATGCAAACAATAACAAAAAAACACACACACACACTCCATTCAGACATCATGTCACTCACAGCAGCACAACCAATACCCACGGACACTTCTGCTATCCCCACTATCGGGACAAAAGGGTTGTGCCCCGCCAATGCGGCGTACGTTAGCCGAGCCACCCTAGCCCAATCTACAATCACTCCCATGCACACCTTAATCACTCATAATCAATCACCCCGATATTTTAGGTCCCCAGTCAAACAATATCTCCCCCAAAAGAAGGAGATAGAACGAAAGATTAGAGATTAAGAGAATAATAGAAATACAGAAGTAAGGAGAGAGGGGAATAAAAGGAAAGAGCGGACACAGAAAGGGGGGCAAGAGACGGCGCCCACCCGCACCATTTGCATTGACCATCTGAAGCCCCCACACATGTATAAGGAGAGGAGAAAGTAGGGGGGGGGAAGGAAGAAAGTGACCCCCTCTTATTCCAAACCCACGCACCCGAAGGGGGTGAAGGCACCTATCGCGTCTCAACAATACCCATATCTGGGTTACTCTGTTCTCCGCTATGTCTACTTTTCAAGTGTTCATGCAGGATCCGTTTGCTGCAGTGTCTTCAACGACTTTGCCCATGCTTGTGTCCGAACCTGTGGCCGTCACCACCTCGACCAGAGCTCTGGCTGCACCTTGTTCAGCTGTTGCATTTCCAGGTCTATCCTGGGGGTTCCCCTACCCTCTCCCCCTGAGTCAGCCCCCTCCAGTTCCAAGGACCCATCCTGCTGCACCACCACCCTCTGTATTGACCTGGAGCTTTTTCTGGATTTTCCAGAGCGGCTTCTGCCAGTTCCACCCTGAGGTTTCACAGAGTATCTCGCCTCCACTCGACCCCCTCGCAGCACCCTTCCTTCACCATGGACCGCCAACCAGTCCCATACCTCCTCCAGTGTTGTAAAAAAGTGTGTGCGATCAGCATGAAGAACTTTCAACTTTGCTGGGTAGAGAAGCATGTACTGAAGGTTCATGGCTCGCAGTTTTCACTTGACTCCAAGGAAGGATGCCCTCTGCTGCTGAACCATGCGGGTGTAATTCGGGAAAATGCAAATTTTCTCGTTTTCGAACGACTGATCCCCCACCTGTCGTGCCGCCCTAAAGATACTGTCCCTATCTCTATAGTTGAGGATCCTGTTGATGAGGGTCCTGGGCAGAGCCCCCGGTGGCAGTGGCGCAACGATCGCCCGGTGTGCATGCTCTATGATGAAGACACAGGAAGCTCAGCTGTAGGCAGCGCCTCCCCGATCCATTTTTCTAGGAAGCGGTCTGGATCCCTCCCTTCGGCCCTCTCTGGGAAACCAACAAAGTGCAGGTTACATCTGCGGGATCTTCCTTCCTCATCCTCCGCCCGGCGCTCCAAGGATATTGTTTTTTGTGAAAGCTCAGTAAATGTCACCTTCAGGGTCGAGACCTCCTCCCGCAACTCACTAACCGTTTGCTCCGTGGCCAGTGAACGCTCTGCAACCGTGCAGAGATCTGCCCTCAACAGTCCCACATCTTGGGAGACTGCGTCTATTTTTTTTTCCTGCACCTTTGCGCTGGAGGTAAAATAGCAGCCAAGATTTGAGATCCCGTGGGCTCGGGTTACGTTGCACCTTACCCCATCGAGATCCCGGGCATCCTAACAGTCTTTGGGGGCACACCATGGGCTGTAAACTGGTCCCTCCTCGTTTGCTGGGCAGCCTTCGGTAGACGATTCTTGCACATTGCTAGGTATGCAGCTTGGTGTGTCATTGGTCCCCAGCTCTGGCACACCTCCACCAATACACAGTGTGCAGGTCGCATCACCTGTCGCGCATGTGTGGGAGCACCAAGCTGTTGTGTGAAATGACTTTGCACCCAGAATGACGGAGACCCGCCTACGCATCCCAGCAGTGGCAGGCAGTCACCGACTACTAATAATGAGGCGCTTCGAGGCAGACAAAGTCTTCAGGGCCAGTTAATGCCTCACATGTGACACCTGTATCCCTCTCATGGGCTCATCCGTGACCTGTCTGGGGGCCCAGTATTCCAGTTCCTACACGTTTTCCTTCTCTGTCTGTCAAGTGCATCCAGCCTTTTAGCACCCTAGTGGCACCACCTCATCTCCATGCAGGATTGGAGGCTCGACCTCCGATCCCTCGTGTCGTCTGGTTCGAGTGTCACCACGGGTCCTGGTATTGTTCATGCTTCCAGCGCTCCAGTACAGGGTGGTGCAATCGGACGCAGTAGGGCCAGGATCCCCCAGGATCCCCGCCTGGGGGGCCGGCACCTCAATCTAAGCCCCACGCGCCCACAGGTGGGGGGATAGGCAAGCGGTAGCAGGCAGGCCCCAATCCACGGACCTCACTTCGGGTGTATGGTGCCCACCCATGGCCTGCAGCAGTCAGCAGAGGTGATTGCAGTCTCCTATAAAGCAGGCTAGCAGAAGGGAGACTGGGATTAAAGCAATCGTTGATGTTCTGGCTCACCTCCGGGGCTGCGTCCAGGTGCCGGATCTGCTCTCCACCAACGGGCCTCAAGGCTGCCGGGGAGGCCTTAACAATCCCTCAGGGGCGCCCAACTCCCCGGCTTAAAAATCTCATCCGGTACCAGGGCTCCTCTCGGGCCTGGTCTGCGCTACGCCTGCGCAGGCTGTAATGCAGGATCCACTTCCACAAAGCCAGGGGAGGTCCCGACAGGGCCCCCGCAGTCCACCTCCAGTCGAACCCCAGGCTCACCTCTTCGTCTGTAATCAGGCGCTGCGGCCACTGCTAGGAAGGCTCCGATCTCTGGCCCACCGGTTCCCCCCCCCGGGGCAGAGCTCCCCACAGGCTCGCTCCTCACCACACCAGCGGCCTAGAGCGTACGCCGTAGCCGCATACGCGTTACAACAAACAAATGATGGACGGAATGCTGACAATGCAGACATTCTCCCCCAGTCAAGAGATCTGGGTTAAATCCATCGTTCTTTTGCCCACTACGCCACCCCAGTTCAGACATGGCCATATGCAAATCAGTCTTGACCCTGTGCCTCATGGGAACAGTCCAGCCCGAACTGCCAAGCCATGTCTTCCCTGGACCGGAATCAAGCATCCTAGGACCGGTTTCTGGCTATCAGCCGTCATCAGCCAGGATAGCTTGACTCCAGTGGCGTAGTGAGCACGGGTCCCACGTCTGGGAATACCCATCCCACTTAGGGCGAAAAGCGTTACAACAAACAAATGATGGACGGAATGCTGACAATGCAGACATTCTCCCCCAGTCAAGAGATCTGGGTTAAATCCATCGTTCTTTTGCCCACTACGCCACCCCAGTTCAGACATGGCCATATGCAAATCAGTCTTGACCCTGTGCCTCATGGGAACAGTCCAGCCCGAACTGCCAAGCCATGTCTTCCCTGGACCGGAATCAAGCATCCTAGGACCGGTTTCTGGCTATCAGCCAGGATAGCTTGACTCCAGTGGCGTAGTGAGCACGGGTCCCACGTCTGGGAATACCCATCCCACTTAGGACGAAAAGCGTTACAACAAACAAATGATGGACGGAATGCTGACAATGCAGACATTCTCCCCCAGTCAAGAGATCTGGGTTAAATCCATCGTTCTTTTGCCCACTACGCCACCCCAGTTCAGACATGGCCATATGCAAATCAGTCTTGACCCTGTGCCTCATGGGAACAGTCCAGCCCGAACTGCCAAGCCATGTCTTCCCTGGACCGGAATCAAGCATCCTAGGACCGGTTTCTGGCTATCAGCCGTCATCAGCCAGGATAGCTTGACTCCAGTGGCGTAGTGAGCACGGGTCCCACGTCTGGGAATACCCATCCCACTTAGGGCGAAAAGCGTTACAACAAACAAATGATGGACGGAATGCTGACAATGCAGACATTCTCCCCCAGTCAAGAGATCTGGGTTAAATCCATCGTTCTTTTGCCCACTACGCCACCCCAGTTCAGACATGGCCATATGCAAATCAGTCTTGACCCTGTGCCTCATGGGAACAGTCCAGCCCGAACTGCCAAGCCATGTCTTCCCTGGACCGGAATCAAGCATCCTAGGACCGGTTTCTGGCTATCAGCCGTCATCAGCCAGGATAGCTTGACTCCAGTGGCGTAGTGAGCACGGGTCCCACGTCTGGGAATACCCATCCCACTTAGGGCGAAAAGCGTTACAACAAACAAATGATGGACGGAATGCTGACAATGCAGACATTCTCCCCCAGTCAAGAGATCTGGGTTAAATCCATCGTTCTTTTGCCCACTACGCCACCCCAGTTCAGACATGGCCATATGCAAATCAGTCTTGACCCTGTGCCTCATGGGAACAGTCCAGCCCGAACTGCCAAGCCATGTCTTCCCTGGACCGGAATCAAGCATCCTAGGACCGGTTTCTGGCTATCAGCCGTCATCAGCCAGGATAGCTTGACTCCAGTGGCGTAGTGAGCACGGGTCCCACGTCTGGAAATACCCATCCCACTTAGGGCGAAAAGCGTTACAACAAACAAATGATGGACGGAATGCTGACAATGCAGACATTCTCCCCCAGTCAAGAGATCTGGGTTAAATCCATCGTTCTTTTGCCCACTACGCCACCCCAGTTCAGACATGGCCATATGCAAATCAGTCTTGACCCTGTGCCTCATGGGAACAGTCCAGCCCGAACTGCCAAGCCATGTCTTCCCTGGACCGGAATCAAGCATCCTAGGACCGGTTTCTGGCTATCAGCCGTCATCAGCCAGGATAGCTTGACTCCAGTGGCGTAGTGAGCACGGGTCCCACGTCTGGGAATACCCATCCCACTTAGGGCGAAAAGCGGCGCCAGTCTAGGGCAGTCTGCAGTGACCAGGACCCCTCAGCACCCGGCCACAGCCCCCAAGTAACAATTAGGGGCGTTTATGGCGTGCAGGGCCTCGGACGGTCAGGATCCTGCAGGATTTTGTCGTGGGCGGGCGCAGAGCTTCTCTAGGCAGCGTCCGCTCCCGTCGCCATCTTGGCCACGCTCCAATGCTGCTTTTTTTTAACATAGAACACAAAAAGGTACTGGATGGACTGCTTGAATGAATGCCAGTCACTGATCATTACTAAAGGACCGCAGAGCTGTCTATTGGTTCTTTGCCGATCTTGCCATCTCAGATTAGACCCAGCCATATGCCAAGCCAAGTCCTCTCTGAACCTGAACACAAGCAATCCAAAACCCGTTTCGGCCCATTTGGGTCTCTTCAGCCAGGCGCAGCTTAGTACCAGTTGAACACTGAACACATGACCTACTTCGTCGCACACAGCCTGTCACAATAAAGGATGGGTGGAATGCTGGAATTAATCTCCAACACTAGTAAGTACTCCGATTTCACCCCTGACCATAGTTTTTGTGGCTACCAAAGCACCCCAGATTAGAACCCAGCCATGTGCAAATCAGTCCTGCTTATAGTGCAAGAAGCATTGTCCAGATTGAGCCAGGACTTCTCTGAACTGAAAAAAAAATCATCTCAAGACAGGTTTAGGCCTATGTGGGCCCTTTCAGTCGATGCACCTTGGTTCCAGTTTGAGCCTGACCATTTGGGATAGGTTGTTCCCATGAGGAGCAGGGTCAGAACTGATTTGCATATGGTCAGCCTTTGTCTAGAGTGGCACAGTGGGTGAAAACAATAGGTTCAAATGGTACCCTGATGTATTGCCAGTGGTTAGATTATTTGCAAGCATTTTTAACATCTCTTTTCTATGTTTGATGTAACACCTCTGTTATCATAACAGAGAGAAGAACGTGTCTCTGAAGATATTAAAACAATGCAACAGTAATGATGTAAAATGTAGTTATTCTCTATACCATAAATTCCCCATACTACACTTACACACTAACCTTCCCTTAGTGTATTATTTACCCATTACTACTTTGTACACCTTGCTTCCCTAATCCTCAAAAACCCATATACACAACCCAACCCTGAGCCCTAAAAACACCTTACTGTCCCAATACATAACCCATGCTTGAACCCTAAATCTCCATAATACCGTGCTACACAACCCATCCCTGAACCCTAAAAACCACTTACCACCCCAATACACTACTCATCTGTGAGCTGTAAGTACCCATTACCACTGCAAAGGACAACCCATCCTTGAACTCTAAAAACCCATTACTACCCTTCTACACTACCCATCCCTATACCCTACTGCTACTCCAATCGCTACCCTTCCCAGAACCCTAACAAACCCTTACGTACCTGTACACTATCTTTCCCATCCCTGAATATATATATATATATATATACACATGCACACACACGTTTTTTTTGGGGGGGAGAGGGGAGTTTAATGAAAAGTTGTGAAATGGCGCCATTTTTATTAGCAAACAAACAAAACTCTTTCTATGGAAAGTCTGACTTTCCTATAACTACACACTGGCCACTGCCACTGTGTACTTAAAATTAAATTACTTAAAACAGAACAAATTAATTTGTGAAGTAAGGCCTCTTAATGTAATGATTGCACTGTAATGACTCCTGATGTAACTCCTGCAGTGTAACGGAAGTACAACGTGTGTATGTGTGTGAGAGAAAGAAATGTCACTGTAAAAGTTGTCTGCTGTGACCTTTACCAAAAAGGGAGGCAACCGCAATTCATTGATGAGTATCAAAAGTTAGAAGACCAGTAGATGAACAATCGCAGGCCTCCTTCATTACTGGTATTGATTCATTTGCTTTAATTATATTTTCTTCTTTTTTTTATTTATTTTTCTGGGGCAAATTACGTTGAACACTGGAAGGACAAGGGATTAGTCACAGTCAATAGTCACACGTCATCGGCTTTTTCATAGATCAGGAAGTATTAGCTCCACAATCTTCCAACAATGCCAAAGCCACGATTGCCTAGGATCACACAATTTGATATAGTGGGGATGCTGGGATTAATCCCAGGTTTTCTGGTTTCACATTGTGTGATGCATCCACTAGATGTATGCTCCGCTTCCCCTAACCCCTTCTCCCCACTGCCCCCTCCACCCCACAGGACTGCCACTCGGCTGGCATAAATGCGGCCCTCGGAGAAATGTTTGCGAGTACCCCTACTCAAGGCTTTAAGTGGGATGAAAAAACTGGGGGGGGGGCTCTCAAAGGGGCGTGGCCAATGTAAGTAAGGGAGTGGCTTAACACAAAAACTAAAAATCTGTGCTTGGCATAGTGTGCTATCCAACTTGTATTTTGCTGTTGCTGTCATTGCATCCAGATATATGATACAACAAGTAATGAATGAATGAATGAATGAATGAATAAATACTTTTATTTGATTTCATTTAAAAAAAAAAAAAAATCATAAAAGGGTGGAGAACCACCATTCATTAAATGTACATTTTGGAGTAAAAACAGGTGAGTATAAAACATACAGACAATACAATAAGTGAGTTTCTGGACGAGGTGTACTGGAACTTATTAAGTTAGTTAATGGTTTCCTTTTTTTCTAGTTCTGTTGCTGCGGTTTTGAGGAATTTTATGGCTCCACAGGACAGTTGGATTGATAGTCCTCCGAGGCATTGGATGACGGCTACTCTACATGACCTTATTTGTTCCTTCCTAAAGGCTTCCCGGAGGACCGTTCTTCGGGTCTCTACCAGGGTAGGGCAGATGCATAGTAAGTGTAGAAAAGACTCATCCCATCCTCCGCATAAGCGACATTCCTTGGCTTGCCAGGGGTATTTCCATTTTGGTGTCAAGTCTTTTGATGGAAATGACCCCAGCCGCAGTAACGTTAGGTAGTGCTTTTTCTTCTGGGAAAAGTGGTCTAGCAGGTATGGTTGGGGTTTCAGCCGCTGATACCCTTGGATCACGGCCCAGGCATGGTTTTGTTTTGAGAAAGCTGTTTTGTCTATTAATAAGGAGGTCCTTTTGATTGCCTTATTCACTACGGTTTTAAAACTGGAATAGGTGGGGAGGGTAAGCCAGGCCTTCTCTAGCTGCAATGCCATGAGGGAATCCTTCAGAACACTGAACGTTGAGTTGTTTAGCCTGGCTTGGGTTTCGATTTCTTCCCAACAGTGATGCGCAAGGGTGTTGTCCTCTGCATCCCTCATTCTCCAGTAGTATTTGGCTAATGCCCCTTGTCTGTCGGTAGTTTGGTTTCTTAGTCCGTACTCAAGTCGAATTTGGGATTGTGAAATATGTCGGGGGATCGAGAACAGGTCCTTAAAGAAGGTTGATCGTGCAGAGTTTAAGGAGGTGGCGTCTTTCAGGTTTAGAATTTCCGAGCCGAATGAGATCGAGGGTAGGAATTTTGCTGAAATGGCTTTGAGCAAATGGCCTGTAGAACACCCAGTAAGTTTATTTTTTAAGACTCTGAAGGCAAACTGCAGTTGTTAAGCTCTGGTACGGCCTTGTCCCAATTGTAATTTGAAATTGAAGTTACGATCTATATAGAAACCTAAATATTTGTATGAGTCTACCGGGGACAGAGGTTGCCCATCCAGGTGCTAGATGAATTTGCGGTGTGCCTTTGTTTTGACTCGTTTGGCGAGAAACATCACTTTTGTTTTTTGGTGGTTGATGGTTAGTTGAGCCATGATGGTATAAGCTCCTAGTTTGGTGATGAGTCGCTGCAGGCCTACAGGTGTTTGTGCAAGGAGCACAATGTCATCTGCGTATTGTAAACTGGGTGTGGGGACGTTGCCCAGTTTTGGGGGGTCAGATTGGATTGACCGTAGTTGTTTATCAAGGTCGGCAGTGTAGATGTTAAAGAGGCAGGGTGCCAGCACACACCCTTATTTTAACCCGTTAAGGGTTTGGAACTTTTTGGTTATGCTGTGCCCGTCTCCTTTCCTGACCTGAACTGTCAGGGAATACAAATTGATTATGGCGTCCAAGAGTTTGGTTGGGACACCCCAGTTATGCATTTTTACCCATAGCTTGGCTCTCTGGACTTTGTCAAAGGCTGCTTTGAGGTCTATGAAGCATGCGTACAAAGGCCTGGATTTTGCGAGACCTTGGTTGGCTAGCAGGGTGACCGCGGAGATGTTCATGAGTGTGCCCATCCCTGCCCTGAATCCTGTTTGAGTGTAGGGAATGAGGTTACTTCTTCTGACCCAGTCCTCCAGGTCAGCCAACAAGTTTGATGCATACATTTTTGCCTCCACGTCGATTAAGGCTATCAGACGGTAGTTGGAGGGGTCAGAACGGGCACCCGACTTGTGTATTGGGTTCAAAATACTTCCCCTCCAAGAATCTGGGATGGTACAGGATGCTAAGATGGAAGAGAAAAGTGGCGTGAGGAGTTCGGACCAGAATGAAGAATTATGCCGGAACAGGGCGTTTGGCAACCCGTTGGGTCCGGGGCTCCCTCGGGTCTGTTTTTTAATAATTTTTTTAACTTGCTCCTTCCGGATTTGCAGAAAGTATTCGGATGCTTCAGTGTTGGGGATGATTTTGATGCAGCCTGCTACAATTGCCCTCACGCCTGATTCTGAACCACAAGTTGCCGGACAGACCGTTGACGTATCATTGTATAAGTAATCGATGTGGGCTCTCCAGGAGTCCTCCGTAATGTCTGAGTTGTAATGCCGGTTCTTGCCATTTGTTAACTGGTTGATTAATTCCCAGAAGAGCCTAGAGACCCTTTGTTTGGTGGAATGGTGGAGGTTGGTCCAGAGTTGTTCTTGGAACGCTTTTTTTGCTACCTTAATGTCTCTTTTTAGGTCTTTTCTGGCTTTAGTGATTAATTGCAAGAGGTCCTCGGAGGGGGCGGAGTCTTATAAGATGTTTGTTCAATTGTTGTTTTTGAGTCCTGAGTTTTTTTGTGAACCAATCGGCCCCTTGATGTCTTTTTACTTTTTTGCCTGTGGCCTGCTTGCAAAATTTTTGATTTAATTCTAGGGTTAAGCGCTCCCATGCCTGTGTGTTTATGGGTTCAGTTTGAAATCTTTCCAGGAGGTGGGTGCATGTCCCCATGATATCATTGATTGATTGAATCTGTTTTCCATGCCAGACGTTTTTAGTTGTAGCATTGCGTTTGTTGAGATAATACTCTGGCTGGCACAGGGTTGTCTATGTTACTTAGTAACGTGAACGATTGCGGTTGGTGGTCGCTTTCGGTCCTGTCCAATATTTGGAAATTCGTGATCAATGGGAAAAGGTCATGATCCGTGAAAGTGTAGTCTATTGTTGAAGCTGATTTTGAGTGATCCTGGTGTATGCTGCTGGACTGTCTGTCGGGCTGCTCCCGTTTAGCATGCTCATTGAAAGCTCAGCCAGCCTGGCCGCGCATCTCTTGCCAAGCGTGTCTCGTCGTTTTGGTGCTTGTGTGCGCTCATTAATGACTTGCAACAAGTTCATATTGAAATCCCCTGACAGGATGATGTTTGCATCCTGATGTGCGAATTTTAAAGTTGCCAGTAAGTGATCTACTCTTACCTTTTTTCGCTTAAACACTGGATGAATATAGATGTTAAGAATGAGCAAACAAGTGAGGGGCGGGGTTTCGAGTTTGACACATTGCAGCCAAGAGGACTGAAGGTCTATCATTGAAGCTTGCCATGGAATGTCAGTTGAAATAAAGGTTGAAAGACCTCCTTTAGCTCTCCCTAGGTTGCCGACATTTTGGGCCGGCCTCTGAAATTCCTTGTATCCCGTTATGGGTGTAGGATTTGTCATCCAGGTTTCCTGGAAGAGAAGTATTTTATACTTTGAGATGAATTCCATGAAGCCTGGATCTTATAGTTTAGTGCTAAGGCCGAACACATTGCAGGAGCAGATGTTGCAGCCTTGGAGTAAGTTGGTAGCTTCGTGGGTGTTGGTTCATGCCATTTCTGGGGGTGATCCGGCTGCAATTAGATCCCGAAATCCGGAGGGCTTAATGACTTCTGGGTTAGGTGATGGTGATATTCTTCGTTGTGCACTCTATTCTTTTTTGGGGGGTTTGGTGGTATGGGCCGTTTGCCCCCTTTAACAGGCCCACTGGTTGGTAGACTGGTTGGAGCAGGTTGGGGTAGCAAGGGGGGTCGATCTTTTTTAACTTGATGCTCCACTTTGCAAATTGGTCCCTCTGCTGCCAGATTTGTTTAGTAAGAGAGGTGGCTGGGAACGAAGCTGTGGTAGTTTCTTGGCCCATAAAATGCGTGTTCCGTTTAAACGCAATACTAACAATGTCGCTGGTGGTTATGTGGCTCGGGGGGTCAGTACTTTAAGCAGGATGCTTCTGTTTAAGATATCGTGGTTTCCCCTTGATACGTAGTGGGGGATAAACTCCAATTTGTTGGAATTTAAGGAGGAATCCTGGTACGACGCTAGATGAGCAGCCCTTCCCGAAGCTTTATCGGCCAGTGGTGGCTCTGTATTCAAGGTTGCGTCAGTGTTGTTTTGTGTTAATTGTTTGTTGACCTTTATCCACGTTGCTTGATTGCTTCCCGGTTTTAGGTTATGGCCTGTGTCTGGATGGCAGTTTTCTTTCATTTCGTTGTCTGTAACTAAATGTACTACACGTGGGCTAGTTCTACTTGTATCTTTCATAAGTTTCTTTGGTTTGATTGAGGGGTTCTCTGATTGTATTGCCTGGGTGGATGAAGGATGTTTCTCTTTCCTTGGAGGCTTAAATATGCTATATACTTTCTCAGACTGCGGTAGTTCCCTTTTGGTGTTATTTAGGAGGTTCGGAAGAGTGAGTTGGATAGATAGAGGATTTAATTGATCATTGTTTGTAATTGTATCCGGAATGGTGGAGACTGTGTCGTGGTCACTCTGTTTCAATCCCTGAATGGTGTTGACGGGAAATAAGTTGGTTGCCTGTCTGGAGTGCCTTCTGTTTCTTGTTTTTCTTAGACGTTTTCTCTCCCGCTTGGTTAATGTCTTGGTTAGTGTAAATGGCTGACCTGACGGTTGCGCACCATTGTTAGTTGATTGTGGATCTGAAATGTTTGGATTAGTAATGGTGGTTGCTGAACTAGGTGCTGTAAGGTCTATCTGTAATTGTTCTAGAATGGACACTGCACAGCTAGGTGTCTGCTCACCCACGAAGCTGGGTATTTCAGTGTCCTTTGCCCATAGTGCCTCGTGGTCTTGCTCTGTTTGTTGGGTGTTCTTTGTTAAAGCTTCCCTGGTTGTGACAAATAGATCCGACAGAAGGGTGGGGACCACCGCTAGTTTGTCTATAATTTGGGTGCAGTGGCAGTTGCAAGTTTGATATGTTGTTTCCTGGTCTCGCTGCACCCTCGAGACCATCTCGTTGAAACTTTGCAGTTTCTGTTCTACCCCTGAACGTGGATTGCTAAGATCTTTAGAAGGTCCACTTGGGTATCCAGCTTGTCGGCGTGGTAAGACATTGCTTTGGCAATTGAGTCCATTGTTTGTAACGAGCTGCCAGGCTGATGGAGCTGGAGTACTGCCTGATTCGGTTGGAGAGGCCTGGGTGCCGTATGTCCTGTGTTTTGGGCGTGCTGACGGAAGGGTTTGTAGAAAGACCGGGGTCCTGCTGAGTTGTTCCCTTATTTGTGATGATGGCAACAAAAAGTTTGAGTCCTGCATGTCAGGGAAGGGGTACTGCACCTCCTGTTGGATTGCCTGGCGGAGGGACTGGCACTGATGCTGTTCTGCTTGCGCTACGAACAAAAATGAAAAAGATCTGGGCTTGTCGCGATTGTTTTTGGTAGAATTGGGGGAGACAAACTCCTGAACTTCGGTGTGTTGGTCGCCCTGGGATTTTGTCTGGTTCCCTGTTAAGTTCCCAATTAAGTGCAAGATGTTTGTGGTCATCTCGTTAGCAGGGGCCCCTTCGTTGTGACTTTAGAGTCCGTCAGTACCTGGGGAAAGTAAAAGTAGTGTCTGATGGTTGGGATAATCAACAGAAGCGGGAGGGTTGTGTATCAGTGCCTCGAAGACTTGGTTATTTTGCTTATGTCTAAGTTCAAGCGGGATGAGGGCTTTAGATGATAAGAATTGGAGGCTTGGAATAACTATGGTTGCTTCGTGTAGGACTTCCAACGGTTGAGGTGACTGAGAACCTCTCCTCCCACACTCCCGGTTTGAAGTTTTCCCACTGGGAGTGCACGTGGTGGCCTCGCTCGCTGAGGCTGGGCTAATACTGGGTTCATCTCTTGTTTTGGAGGCGCCGGAGTCACTACGGTGTCGGTTAACTGAGGTAGATTCTAAAACAACTTTTAAAAAGTCCGAGATCAGTGCCCGTTTACTGCTGTTTGGTGCTGAGTGATGCCTGAGTGGAACTGTGGAGGTAGCTTTGGTGCTGCCACCCCGTTTCGCTACTGGAGTCGCCTCTGCAGATGTTTTTCATATGGCTTTTAGCCAGTTGCTTGTGGTTGATACGGTTGTTGCATTTGTTAGCGGTGGCAGTACGTTTATTGAGGCTCCAGGTTCTAGCCCCCGGTGTGTTTCATCTTTGGCAGGAGGACAGGGGCCTGTGGAGCTCATGCTTTGAGGTTCTTTGACTGCTGCCTCTTTAGCCTTCTCCTTGTCCTCTAGCGGAGGTGCACTTCTGACTTTCCCCGACCGCATCCCCCGTTGCACTGCCCCAGGAGGGGGGGATTGGGTATGGTTACGATTGGGTGGGGAGAGTGATGAAGTGATGCAAAGTGGCACGGGATTGCGTGGAGCAGCTGAGTTCTATTCACGAAGTGGCAGTTAATAGCAGTCAATGGTGGGGGGGCTGGGGGGAGTCAGAGAGCAGGGCTCGCTGGAGGTCGAGGCCGCACCCTGCCTAGCTGGGCCGCCACCGCGAACTCTCCTGGGCACTTCACTCTGTGGCCTCCTGCTAAGGGAGGCCACGCTCTCGCAGTCTAGCACGTTTGAGATCCACCAGTTCACCAGTGACCCACCAGTGCTGCAGTGCACCTGCCCGCTTGCCTGCTTTGCTATTTAGCAGCTTGACTGCTGCTTGCACTGCTGTCGAATCTCTGGTCTGCCACCGCCTCCTGGCTGCAGTCTCCTCTGCCCCCGCTTTCTACCGCGCTGCTGTCACAGTTTTTGGCGCTGATTTTGCTCGGGGGTGGGGGGGGTGCGGCTGCTGGCTATGGAGGCAGAGAAGACGAGGGGGGTGGCAAACGGGAACCGCGGTATTCAGGGCCGCTGACCACAAACTCGGCGTCCCGGCCGTCTGTACCCACTGCAGCTCAGTAAGTCTGCAGAGTCTGCCGCTGCTGCTGCTGAATCGAAAACACATACTGGAATCAGGCTGGTTAGCTGCCACAGATGATCTGCGTCGTCCTTGGTGTAGCCTGTTTTCAGCTGTGGGGCCTAGCGCGCGCTGTGAGCAATGAAGACACGGAGCCAGTGTTGCGGTTGGGCGCGAACTCCACCCTGTTCGCCCGCCCCTTTATTTTATACCCCTCCGCTCCGTCCGCCGACGTGAGCGTAAGTTACGTGTTATCCCCTGGCGCTCCAGCCGAAGGCTAGAGCGCTAACTGTAACATCCCTCTCCAAGTTAGTCCTTGACAACAGTTCAAGCTTTAATTCGCGGCGCCACTTACTTGACATGCAAAGTCTCGTAATCGGCTGCTGGGCCTGGGGTTATCTCTTAGTCCATACCTCGCGGTTCCCCGAAGAGCCGGGGCTTGGGTCGTTTGGGCGGCCTCTTGCTCTGGTCCGCTGCCCGGGCGTTCGGCATTGTCCAGGCCGGCTCCTGGGCTGTCCTGCGAGGCGGGGCTATGCACACTCGCTGGGTGGACCTCTGGGTCAGGCTCTTCGCCAACAACGGTAGCTTCATGTTCGACCGCGGGCCTCCTCATCACTTTGAACCATGAGATGTTTCGGGTGACCAGCTCGCTTCCCCGGCGTGCCGTCACCATGGTCCCTTGTCGGTCGACTACTCTCCAGTACCCCTGTTCATACCGAGTCTTGAACTTTCCTCCAGGTCGCTGCTCTCGTAGAACCACTGTATCCCCGGCGTGGACCTCCCTGGGCACCGCTCTTCGCGCTTTGCTGACTCTGTTGTTGCGCTCCTGGCGCCTCCGGAACGCACTCTCCACGTCGAACGGCGGGGCTGTCCAGCCTGGGGCGACTGGTAGCCTGTCTCGGCGAGCCCCTTTGAACATCAGGGCCCAAGGTGCTTGACGCGTGGAGCAGTGGTCGGGTGCTGCGGTATTCCACCAGAAATCGCTGCAGTTCTTGTTCTGGGTCTGACTGTTCCGACACGGCGGTGCGCAGTCTTTTGTTGATGGTGGGCATGAGCCTTTCTACCTCTCCATTGGCCTGTGGCCACTGCGGGGTGATGCGTCGATGGCATATGCCATGGGACTTTAGGAGCTCTCCTAACTCGTGTCTTTGAAATGGGGGCCCGTTGTTGCTCCGCAGTTCTTCGGGGCACCCAAACATCCCAAATAACTTTTCTAGGGCGGGACCCACGTGCACGAAAGCCGTGGACGGCAACGCCTCCGCTAGTGGGTACTTCGAGTAGCTGTCAATGATCACTAGCGTGACTTGCCCATCCGGTAGGCTCCTGAAGTCCACACTGATCTTCTCCCACGGGCCTTTCCCATGCTCCTCGGTGATGATGGGAGCCGGCGGTTGAGCTCCGCTGGTTAACTGGCATGACTGGCAGCTGCGAACCGCATCGTCTACGTAGGTGTCCATGCTCGGGAACCATACCTTCTCCCTCATCCGAGCCTTCATTCTCTCTGTTCCTTGGTGTCCTTTGTGCGCCAGTTGCGTGGCCCTGATCCTGAGGGCAGCCGGGATGACGATTCGGGATCCTCGGATGACGAGCCCTCTAGTCATGCTTAGCTCGTGACGCACTCTCCACATGTGTTGGAGATCATCTCTCCCTTCGTGAGACCATGAGTTCGCTGCCTGGAGAAAGTGCTGCCAGGTTCCCGCGAGTATGGTGTCCTTGACCTTGCTGAGCACTGGGTCTTGCTCGGCCGCCTCCATGATTTCCTCTAGCGTTAAGGCCCGGGGGCACGCTAAGGCAGCCACCATGTCGAGATGACCTTCAGCATCCTCTTCCCCATCCATCGGTGTCGGGTCGCTGTGGGTCTCGGGGTGTCGGGATAGAGAGTCTGCTGGGTTTTTGGCCCCTGGCCTGTATACCACAGTGAGGTGGTACTGTTGAAGATTGATGGCCCACCGTTCTATTCGTGAGGGCGGATGTGGTGCCGTCCCTCGGAACAGTGGCACTAGCGGCTGGTGGTCCGTCACCACCGTGAATGGGTGTCCGCACACGTATAGATGAAAATGACGGCAGCTCCACCGAATGGCTAGAGCTTCGCGCTCGATTTGGGAATAGCGCTTTTCCGTGTCTGTGAGGGCCTTGCTGGCGTACATCAGGGCTGCCCACTGCCCGGGTTCCTGCTCTTGCATTAGGACCGCGCCTAGTCCTACCGGGCTTGCGTCCACTAGGACTTCAGTCTTCTTGCTCGGGTCAAAGTAGACCAGTGTGGTCTGGTCCAAGAGGGCTGTCATGATTGCCTTAAACGCTGCCTCTTCGGCATCTGTCCATCGCCACATTACCTCGGTCTTGGTGAGGTGTCTTGAGAGGTTCGGCTAGAGTGGCCAAATTCGGGGTGAACCGTCCACAGTAAGTGGCCATCCCCAGGAAGCTGCGGACTTCAGCTACTGATGCCGGAGCTGTGGCCGCTTTGATGGCGTGGGACTTCCGGGGATCTACTTGGATGCCTTCTTTGGTGAAGACGTAGCCGAAGAATTCGATGGTTTGTCGAAATAGTTGCCACTTCTCCCGGTGCAGGGTGACACCATGTTCTTGCAGCCGTGACAGTGTGGCGCGGACATGCAGATAGTGTTCTTCCACCGTCTTGGAGTAGATGAGGATGTCGTCACTCATGTTTAAGACACCAGGTAGTCCGAGCAGGATATCTTTGATGGTATTTTGGAAAATCTCTGCTGCCGAGGAGATTCCAAAATTCAGGCGTTTGTATCTCCTCAGTCCTAGGTGTGTGCTGAACGTAGTAATGTATCGGCTTTCCTTTGCCAAGGTGAGCTGGTGGTATCCTGCGTTCAAGTCCAGTTTGGAGAACCACCGAGCTCCGTTTAAATCAGACACAATGTCATCCATAGTCGGTGTGATGTGTCTCTCGCGCTTAATAGCTTTGTTTGGCAACCGCATATCTATGCATAAACGGATTTTCCCCGGTTGGCGAGGCTTCTCTGCGATCACCATGGGTGATACCCACGGCGTGGGTCCGGTCACCTTCTCGATCACTCCTTGCTCTTCCAGCCTTCGGAGTTCCTCCTCCACCAGCGGCCGTAGGTGGAACGGTATTCGCCTGTGCCTGAGGGCCGTCGGTGCCACCGCAGGGTCGATGTGAAGATGTACCGGTGGCCTCTTGATCTTCCCTAGCCCTGAGAAGAGGCCCTTGAAAGTATCCAGCAGGTCTTCGGCTTGCTTGTCTTGGATCTTCCTGAGGAACGCGATCAGCCCGAGATCCTCGACTGCATGACCGCTGAGTAGGGTGTCCACCTCCTGGTCAATGACATGAATGTCAATCACTATTTCTGAGTTTTCCTCACTCACCGCCAACGTAATCTTCCCTTTTAGCGGTAATGGCGTGTCGCTCCCATAGGCGTAGATCTTGGCCTTGGACTGTCGGAGCTCCGGTCTCGGCCTGAGACGGTTGTACTGCTGTACGCCCATTACTGTCACGGACGCACCTGTGTCTATCACCGTGTTGACTTCCGTTCCTGCTATTAGTAGGTCGCATCGCGGCTGCGGTCGCCTGGTGCTTTTCAGGACTTTCGTGAAGGATATGAAGTACGTTTCATCGCCATCTTCAGACTCGGTGCTCGAGTCCTGGTGGCCCCTGGCTTTCTCATACCTTGGCGGCGGTTGGGACGACAGCGACGCGTGTGATAGCTGCCTTACCAGCTTCCTCTGCGACTTGTCCCACTTGTTCTCACCTTTCTGCGCCTTCCTCCGGCAGACCGACGCAAAGTGGTTTTCGATTCCACAATTTGTGCACACTTTCCCTCTGGCTGGGCATGTCTTGAGCGGGTGGTCATCGTACCCGCAGTACCCACATAGCCGGGCTTGGGCTGGGGGTCGCCGGTCTCGGGGCCTCTGTGGTCTTTCCCGCGCTCGCACCGCATCCGCCTTTTCTGTTTTCACTTCCACCTGTTTGTCTCTCCCCTTTACCAAGGCCTGGCCCATTTCCTCCGCTCGCGCCGCCGACAGGTCATGCGTCCTGGCCAGGACGAGGATATCGTTCATTGGGATGTTGGGCCTGCGACGTATAAGTCCACGAAGCGTCTTGCTCCAGATTCCCAGAATCAATTGCGCCCTGATTTCTTCTTTGGCCCTGTCCCCTACGAGGTGCGTGTCCGCAAGGGCTCTTAACCGAGTATGGAAAGCATCCACTGATTCTCCTTCGCGCTGCCTCGCTTGGCGGAGCTTAAAGTGTTCATAGTCCGCATTGACCTGCGGGTCAAAGTGCGCATTTAGAGCTGTCACTGCCGCCGCGTAGTCATCCTGGTTCCCTGTGTCAGGCAGGTGTTCGAAAAGGAGGTAAACTTCTTCCTCCGCGTAGTGGAGTAGGAGGGACCTCTTCACCGCCCCGTCTGTCTCCCTCGAACCAATGAAGTAGTTCTCTAGTCTGCCCAGCCAGGTCTGCCATCGTGGGGCAGCTGTGGTGGGGTCAGCGGCTTCGCTGAATGGGGGCAGGACCCCTGTCGGGGGGTGATGTGGCAGCGCTCTGGCTTGGTCCTGTTGTTCCGTGTCACTCATCGCAGTGCAGGAGCCACGTGCTCGGTGCACTAAAACAATAGCCACTGACCTCCTCAGCAACTAGTCCACTTTTGTGCTGGTGCGCACCGCGCTGCCTTGCTGGGCGAGGCACCCTTCTGGCCTGCAGGCCTTCTGCTGCTCCGTTGGCTGGTGGCGTGGCCACATGACCTCCAGGCCGGTCGTGTGAGCGTCTCCGGTGACAGCAGCTGTTCTCGCTCTTCGGAGGAGCCACTGGGCTGTTGGCTGTAGCCCCGGAGATCAGTGCACGAAGGGGTGGGGTGGGGGCCCACCTCGTCGCCAGTGTTGTGTTCTGGTGGCTCAGCAGAGCTGCCGGTGCCAGGCCATGCTGGAGGGGCGCGCCACGTGTGTGGGGCCTAGCGTGCGCTATGAGCAATGAAGACACGGAGCCAATGTTGCGGTTGGGCGCGAACTGCACCCTGTTCGCCCGCCCCTTTATTTTATACCCCTCCGCTCCGTCCGCCGACGTGAGCGTAAGTTACGTGTTATCCCCTGGCGCTCCAGCCGAAGGCTAGAGCACTAACTGTAACACTAGAGTGGAACAAGGTCTCCTTCTCCTGTTGCAGCAATGTTACGGCTGTGGTGGTGGTGGTGCTGGTGGTGACAGTGACTCCCTGTCCCGCGCTCCGCCGCACCACGCTGCTTCTCAGCTGCTGATCGCTCTGCTCCGGACTGCCTGCCTGGCTTCCTCCTCGCACACCTGACTTCCGCCCGTGTAGCCTGCGTTAGACGCTTAGCATGCAGTTTTGGAGCCAAGTAACATCATACCTACAACAAGCCAGGACTATTGACTTTGTCAATGGTTGTTCGTTGCATCAGATAAATAAGAAGCAACTATGGCTTGTATATAATATTGAAAAAGGTTCGACTTAAAGCCCTGGTGACACCACAACAATGTTGCTGCTCCTGAGTTTCATAAAGAGAAGGGAAATCCATAGAGAAAATGACTCTCTTTAAAGGATTTCCTTTCCCCTACAACGCTCACCTTGCATGACGTCATGCCCTAACTTCTCCACTAGTGAGAAGTGAGCAGTGTGAGCACGCGCACATCAATGGGCCTGCTGTCACTGCAGTCCGGAAAAAAACAGAGCCCGATAGAGACCAGTTTCAAGGCCCCCTTTAAAACCAGCATTGGCATAGCCAATAGGTCTCGCTTTTGGGAGTTTGTAAGTATTTAGTTATGCAGCACAATAGCCTTGGTGCAACAACAACTGTTGCATGGCTAAACACTTATAAGGTCCCAAAGGCGAGACCTATTGGCTATGCCAATGCTTGTTTTCCCTGTGTTGTGCTGAAGTGCCAACTATCTAATCTCCAGAAAAACTTCCTCCAACAAAAAATAATCTACCCACTAAGCACAGCAGGTGAACGTGGCATGAAACTCCCACCGGCCGCAGTTTGATTCCAAACACATCTTCATGTAAAAGGGCACGTCACCATATTTTACAAGCTGTGGTGATGGCACGGGTTTTGTCACCAGCTGCTTGATAAAGGTTTGTCAGAAGGACTTTGAGATCACAGCAGCTGAATGTGCAAGAAGGGTCAAAGTGCCTCAGAGAAACAAATAGGTGCAATAAAATTGGTAAAGACAAGTGCCACGGGGGCCACTATAATGCATTTTAGGGAAGCACTTCCTTGTGCAAAGCACTGATAACTCAGGAATGTGTTAGTCAACGAGGTAAATGCTAGATTGGTAGACTAGTCTAGTCACTGGGAAAGAAATCAACAATAGAAGTGTTTTAAATCGGAGGTCTCCAGAGCATTGAAGACAGGTGACTGCAGGGGGGGCGTGGGAAGCCACCGGGCACACACGTCGGCCACAGGAAGGCGCGAGAGGAGTTTAATAGCCCGATTTACTAATTCATGATGGACGAGGCTAGAGTGAAGCTTGATTGCGGCGTTGGGCCTTAAAATAGACCGTTCGTAGCCCAGCATGGACCAGTCGAGAGACAGCAGGAGTGAGACGGTGTTTGTGTGGCTCTTCAATGTCGTCTGAAATTAATATTCAGGGGAAGAACCTTCCGAGCAAGTTCGTGTTTGCATTGCAAATGCCCAAACACACCCGTAACAAACAGAAACCAAGCAGTAATGCGGTAATACAACGTGCGTATTAAAAACAGAAAATGCCTTATTGAGGGAAATGTCTGGAAAAAATAGATAAAAACTGCACAAATGCGCGTTAAGCGACAGGGTCACCCCAAGCACAAGCTTGAATCGTTGCCAAAGAATTATGCTTCTGTGTATAAACGTCCCTGTAAAAGTGAAACTCGTGTGAACAAAAAATGATGCGTACAATTATCCAAGGCAAACCAAGTGGTAAGTAAAATGACACATACACTTGGAATACACCAGTACAGTTTGTAATTCCATAAAAACTTGATCTGGGCATTTGCCATCATCTCCACAGTGCGCCCGAGCAAATGTGTTTAATTGGCAACTAATTGTTAACTAGTTAATAAGCACAGTTTCAGTTCACTGTATGCTTCTTCCAGACATGCTGGCACTTGTACAAGTGCTGATTGAAAAAGAAAAAAAACAGGGGAGAGTATAAAGGGAGTGGTGCACGCTCAGCCGTCGCGTGGCGAATGTGAAAGTGATCGCGATCAAGTGCGGCGAGCGATGCGCTTAATGAGCATGAGGAATGCCATATGGCGCCTCTGCTTATAAGCGTGCACTCGCGCACATGCACTGCAAGGTGTAGCCGGTGGTAGCATTTTTTGAAGCCCTTACAAAAAGTCTCGCCAGATTACGCTGGGTCAGGCGAGATCTAAAAAAAGTAAAGGTGCAGCTTTGATGCAACTAATAAGCTGTAAGCCGTAAGAAAGAGACTCCGTGTGCGTGCACATCTCCTGTCTGAGCAGGCACGGCAAACAGGAGAAGGGAAGCGCAAAGAGGGGCGGAGGCAGGGAGCAAGAAGAGGAAAGACAGATGGCGCTGAAGGCTGGCGGTTCGCGCATGCACGCTCGCGTGAACGCAAGCTTGTCGCCAGCCAGCAGCACTTTGAAAACTCACCTACTAATGTCTCTCCGAGCAGCGCATGCGCTCTGACTCAGAGAGACCTAAAAACTGCCGGTGCTCAGCACCGGTGAGGTCCGGCCCACTTAAAGCCCTGCCCCTACTCTAGAATGAGGTTTCAAAGCTTTAAACTTGTATTTTTGCAGTCTCCTCTTCCTCTGCTCTTCTGTTTTCATACACGATGGGGTAATTTGTTATTATTGCGTGAACAAGGGTGATTATCAGTAACTCGCATCTCACTCATTGAGAGAACGTGACATTCTTCACAGGTCTTACGTCGTGTCTGTCGGTAGTGTGTGCGGGGTGGCCCATGCGTCGTTGTGGTTACTACGTTAACATCTTTATTTTTCATACACGCCAAATCAAAATATAAGAGCAGGGTTCAGTGACAAAACTAGGAGACCCTTTAACTTGCATTGGAGGTCATGACATTTTAAGTACTCAACTAAGGGTTCTAAGGAGAAGAAACAGACCTCAGGGACAGCAGGGTGAATCGCCTTGAGCTGGCTAACTGAAAAATACCATTTTGCTTGAGTAAAAAGGGCTGGGATTCCTCGCCCCAGGGCCCCTTCGGGCACAGCACAGATGGGCTTGCCTTTGGTGCACCAGTGGTACGCCCGCTGCGTGTGTCCGCTGATCTTCCACACCATAGCCGCTCTTAAATAGTGGCCATGAGCAGAACAAAATAGCTGTAGCGCTAACCACTCCAATGTGACCTGCCAAGATGCCCTATGTGTAAGTATGAGTGGGCCACCAACACACTGTGCATCACACAGTTAAAAATCACCCACATAAGAGTTAAAAGGACCCCGACTCCCCTAACAGATTCCCAAAATCTGAATGAGCAAGTTTATTTCTAAAAAATCTGAGCAAAGTTGTGCCTCAAGACACCCTACCTTCATCCTTCAAAACCTCAACTTACGCCCCAGGCACTCATCACCATGAGGAAACACAAAAGTAAGATCAAACTGCAACTTACATTTATTAAAAACCATCTCCACTTAAATACATACCAGTTAATACAAAATGATCAGAATAATAAATTAACATTTCCTAATTCATCATGCAAGATTGCTCTACTGGAAACAATTTGAATGTTGGTTAATGGGGTGGGGTGAGCCCGTCTCAAGCAGTAGGCACAAACCCTGTCATGGTGAACCACAAAAGTCACTAAATGAACCTGTGCTTAACCCTCTGGTAGCTTGGCACAAAAGCAGCCAGGCTAAGCTTAGAGGCAAAGTGTAAATTATTTATGCTGCATTTAAACAGTTAAAAAGTGAAAATACCACTCACGAAAAACCCCACACTAATTTAGACAATAGAGTACATTTCAATTAGTTATTTGACACCAAAACGACAAAAATCAGTAGAACTGGAGATATACCATTTTAGAGGTTTAGGTAAATATGGCGCCTAAAAGCACAAAGCTCTAATTGCGTTGTTTTGGTTGCAGTGGACCGGATCAAAGTAAATTCAGGTTGACCATGATGTAGCTCAGGCCAGATACAGGACTAGATCATTCCTCTATTAGAAGTATCTCGTGTCCTGGTGCATCCGGATGCCAAGTCTTTGCATTGGCCTGTGCGGCACAGGTGTTGAGTGGCTGTCAGCGGGAGCTGTGATGGGAGGCCCTGCGTGGAGATGCGTAGCTGCTGAACTGAGGTGCTTCAAGCTGGCAAGTTGGCGTTGAGATACAGCTACTTTGTGCTGTCCTGCATCGGATTGTATTGGCGTAGAGGAGCCTTTATGTCCTTGTAGCTCAGAAAAGGAGGCCAGTTTGTTACACATTAAGGGCGTTGCCGCCCTTGAACTTTGCCGTCTGCACAGGAAAACTACTATACCCAGAATGCTCCATAAGTGAGATTAGGTTGTGTGCACTCTCGGACCCCATCTTGTGACGTAGCGGCCTTAAAAGAGGTCTGCTCCCAAGCACAGGTGCTTGGCAAACTACTTTTCAAGCGGACCATGCCTCCCAGCAGTGACTCCGCTTCAGACCTCACCCTTCTGCTACAACGTCACGTTTCTGGAAGACTCTTTTTTATTGCACTCTTCCGTGTTTCTGCTTCTGTTCTTTTTGTTATGGATTTCGTTTTTGGGAACATTCAGTGCGTGTAGGCGCTTCCTACTGTTTCATGTTTTATTCACTTTGGTTCAGAGGATTTTGCCCAACTGAATTTTTAGGTCTCGCTGAGCCCAGCGCATGCGCATGCGCTGGCTCGGAGAGACATTTTGGAGGTGAGTTTTCAAAGTGCTGCTGGCTGGCCTAGCGCTTGCGTTCACGCGCGAACCGCTAGCCTTCAGCAGCACTTTGAACTCGTGCTTTAGCTCGTCATTGCCATCGCTTTCGCTTTCAGAAAGATCGCGATGACTTTCGTTTTACGGCCGCGCGGCGTTACTTTTACTGGCGCACGGCCAATGCTGGTTTTTCTTTTCATTCACCTTACTCAACTGTTGGAAGTGTTTTCCCTTTTCTTGGCTCTATGTCTGCAGCAAATTAAATTGTTATCTTCAGCTCTTCCCTGCCACATTTGTACTTCTTACAATCCGTGGGGAGATTTTAGGAAAATGTGGAAAAACCATCAATGTGGAGAGATGCTATAAGCAGACTCACACTGATCAAAATATGAATATACAGAAGTGTGCCAGGACTCTTTCATCGAAGGCACATGACGGGGTCTGCCTGTGGTACCACTGCACCCCGGCATTATCCATTGGTATGAGGAAGTCTGTCCACAATGTGTACCCTGATACTGCAGCCCTCATACTGCACACTCTGGCACTGCAGACGCTTACACTCCACCCAGTTCCAAGACATTGTAACATTAAACACTGACAACACACACCATGACACGGTAGACCGTCACATGTTGTCTAGCCTGACGCCGCATACAGTGATGTAAAATGCTGGAACTGTACACCACAACTGTGTGTATGTCAGAGGTGTGTTCAGACCCGTCTCCTGTATATCTACGGGCCTACTTGCATCTCATACAGCAGCCCTCGCTGAGGACAGCCGGCTCTCCCTTCGGACACAGGGCCAAGGCCTAGGGCCAGATTTTAATTAGTATTTCTTCTTAGGAAGTACTGGTATTTTGTTTTTTTTTACTAAACTGTGGAGCAGAGAGGTCAAACAATGATCTGTCTCCCAACTGCACAGTTTTGAAGCTCACTTGTCGCTTACAATATCCAGAGGTTGCTTCTTTTTGTAACTGTGCTCTTGTATTCAGAACGTCTGGTATTCAGCCATTTATTAGTTTCCCGCGTTGCAAGTAGATTTTTTTTATAGGGTTACTTTAAAGTCCCAATGCATTTCGAGGTGAATGTTTTTCAGGGGCTCACGTAACCAAATACCCATGTACACCCTCTAGTAGCAGGTGGCACGCACCTGACGGCGTGTTTTACCTCAGAAAGAATCTCCCCTCGAAGTTACATAACTTTCATGGTGCCACGTGGGGCAGTGGTTTACTGCAGAAAACAAGCATTGAATTTGTCCTTTCATTGCAGAGGCTAAAATCCCAAGGAATGATGTACTATGTTCTTTATGCTAATTGGAACTGCGATGCCTCATGACAACTTTATTCTTCAGAGTCCCTTCTTCCTAGGTAGTTCGAACCCAGCCACGTCAGCTGTAGCAGCCGTTGTTTCTGGATCAGACGTTCAGCTGAGCCCTAGCTCCTCTAACAGACTAGAGATGTGCAAAATGTACGTAATTTGCTCTCCCATAAGTACGCAAAAAGATGCTTGTATTTTAGCATGAAATGCGTCCGCACATCAATTTTTGACGCAAGGATGAATTTAGAACAAGAGCACTGCATACAGGCGTTCGCTTTCTGTTGTCCCTGTGCGTTCATGCTGAATTCTTACTGCAAATCGCACCATTCTTGGTAAATGTTTACCATGAGTGGCATATAATTACGCAAAGTAGCGTAATGCCATAATGTCAGGATTTTTGGGCAACACGGGATTCCCCAAATTACGCCTGTGTAGTTTTGCCTTCATCCAGGCCCAGTGCTTACCTGTTGCATAAACATTCTAAATGCACTTTCATCTCTGCACTATTGCTTCATAACAACAGACATCACTTGGGATTTGCTAAGGAGGAAAATGTGTGTGTGTTTTTTTTTACTTCTTTCTGGCAGCTAAATGAAACCGAAGTTGTGCTAATGTTGACAATATGTGCAGGTCTGTACTGCACACTTGAATCAACATTGATCACTACTGTTTAAGGACTTGACTGCCACTACCTGATACTGTCGCAGTTCAGCCAGGCACGCCGGCGTTGATAATGGCCGCACAGTTGATTGCTCATTTGCCGCATTTCAAGATCACCTGTTGACCGACAGCGTCACGTGCAGGGGCATGATGCGTGACACAGCTATTGTTGGGACAGAAAGGCAAGGCTCTGGAAAGCACGCGCAGCTGACCCGAGTTCCCCATGTCTGCCCTCCTTTTCTGAGCAAGACTTACCGTCAGCTTACTGGGTTGTGGAAGACTGTCCGTGGCGGCACCAAAAGATTCCTGGGCCTGTTTTAGCTGTCGCCGGACATGGAGAGTGTTCTCTATCAGACAATCACCAACCCCCCTTATCTTTTGTACCCTCCTACTTCCAGCGCTTAAAAGTGGAATCTAGCTTGCCTGGGTGTTGTACCAAAACAATATCTATGCTTGAGAATAGTGGTGACCCAGACGCAAAAATGACTTTGTTTCATCTGGAATAGCGTCTGATGGAAGTACGCATATTTTGTGGACAAGCAGCCTTGTTCCACAAACTGAGATCAGTTTTATTCCTAGAGCCTGCTGATATGAGAGGGGTATATCTTAAAGGTCTAGGTGGCAGGAAATAACAAGCATTAAAAATGCAATAGGTCTCACCTTTCATTAAGTTAAAGCCATTTGCTTTGCTATACAATACCATTAGCAAAGCAAATGGCTTTAACTTAATCAAAGGCGAGGTCTCGCCATTGGCACCTTATAAGTGTTTTAGCCATGCAACAGTTGATGTTGTTGCACCAAGAACATTGTGCAGCATAACTAAATACTTATAAGGTACCAAAAGCGAGACCTATTGACTATGCCAATGCTTGTTTTCTGTAGCACTGCTCTCGCTCTCTAACAGCGTGAGACGCTTCTTGGTCCCAATATCTCACTTCTAAGATTGATCGTTTGATTGCACTGTGCCTGGTGCGTTCACGGTGTTCGCCGCATGTAGACGCGGCGGTTGTTTGTTTTCATTAAAGAGTTGGTAGCGCTACTTTTTTACTTTGCTCGCTCAAGGCTAGGGACCTGAGCAGCTCACCTGAAACTGATCTCCCCTTCGCATCTCTTCATTTGCACATCCCTTCCACGTGGGACGAAGCAAAGACTGCTGTAATTTTGCGAAGTACTCCTTTGTTTAATGTGCCTTGAACTTCCGAGTTCTTTGTGTCTGTGGAATTGACATTGCTGGCTATCCCCTATTTTTTGCTTCGGAGGGCAGACGTATGCCTACTGCAACTGATTACCTGGACACTCTTATTGTGTTTCCTTTTTCCTACCTATGGAATCCTTGCTTAGTAACGAGCGTCGCTGAATATGGGGAGTCTGGGGGAGCACACAACAGAGGGGTTGTTTGTTACTCAGGGGTATTGGTATTAGAATAGTGGTGTATCTTATCTATGACAATCATTTCTTGTTTTTTGTTTGTCTTCCCAAAAGGCCACAGATCCTAGACCAGGTATTCCTGAAGATCCCGCCTTTGTGGGTTTAACATGAAGTTTCCTTTCCTGGTGGTCCTGAGCTGTCTCTTCCCTCCCCACGGGTAGTTAGCTAGTAATCCGTTGTAGTCAGATCTGGTTGTACCCTAAGGGCGAGTGGAGGTCCTCTTTTCGCTCCAGAGGATTTGGTCATTGCCGTGTGGACTTAGAACCGCGACACAGTTCAGTTAAGTAGCCCTTGGAGACACTCTGGTGGTTTTGGGCTCAAGTTTATAGGTTCAATCCTCCTTCCTCAGACTATAGGGCAGCAGAGCAGTCCCTCTTGTAGCAAAGCAGCAGGGCAGTCCTTCTTGCAGCAGAGGAGCATGGCAGCAGAGAAGTCCTTATTTTAAGTCTTCCACTGGTCCAGAAGTGATCAGAAAAATTGAGTCTTCGTATCTAATCGTTATACATGGTAGAAGCTTCTAGAGGTCCCCCCTAACCCCAATAGGTCTCAAATTTCCTTCCTCCCTTCCCTAGCCCTAGATTGGCAGGGGTCACAATAGAGTAATATGAAATCCTTTGTGAGTGTCCTGGAATAGTCCCTTTGACATGCAAGTATGGTCGGTGTCAGCTCCACTCCCTATCAAGTGAGAGATGGCCAACCCTGCCAATATCCAGACACTTTGTTTGATTGCTGTCTGGGAGAAATAAACAAAGACCAACTACACCTATTCATGTGACTGAGGAGCAGGCTGCTGACACCAAATGGTTAGGACAAGAAAGGGCCAACTTTTTAAAAGTGTAATTTTCAGGATTGTGACTTAAAAACATTTTTTATCATTAACGAGGGTTTAAAATTAGAATTCTTGAGATAACAAACCTAACATTCCTACCTGCTCCCAATGAAAAGTTATCACGTAATAATTATAATATGGTAACCCAATGTTATTGTATTGGGAGAGGTAGACCTTGCAATACTGAATAACGAATTCAGGTGTTTTTCTCTTCCAGAACATATAAAGCTTAAAAGTACATCTCATACTTTTTAAAATACTGTGGGAAGCTGGCTCTCTAAATAGTGTACTAAAATGAAGTACACTCTGCATAGAGTCCAGTGACTCTCTAATAAGTTTACAGAGGCAAAACTAGATAATACTAACGTTCTATTTGTGGTAGTGTGGGTGAGTAGTTAGGCTTATCAGAGGGTAGTGCTAAGCATTTGTTATACTCACAGAGGCAATAAATGAGACACACACTCAAGAATAAATACGAGACATTTTTATAAATCTAGTACCGATTTTTATGTAATTTTTAAAAACAAGAACTTTGATTTACAGTAAGTACTTTTAGAGTTATGATTTTTCAAAGTTTGCAAATTATATCACTTTTGTGCGCAATTACACACCATTGAAGTCAATAGAGAAAATTTGAAAAATGCATATAAAATCAATCAGTGCTTTTGCGAAGTTCACCTCCTCGTTTTAGGTTGATAACAGGACCAGGTCCAATGTTCCAGCAGCAGAAGTTCGGGAGCGTCCGGATTTGGCAGGGAGCAGAGCGCTGAGGTTCTTGGTAGCTGGCGCGCTACGACGAAGGGGGCCACTGGAAAAAGCACTGCACTTAAATGTAAGTCTGGGGGCCTCACTCAAGGGAGGAAGTCACTAGGGTTTCAGTACCACAGGAGCACATCTAGACCGTCGTTACTGGGGCTGGTCGGGCTGGGTGCAGAGCAGATAGGCCATTCAGGCTCTGTGCATTGAGATGTCCTCGCGGTCAGAAGCAGGCAACTTGGAGAGGCAATTTCGAGACAGCCGAGCTACTCTTGAGGTGGGTCTCCGGTCTCGATGTGCCTCAGTGAATACCTGCTTCTGGGCTAGTTAGAGTCTGCAAAGGAGTCTTCGTTTTGCTGTTTGGTCAGGACGAGACTGCACAACCACAAGTGTCGAGTACTTGAGGCAGCAGGCAGGGTTTGATGCTAGTTTCTCTGCAGCAGGGCTTCAGTTCTAAAGCAGAAGCTCTCCTACCTCTCGGACGTCTGTACCTTCAAAGTGACCACAAGGGGCACTACCTTAGCTCTCATAGGTTGTTTTCTCACCATCTCAAGATGGTGGATTTTCAAGAGATGGGTTCACATCGCCTGCCATTCAATATGGGTGGTTCTGTCTGAATGTTAAAACTACTCCTCATCTAACTAATTTTCACGCCTGTTCTTTCACCAAATGTGGAGCCGGACGGGGGGGGTTGGCATCCCCCACTATCTGGGTAAACCTGGGTTGCACTTGAAAGGTGGCATCACCTTTGAAGTTTACCGTCCTGGAAGTTTCTGGCCTCTGAGAGTGTGGGCTCTCACACCATGAGGTCAGAAACATGTCTGATGGTGGCAGGCTGGCTATGACTAGGCAGAGACTACACCAGTGCTTGGTAGGTTTTCAGGAGACCCTCTAAAGGGTCCCTTGCGACACTGACATCAGTGAGGATTTAGTAAGACAAGATGTATGGTACCAAACATTTTAGGGTGCAGTAAATCAATCCATCATGGTTCAGAAACTCGTTATGACAAGTATCCAGCCCATGCACTCTCTGTGGCTTCCCTGTACACTTACAATATCCAAGAATGGCTCGGATATTTCAGGGTCATATCTGCTCATGCAGATATGTCCACACATGGGATAAAGTGCACTCTGCCTTAGAGCTGTAAGGCATGCAGTAGGGGTGACTTACTTATGCCACATGCATTGTATGGGGGCATGGCACAGAGAGCTTTATGGCATTTGGACTCTTTGGGTTTCTCTGCACCAAGACACGCATACTGCAGTGCCAGTTTGTATGATCTTGGCGAGGGGTCTCTGTTGTGGCCCAATTTGTGCTGCAGCCCCTGGGGACCCTCTTCAGTACCCATACCCTAGGTACCAGGGGCACCATTTACTAGGACCTTATAGGGGTGGCTGAAGTTGTGCCAATTGTGCTACAGTTTTTGGAAAGAGATCTGGCACTGGGAAACTGGTTAGCAGGGACCCAGTTCACTTACAGTTCAAAATCACATCAGGTATCAAGCAGAAAGTGGGGGTAACTATGTCAAAAGAGCCACTTTCCTACAAATGCAATGCATCCTGCCCTATGGGCGGTTTAGATCCTACCTCAGGGGTGGTGTCTATGTTTTAAAAAGGAAGGTTTAGCCTGTCAAAAGGTTTATTTTGACAAGTTGAAATGACAGTATAAAACTGCACACACAGGCTGCAATGGAAGGCTTGACACTTGTTGTACAGGGCTACTTAAGTGGGTGGCACAATAAGGGCTGCAAGCCCACTAGTAGCATTTAATTTACAGGCCCTGTGTACATGTAGTACCACTTTACTAGGGACTCATAAGTAAATTGAAGGTGCCTACACTGAGCGAAGGCAAAAGTGCTGCTTCCGCTGCGATGTTGTAAAATCCACATATTTATGCTAAGGTCTGGGGGTCCTCCACTAATCCCAGAGATCTTTAATATATAATAATTTAGCTTCAGTAGAAGGGGGTGGGAGAGGGGTGGGTAGGCTAGTCTGTCTTATAACATGACTGGGGTCTTTATGGTATATGGTTTGTTAAACATGCTAATGCTATTTTTGGTATGCATTTGTTGTCTAATTGT
Organism: Triturus cristatus; assembly: GCF_964204655.1. Lineage (NCBI taxonomy): Eukaryota > Metazoa > Chordata > Amphibia > Caudata > Salamandridae > Triturus > Triturus cristatus. The sequence continues at coordinate 103,949,462 of NC_140595.1, read as the reverse complement.
ACCGCAAATACTGCATCTTAGAGCACGTTAGTTTCCATAAATATTATAAACTTCCTTTGTGTCCCTTGTTAATTTTATTATGGACAAGTACGAGTGAGAGAGTGAAAAGGTGTGTCCCGTTACCGCGATCCCTGAGAGGGTTGAGAGGGTTGTGTTCTTGGGTGCCAACTCGCTTGTTTCTCTGGAAGGGTTAGGAGGGCAAGTGAGGCACTATAGCTACCGTCTCATAATGTTGTTCAATAACACTGGTAGCAACAATCCCGATATATGTACACAGCTCCGAATTCATGGTTAATTAAAAGAGATGCATTAAAAAGTAGTGGCCCGCTGGTTTAGCAGGTCACGCGGGTTACACAGCCATATACGCCTTGGTATCCCAAAGTAATACTCATCCGCTATGGTAATCAAACTTTGTTCAATTTTATTTTCTCATTGTTTGTCCTCATTTTTCCACATTTCATCCATCATGTCAAAAGATATCAAATGTGTTGATTTTTTTAGCATTTAATTGTTCGATGTATTGCCCATCCAGGTCTATGCATTAACATATGGCGAATTTCAAGTCCTCCACAAGATTCGATTCACATCCTACTCAATGTATTTTGATTAGAAAACCTTTGTCGGGAGTATCTATAAGTTGTAAAAATATATGTTTCAGTCACATTGCATGTAGTACACCTCATAGTATAAAAATATTAACTAACTAGTTTCCACTACTTATTTCGTGCCAAACGGTTTGAATTTCAAATGCCAATTAATCATAATTCCGTACCTCAACTAAAAAATACAAATCATATCGTGTGCTCCTCAATCTAACCTCAGGCTTTAAACACTTCATCCTGATTTATGAAAACATTGTACTTTAACCCATGCACCATCAAAAAATTAACCCACTAAAAATCAAACCACTGTAAACCTCAGAACACCCTTGCCCAACTAACACAACCCCCCCCACAAAAACTACACTGCTTCCCTATATCATGTTTATCACCATCTCCAACCCCCGTGCATGCCTGATGTAAAACTGGCAACGCATCAACCTCCTCATACGTGCTCGTTGTTAACTTTTTATGCGACCATGCTAATTCTCCAAGATTTAAATCGTATAAGTGACTAAATGTCTTCAATTCCTTGTCATTGTTGGGTCCAAGATAAAAGAAAAACTTTGTAACATACAATATGCAAAAGCATGCAAACCTCCAAACAGAATATTTTGTCTAGACCACTGAATATGTTCGGCCTAAAGGCTTTTCACTTCCACCCGGCCCATGTCTTTAAGTGTTGAGCACTACACCCCTTCCCATCTCCCATTTCACTCTGTCATCCAGTAAGTTGATAAATACATTGAGTGCTATCAGGCTAGGGAAATAATGTGCAGATGGGAGACCCACCGAAAGATAGTGGAATAGAGGTTTTCATATCTTCTTGATTCAATATATTTCTCCCACAACTTTTTCCACAGCTAATATGTGTCAGTCGTTAATGCTACTGCATTATGGATGGTTCCTCATTGCATTTCCAGTAGAACGCAATTATCAATTTACCCGCTCCTAAATAATTACATATAAGAGCCCTGTCTCTGTTATACCGAGTAAAAAATATTGTTATTCAGAAAAATAAGGGTCTGATTAGGATGTCAGGTGGTTGGATCACCGACAGGCCATTGATGGCAGTCCAACCACCGACATCCCTTCGGTCTGACCGCCGCATTACGATGCTGGTGGTCAGACCCACAGCTGTTGAATGGATGATCGCCGCCTCTGCCAGGATCAGAGCTCTCGATGGGATGGCGGTCGCAGCAGCATCCTAGCATGGTGGCAGAGCAGAGGTAGGCACCACTGTTGGAATTACGATATTCCTTTCCGACGGCCTGTTCATGGCAGGATTCCCACCATGAAAATGTTGTTGGAAAGGGACATGGGGGGCCCCCAATAGAGCCCCCGTCTGTTGTAAAGCACTGAAAAGTGGACTTGGGGGCACATATATTGCCCCCACTCACCTCCTTGCACTGTGTGGCATGCACAACATGGTGCATGGCACACGGTGCACAAATGTGCAGAAGGCACTGCATCGCGGTGCCATCTGATGTAGCCCTTCTAAATTTATAAGCCATACCACTGCGGTGAGTCCACTGAATTTCTGACTGCCAGGTTTTTCACACCTCCTCCAGGACAGGATGGCCTTCCCGGGTGGGAAGTTTCAAAAGCAATGCGTCCTTTGAAATCCAACCCAGCCAAGCCCACTACCCTGCTCCACCTTTGGTGGGAGAAAATGTGGTAAACATAGTTATATGAGGAGGAGGGTCCCCCCTCAGCCTGCACCACCTCTAGGGCGGGGCAGGCGAGGTGAACCCCACTCCTGAAATTCCACCATCTTGATATTGTGGGAAAACCTCCAATAAGGGCTAGGGTGTAGTGCTTCTTCCCACAGGGAGTGGTCACTAAAGGGTTTAGACACATTGCATGTAGATAGCCCATTCAATATATTCTGTCACCCCTAAATTCAGTATATAGGTAAGTCCCCGAGTCCTGAACCTCAGATTCATTGGACCAAAGAAGACCAGGGCAAAGATTACCCGCTGCACGAGAACTGTAGCCCTGCTGCAGAAGAAAAAGGCAGTAAACCCTGCCAGCTACAAGAAAGACTTGACACTTGCTGCTGCTGTGTCATCCTAAAACCTGCAAGGACTCCAAGAAACCCCGGAGCACCTCCAGTCTTCAAAAATCACCGATAAGCTCCCTTGAAGTGAAGGTATCACTCCCCTGCACACCATAGGAACCGATCCTGTGAAGTCCGGTTAGTTGATTTGCTGCTCGACACTTCCCTACTGTTACTTAGATTTGAGTGTGATTAGTAAACCTGACTCTCCCCAGTCCAACTCTTTCTTTACTTTTTTTGTTGCAATTAATTTAAAGTATATACTTTTACTTTATGTTTGTAAATTCTAAATATTTTGATATATTTTTGTATTATATATTTTTAATGGTAATATGTGTTTTAAAGTCAATATGGTGTATAATAGTTAAATTAATTATCTTTACCTTTTTTTGGCGATTTTCTGGTCTTCCATATTTTTGGTAGATTTGTTTTACTTTTCATACAAAATATATAACGTCTATATTTGTGTTCTCGATATTTTTGGACAATATTTGTGTCGCCGATACTTTGGTCTGCACTATTTTGTCAGACAGCCCTGTCTGTTTTGGCCTGTTGTTCAAGCATTAGGAAGTGTAACCCAAAATCACAAAGCCCATATGATCTGTTACTGGGTAGCCCAAAATAGGTTTTATTGCTGTAAGAATGTCAGCCCAATTAACTTTGTCAGGCAGTTCTACTAGATATATTTGAAATCACCAAAATACCTACATAGCCTTCATCACTTTTTGGATGCTACTATGTAATTTGGTCAAGTACAAATGTCAATTAAACATGCTGTACTGTGAGCTTCCCCCACCATATTCTGGTGGAGTGCCCGAGGGCTTGATTTAGTGTTTGGTAGACAGGGCACTTTGTCACAAATGTGATAGAGTACCCTGTCTGCCAACCACTCAGTCCATCTGTTCAATTATCAGTTAGGCAGACTGTCAGCTTTCCGAAGGTGCCACTGCTCACTTCACTTTCAGAAAGCTTACTCTGAGGACCCACTAGGGTGGGCCAACAGATTAAACACAGTGGTGGTCTGATTTCATTAGAGTGAATGGTCTAATGTCCTTTTTTATCTGTCCATCATGTCCAGGGAAAACCTGGTGGTCAAGGACAAAACAAATAATGAATGGACATTATGGGAGTAAACTGCCAGAGTATGTGGGTCATTAGTTTTAGTTTTTCTCTTGCTTTTGGAGTTTGCTGAATGAAAATCAAAAAGTTGTTTGTAAATGGCCACGTAATCGATGCAGATGGTAGATGTTAGACCTGTCATCCTTAGTGTGGTCTGCCCCAAAAAGTTTTGCCTCTACTCTCCCATTTTTACGATTTTGTTTTAGTTGGCTAAAGGACTGTGTGCACTTTACCACTGCTAACCACTGCTTAAGTGTCTGCTCACTTCCTAACACATGGCAAAATTGGCTTACACCTGTTTGGCATGTTTAATTTATTTATAAGTCCCTAGTGTAGTGGTATACCATATATCCAGGACATGTATATCAAATGCTACTAAGTAGTCCTGCAGCACGTATTTTGCCACCCACTTAAGTAGCCTCTTAAAACATGTCCCAGCCCTGCAATTGCAGGCTGAATGCAGTTTTAAGCTGCCAGTTCGACTTGGCAATATAACCCCTTTGCCAAATCTTAAACACCCCTTTTATTGCATATTCGTCACCCCTAAGGTAGGCCCTGGGTAGCCCATAGGACAGGGTGCATTGTAATTAAAAGTCTGGATATGTACGTTTAAGTTTTACATGTCCTGGAAGTGAAAAACTCTTAAATTCGTTTTTCACTACTGTAAGGCCTCCCTCTCCAATTGGATAACATTGGGTTGCTTTAATGCATTTAATAAGCGCTAACTTTTGATTGGGAACAGAAAAATTTCATGTTTGGTGCCTGAGAAATTGTAATCTAAAACCCTCTTTAATGGTAAAGTTGGATTGTAAATTACAATTTTGAAAATGCCACTTTTTCTTGCCCTAACTGTTTAGTACCTGCAACCTGTTGCTGGGACACATGATTAGGTGTAGTTGACAATTGCACTTTGTTTATTCCTCCCAGACATCCACACAATAGTGGGATTAGGTGTGCCTGGATGGGCAATCACTGGCAGGATAGGGGAGGAGCTGGGCTTTATTCTTTTAGTTACGCAGTTGCCAGATTAAGCATACAATTTGGTAAAGTTAATCAGTCCACAGCATATTTAGATAATAGTAGCATAAATCATTTAGATGGCATAAGATGCAAAGCAGAGAAAGTATCAGTTCTATAAAGGAGCTTCTCTAAATTGAATAAAAAATCTACAGGAACCATGGGGAAGTCCTAAACAGAATAAAGTAAACCAAATACAGTTTCAGGCAAGGAAGACCTAGACGCTGAAGAGTCTAACTCAAGATGTAGGAATAGAGAGTCTCGGGTAGTAGAGTTAGGGAAAAAGGCCCTCCGCAGAGGCAGGACAGGATCTCCTCACAACCATTCTAAGGAACACAGTTAAAACATTGCATTATCTCTCCATAACTTCTTCAGGCCGACTACTCTGGACTGGAACCAAACAGGTTACGCCGTCTTCTTGGACCAGGTAAGCTCTCCTTGTTCCAGTCTTTAAACATGTATGACTTTGTATGTATCGTCTGTCTGGACTGCTTGGTACGGGAGGATTTTTCTCATCCCCACACACATCGTAAATCCCAACAGACTTCCAATTAATGCTGTTTACTCAAATATTTCTACAAGCAAACAAAGAGCTTTTCTTCTAACTTGAATAGGTTATCTTGCACCTGCAACAAAAAGGAAAACGTGACAGCGCATTTCAAAATCAATATTATGTCTAACAATGAAAGGCTTTTCAGTAGATGAAGCCTCCTCGTAGCTAGGCCAACGTGAAGAATGTGCATTTGGTTAACGTGAATATACAATAGGTTAAATTATTATATTTCAATTATATAAAGTGTTGCTCCCCTATGTGTTATACATTTATAGCCATATATAAACACACAGATTAATATAAGATTAGTAAAGATTATACAGCATAACATTTTGGGTGCTACACAGGTGAAATGTGGCAGCGCCAGTGATTTTTGTGGCTATTGTTTTTCGACAGATACTGAGGTATAATCTAGGTTTAGCAGAATGAGGCATCCAGTGTGTCAAAAGCAATCTGGAGGCCTTATACATGAATAGGTATTCAGACATGACGCTCCCTGGAGTGGGAAGGTGTGTATGTGAGTGTTACTCATTGGAATTGCTTTGGTGGACTATTATTATGGTTCCAGCCTCGGTATGAATTTGGGCGCGTGGAGCGCTTGTGTCTCGAACAGTGTTTGCTGCTGGAGGTCACGTGTTTAGCTTTGGTAACAAAGGGTTCGATCTCCCACGCTCCAATCCATGTCTGTATGCATGTGATTGGTGAGTGCTTTTCACTTCAGAGAATGTTTTAAATACCGTTTTGGGCCTCCTGCGTTATCTGAGGCACTTTCGTTTTTTTTTGTTGCATATTTATATAGCGCGAACTCGACCCGAAGGTATTGCAGGCTTTACATAGCACCGTATTTACATTACACATTCAGGCACGGGGAGATTAAGTGATTTGCCCCGAATCACAGGATGTGGCCGCGACCTCGAGGCTCGAACCCTGGTTTCCTGCACCAGAGGCGGCAGCGCAGCCGACGGACCACATCCTCTCCCCATCTTAATGATCGAGTTAGTACTCGTGAAGTGGAGTATTTTATTAGTAAGTCCCGATACATTTTAGTTTCTATTTCATAGTGTAGTTCCCTTCAGGAATGTTACTATTGCACGGGTGCCGTCTTCTGTTGAAAAGCTGCACAACTCAATTTTGATGTGAACTGTGAGTGACTTTTACTCTTAATAACTGGAGGCTAATGGGCTGACTCTGTTAACGGGGGTGTGGGTTATCGGTGAATGTGGCCTAACATCTAGCGGGATCGACCTCAAAGCTGGGGAACCAGGGGGGTCATTAGGATGGCGGGCGGACTTGAGTCTGCCCGCCATCCTAGCGGTAACGGGACCTCCCACCTATCATGCGGCAGTCCTGCACCCCTAATCATGATGCCACCGCCATCGCGGCGTTTGCATCTGGAAATTTAACATTGTGGCGGGTGCTACTGGCTGCAGCACCCGCCGCAATGTCAAATGGCCATGTTGTGCATTTCCCTGCACAACCTGGCAGGCACCGCTCGGTGCCTGCCACCTTGTGCATGTAAATGGTGGGGGGTACCATGGGTACTCCCAGGCCCGGTTCTAGCGTGTGGGCCGGGTGGGCCAGGCCCACCCAAACATGAGCCTGGCCCACCCAAACATGAGCCTGGCCCACCCAAACAGGAGCCTTGGCCCTAGCAGTGAGGGCTTGAAGGCAGGCGCACAACAACATTTGCCTCAAAGGGCTGTCTGTGTGTGTCAGCCCGGCTGAGATAGCTTCCCGGGCGCACACACACACAGACAGACAGTTTTCGAGATTATCGCTGCAGCACCAGAGTACTTCACAGGTCTTTACAAGACTATTAACATTTTAAGACCATTTACATGTTAATGAGGCTTTGTTTATTTTTTCACCCCTTCATCTCCACTAAGGACATGGCGAAAGGCGACAAATCCTTTCTTTGGCAGGGGTAACCTTTGCCCACTGTTCTGCTGCGTGGATATTTCTTTTTCTGTACAGCGCAGGAGAAAAGAAGTTTGTTTATTCCTATTCACCTTTCCTGACCGCTGCAGCGGTTTATCACATCAGGTGTGACACAAAGTTTGACTAAGAGAATGTGTTACTAGTTGTTTTTCTTTTTAAAATCTGCACAGACCCAGTAGGACACATACTTCGTGTGCGCTTCATTTGAACAGTTTTTATCATAATCATGGCTGATGCAGGACAACAGTAACACAATAAAAAATGCCCAGATAACGCTGCTGATTAATGATCCTGCTGGAGAGCAATCATTTGTCTATTAGTAGTTTTTAAATGCAGATGAACTGTATTTTATGTGGATAGCTCAGTGAGTTACTGCCTTTGTCACAGAGATCCTTGTGCTACTTGCGGTTCGGAAGTTATAATCCTAACATAGGACAGTGACCAATGAACTGTCATCAAAGAGCTGCAAACAAACATGAATGGTATAGTTAGAACTTCGCTTTTTTTGTTTTGTGATATTGTTAGAACTTCCTCAGTCTTTTATTATTCTAATGTTGCTAAAATTAGTATGTTTGGGCAGATATACATTTTTATCAGTAAAGCCAACCCCCAAACACTGGAGTACTCTTTAAATTCTAAGGTTGTGTTTCCCCAGATCAAACCCTCTTAAAATATACTGCCCGCCAGTATGGATGCCATGTGATTCATACACCTTGTAATCCTCATTGGCTTATGTGCCATTCCCTGTAGACTGATTTACATACTTGTATGAATCATTGTCTCTGTATAATGTGTGCGTGGTGTAAAGTACTGACACACATAACACTGATATGAGTAGCGCTATACAACAAACGAAATGCATATGAGAGAGGGGCTACGTAAAGATGGGGGGCACTGTTGGAGGGTAGCAGTGAGGGAATCCGAGGAGGAGGCAGTGGGAGGGGCTATGGAGCGATGAGGGGCACTGTTGGAGGGTGATAATGAGGGAATCCGAGGAAGAGGTCATGGGGTGGAGGGGGAGCTACAGAGAGATGAGGGGCACTGGTGGAGGGTGGCAGTGAGGGAATCCGAGGAGGAGGTAATAAGGGGGAGGGGCTATGGGGAGATGAGGTGCACTTGTGGTGTGTGGCAGTGAGGGAATCCGAGGAGGAGGTCAATAGGGGGGTCCATGGAGGGATGAGGGGCACTATTGGAAGGTGGTAGTAAAGGTATTTACAGAGAAAGAGGTTATAGGTGCAGGGCCAAAAAAGACTTTCGCATCAGCACTGAAGCCGGCCTTGACATGGCCTTTCTGTTTTTGTTTATTTAATTAGCAATCGGGTCATAAGGGCTACTGTGGAACAAACTTTAAAGTGTGTGCTAATTATATGTACTGCCAAATTCAATGTTTTAAGTTTGAAGGTGATTTTACTAATGTTTTTAACGGGAAAAATGAAAGTGGAGCCCAATGGTGCCTGATATGGGGCTGGGGCACAAGGTCAGCTGTGAGATAAGGGGCACTGGAGAGGAGGAGTGGATAATCAAGCCTGTAAGGGGGTGCACTGCAGGGTCAGGGGTCAGGTGGAGGTAGTAATGAAGAGGGATTCTTCCTGAAGGCTCGCACAGAGGGAGCCTGTAAGGGAGTGCGTTGCAGAGTCTAGGGTCAGGTGGAGGTAGTAATGAAGAGGGATTCTCACTGAAGGCTCGCAGAAAGGGAGCCCGAGAAGTGTCACTTGCTTGATACTCCCACCTCAGAAACCTCCTCTTCCCATCAAAGGGACATTACATGGAAAAAACACTTTTTGAGAGTGATAACATTGAGAAAGAGACTTGGAAAGGAGTGCGTTTTACTGGGCCTTGTAAGACTAAGAAGAGATAAAGGAGGGCCCTGAAGCAGGCCTGCCCAGACATATATGCGACAAATCGAGCCTACAGTGGCCCACCCAAATGCACCCTTGGCCCACCCAAATAAAAATTCCTGGAGCCGGGCCTGGGTACCCCCCCCAGTGCACAACTGCCCCTCCCCCACACAGAGGGAGCCCGTATCTGGCCCCCCGATACCAGCCGGTGCCAGCCTTTCAATGGTGGTTCCACGGCCATGGAAAGGCTGGCTGACGCCAACATTGTGATCGGGCTGGCGGAGCCTTCGAGACACCGCCCCAATATCCACGGCCTAATCGGCTCTGCAAGGCAATTGTTATGATTGCCTGGGATGGAAGTGTGGAGGGCGGGCGGGCTTTGGCCCTCCACACACTCTGAACGATCCCTCCCGCCATCCTAATCTGGCGGGGGGAAATGGTCATGCAGATGGCGGACGGACCATCACTGCCGGGCCGGCGGTGACAATCCCTCCGCCATTGTAATGAGCCCCCAGGTTCGAGTCTCGGCAGGGACGCTCAACAACCTGTGATTGTGGACCGACCACTTAATCTCCCCATGCCTAACCCAAAAAATGAATGTGTCTGCCTGTAACGCAACTGGTGCTCACCATGTCCTCATATATGAGGCCCCTTGCGCCACCGGAACGTCACTTTTTTTGTGACGTTCCCTGGAGTAGATGTCTGAGTGATATGTATCAGGCAGCACTTATTGCTGCCTGATAAATATCGGTCCCTTTAATGCAGTTTTCTGCGTTAAAGGGGCGTGCAATGGGTGTTCCCAGCAACATCCATGGCTTTTTGACTGCCCCAGATTTATGAGAAATCGTAAATCTGAGGCAGCGCCAAAATCTTACACCTCCCCTTCTCCTTGTTTTTCCTTGTAGCACACATAGAAAGAGGAAAAGCCTCTTGTGATTATTTTTGTACAGGAAGGTTTTCCTTCCTGTACAAAAATAATCATCCCGGCAACGTAGGCACCCTTTCACCATGGTGCAAAGGTGCCTGAGTTGGCGCACGGCACGCATTGTGCGTCGGCACAGGGGAAAAGACCAGGAGATATGGCGCATTCCTGCCCTATTCTTTTGACGTAGGGTAGCTCAGCAGGCCTTCCTCATAAACGGGGCCCCTAAAGCTCTCTGATACCATTGGGTCGAGTTTGCGCTATATAAAACTGCAAAAAATAGAGTTATGATGCTTGATTTTACAGCAGTGAGTTTGAGTCATTTACTGATTGGTTTTGATGTAGTTAAGTTGCTCAGAACAATTTAGCTGTATGTAGCATGAGTGGTGTCTGCTGTTGAAGGAAATACACGAGTTCGAAACATTGTCCTGGGTTCGATTATACTCTCAACATGTTCGGATATTTTGACTATATTTGTTTATTTATTTATTTGCAGAATATGAGTTTCATTTCTTGAGTGCTTGCGGTTCTAGTTTGTTCCAGGCGATGCAGGACATAGTTATAATTTCTATCCTTGTGCCTGTCCCTCTTAGTTGTACCTTCGATGACATGGCAGTAATTCTATATTGCCTTCGACCTCTTAAAACACTATGACCAATTGTTCTACACAAAGAAACATGGTAGGATAACGGATATTTAAATCTCCCCCAGGTGATTGCACTTGTTATTATAATTACTGCCAATAGGCGGTAATTTACAACAATATATAAAGGTGTAGCAGAGTGGGTGTGTATTAATGTACCTGATTATGTTAGCGTAGATGGGCTGTGGGGCATTGGCTGATGGGAGTGAAATTGGACGAGTTAGGTGATGCTACATCAATGGGGTGCATAGGGTAGAAGAGGTCAGAGGTCTTCTGGACACCTGGAAGGACTTGGGTCACTGAATCGCAAAAAGCATGGGAATAGCCGCCCAGAAGGCATCTGGCATTCACAACTCTGAGGGCCAAGCTGGTGGAGGAAAATACCCTCTTCCCAAAGGCCTCCACTCATTTGATTTCCCTATGGGGGAGCAAAACTGGAGGGTTGTCCGGAGCAGGGTGCTGGCGCCTAGTGATTAACCGGCGGGCAAGAGGGGCTCAATAGATGTTTTTGGTGGCAGGTGCTCCTGTGTTAAGACACTGGTTTTCACATCCAAGGCCGGGATCTGGAGACCAAGAACTAATGCCACCCTATGCATGACCATCATGTAAGAAGCGCTCTTGTCAATGGTAGGACCAGGGTGTGAGAGAGTACTGACTCAGGGGAAGTATCAAGGCCACTGGCTTCTTGAAGGTTATCATACCAATTTTCTTTGTTGTAATGCTGCCTAGTCTCATCACCGACATTGTAATCGTTGTCATCATTGTCTGAATGCATGCCAAATTATGAAAGCAACATATCTGTTCGGTGGCAAGTCAAGTGGGGGAGTTGGTGCTTTGGTGGAAGCAGAGCACGGCCTCAGTCAAAGTCAGCGAGCACAATGGGTGCCTTGCCATCTGACAAAGAGTGAGCTTCTAGAGTCAGAGTCTGAGCCGGAATGGGAACCAGGAAGGCCCAGGGCTGGATTTGGAGGGTTCAACTGGTGCAGAGGGCACACCAGCGAACAGGACCTTAGATGCAGGGTCTCTCGGTTCCTTGGGGCCCAAAGGTGCACCACAGAGGGTCAATAAGGATCCAAAGAGTCAGACCATGGCCTCCTAGAATTCTTTGCCTCTGAGTCGCAGACGGCCCCGGAAATTCAGAATGCGTTGCAAGAAGTTGCATAACAACGTGCAATGCCGATCGATTCCCTAGCAACACTAGAAAAACTGTCACTGCCCAGTAACTAGCAAGTTGGACTTTGAAAACACCCTCTACGCCTAGATCACCAAGCAGGACACTAGAATACTGCAAAACATCTAGAACCCGACAGCCAGACTCATCCTCCCATATAGAACTCACATCACACCACATCTCAGGGAGTGCAACTGGCTCCCAATACGCAAAAGCATTCATGGGTGGGCCGAAAAGGAATCTGTGGCTAGATACAGTCTATTCCACATAAGGCGTTATCAAGGGTAAGTAACATGTTCATCTAATTAGAGACTTCTGGCTACAGAATCCTTACCTTAGAATCGATACCCAAGAAATACCTCCCCAGAGGTGGGTCTGCATAACAATTTCATACTTAAAAGTCCTGCAGGACCAAACGGGCAAATTGGCCACCTTTACGGACCTGAGTTCCAAGCAGTAGTGCTTGGTGAACGTGTGAAGCAATGCTCAACCTGCCCTGTTTGTTGCAGGCAATGGTGTTGCCCGTGAACACCTACACTAGCCTTCCCTTGATGGAGGGTAGAAAGGATTTCAATGGCAGTCGGATCATCCGAAGCTCCAACAAGTTGATGTGGAGTCCAGATTCGCAGGAGACTACAGTACTCTGGGCTACACCTCCCCCAGATTGCCGCCCAATCCCAGGAATGACGCATCTGTCACTACTATCAGATCTGGTTGGGAAAGGGAGAGGGGTCTACTGGTGACCCAATCAAGATTCGTCAACCACCACTGCAGATATTTTGCTATGCCCTCCATGATCTAGACCATGTTGGAGAGATTTCCCTGATGCTGCGCCCACTGTCACTTCATGTCCCACTATAGAGCCAACATATGACAGCAGGCATGTGTCACATGCGGATTCAAGAGGCCATGAGGCCCAGCAGCCTCAGAGTTTGTCTAACCGAAGCCCAGGATAGAGGTTGAAACATGTATCATAGTCTGAATAGTCTGGACTCACCATTTGGAGGATAAGCCCAAAACTGCACTGTGTTCAGAACAGCTTCAATGAAAGGGAGCATCTGAGAAGGGGTCAGGTGTGACTTTGGCATGTTTATAGTTAACCCAAGCGAGTGCAGGAGGTTTGCTGTAGTCTGGAGGTGGGAGATGACTGCCTTGGGTGGGCCCGCCTTCAACGGCCTGACGTTCAGATAAGGGAAAACTGGCACCCCTGATCTCTGTAGATGGGCTACAACCACTGCCATCACTTTGGTGTACACCAGAGGGGCAGTGGTAAGGTCAAAGGGGAGCACAGTGAACTGAAAATACTCCTGACCACCGTTAACTGCAGGTAACGTCTGTGGGAAGCCAGGAAGGGAATGTGAAATTATGCTTCCTAGAAGTCTAACGCTACCATCCAGTCTCCCGGGTCCGGGGCACACAGGACTTGAGTGAGCATGAACATTTTGAATTTCTCCTTTTTCAGAAAGAAATTGAGAGGGTGCAGGTCGAGGATAGGAAGAAGACCTGCGTCCTTCTTGGATACCAGGAAGTAATGGGAATAGTTACCATGGCCTACTTCTTTTGCTGACACCCTCTCTATGGCTCCCTTGGCCAAGAGAGCCACCTATTTCTGGCTGATTGAAGAAACATGATCCTCCATCAGCCTGTCGCAATGGGTGGCATGGGTGGAGGGATGGTCACACAGGAGAGGGAGTAGTCCCTTCGGACAATCTGGACAACCCAGCTGTCAGATGCTATCAATCTCCAGTGGTGCAGATGATGGTGTTTTCTGCCTCCACTGGTTGCCATGATGTTGGATGGCGGACTAAAGAGGTTTGGAGGCTGCGGGCTGCCCAGGGAGTGGTGGATTAACCTACCTCTTGCTACCAGATCCAAGGGGTCTGTGAGTACGGCATGCTTGGCCACACAGGGCCTGGGAAGCTTGCATGCCTTGGTGGCTGGGAGCATAGAGACGCAGTTGGAAACTCCTTCCGTGGCCACGAAAGGAGGACTGGGGTTGGCGAGGAGCCATGGAAAGACCCAAAGACCTGGCCGTAGCTCTGCTGTACTTGAAGCACTCCAGCGCTGGCTTGTCTCCGAAGAGATGGGAGCCCTCAAAGGGGTTGTCCATAATTGAAGTTTGGACTTTCCATGAAAAGCCAGTTATCCTCAACCGGCATCCCGTCCAGTGGCTTCTGCCAATTCTTCATACCAAGTGTCCTCATTGGGGGTCTAGAGACCGATATTTATAAGATTCCAGTCGCCCCTCTCAATTTTCCTTAAGTTCCAGCCCATAAGAATAGGGCTCAGGCTCCTTGCCTTGAGGGAATGGCTCCAGTCAGCGCCAGATTGGCGTCAGATGGTGCACATCTGGCTCTCAGTCAGAGTCTGGATGAGATTGGGATGGTCGCTCAGTGAGCGCCGACCAAGGGGTGCTGGCGACGGGGAAGGTCGAGGTGTTTTGACTGGTGCCGGTCTAGATATATCTGTGGATGCACAAGGCCTGACTGGAACCAGGGGCGAACCCTCCAGCGGACGACCAGTAGGGTCCCCTTCTGAACCTACAGGGCCCGAAGTCGCTTCTTACGGGACAGGTCACGCTAAAATGAGGTGCATGGCCTCATAAAATTTGTGGAGTTGGATGGGGTCACTCTGGCTCCCAGATACTCTGGGTGGCGGGGCGTTGACCCAGGTGCAGGCTCAACCATGGTGCCACGGCTACGGGTCAACGCGCCCTCATCTCCTCAGATTACTTTGACGGATAGGGTGAAGGCAAAGTCTTCAGGGACTTATCGGAGTAGGATGACTTAGACTGCGATGAATATCTATGCCTCCGCAACCAATCCCATGATCTTCCTCTCTACCAGTATCAAGACTGTCATGATGTAGCACATTGAGTGGCAAGGAGCTTGAAGGATTGCTCTCTCTAGGCCTTGGGGTGCATAGCATGACAATCAACACAAGGCTTGCCGTAGTAGTTGCGCTCAATACACCGGAGACATACAACATTTGTTGGTTACCAGAGCCACAGGGCTTGAATCCAGCCTTCCTTGTCGGCATCCCTGTACACTAGGAGACAATGTCTCAAATCTTCAACAAAATGGTAGAAGAAAGGTCGATCAAAAAGTGACTGGGTGTAGCTCTTCTCAGATCTGTGTTGACTGGCGCGGTAAGAAAAGAAATAACATCAGCGCACTGGGATTGCGCCTATATAGGCATTGAGCATGTCACTTCAGGCGCAGACGACGCCATGTAGAACCAAACAAATCCACCTACCGGCATGCAGGCGCACTGCTCATGAAAAATGTATGGCTCCATTCTGACACCTGGGGATAATTCTAAGGTAAGGAATCTGTGGCTAGAAGTCTCTATCAGATCAGTTGCATTTCCTTTCACTAAGCATCCAACACCTCCACTCACAGAACTTCTACTCGCATACATCTCACGCATGCACAGAACAACGAGAACAGGAGTTCGCTTACATCACTCCTAAAGCATGGAATAGCCTCTCAATTCACATCAGAGCCTCCTTTTCTCTTCTTGAATTTTGCAAGAAGATGATGACCTGTCCTTTCAATTAACCAACCTACCCTAGAGAGGGCTAAGCACATACACCTGCTCAGTGCCAGAATACCCTTGTGGGTGATGGCATGCTTTATTAATACACATATCATGAACTTGGCTTTGTGAGATAGATCAAGAAGCATGGTGATACCCTGGCACCTTCTCAGAAGTATGTGGGTGGCAGGAAGGGGCCGAGTTCCATTGGGATTTTTCTTTCACTTACCCAAAGGCTTAGAAAGCGAAAATGACTAACCCCTGGAATTACTTCTGTGACTTCTGGACTGGGAATGGGACCAGGACCGACCCATAGGCTAGGACCAGTTGTTGTGGAGTCTTCTGGTGCTTATTGACAGAGTTTCATCTCACAGTCTCATATGGCCTTCGGAGTCATTGACACAGTGACTGCAAGCCTTAGTCCCAGGCACCACAGGCAAACTTGATGAGTATTTGTCACAGACATTTGTTTACAAGGGTAAAAAAAGCTGTCATTTTGGGAGGTGACATTTCCCTTGCACACTCAATTTTAGAGTTTCTGGAGTGGCACCTATGAAGGCCTCGAACACCAAAAAGAGGACACTGTTCCAAAGGCAGGGCGCCAAAGGTCACCCACAAGCCTTATAGCAAAGCAAAAAAGAGAAAGGCAAAAAGACCTAGGTATGAGAAAGACCCCATCACACAGAGGAGGCACAAGTCTTGCCTCTTGTTGCCCTCACACACCCTGGAAGGGTGTCATGCCTCATCATCGGGCATTTGCTCCTCGTAGAGCCCGGAACTGCAATGCCCTACGGGTCCCCCGAAGGGTCACTTTATCGGAGATCTTTTTTCAAGAGAAATGCCGGATGGTGCCTGTGGGTGTGTGGGGGGTGGGTCCAGTGTTGAGGGTAACAAAGTGCGTGCAAGATAAAATTACAATCAGGGGTTACTAAACCAAACAGATAGAGCTGGATTCAGACCGTCAGAAACCAGAATAAGAACCCCATGGGTAAAAAATGCCCTGACAGGCTATGTATGCCTGTGGTAAATCATGGATCAACATGTTTCGCGCCCCTGTCGCCACAGAGGTCGTTGGCGCTTCTTCAGGATCAGAGATAAAATATATGAAGTGCATGTGATACCAGTGATGTGAACAAAAAGTACACCCTCATAATCAGTCAGGGCGAGCCAGCTTCCTGTAGTTCATACAGGGTGGCAAAAAGTAAAAACTGCTCCTGATGAATACCTTCATAAGCAGTCAGGGCGAGCCAGCTTCCTGTAGTTCATACAGGGTGGCAAAAAGTAGAAACTGCTCCTGATGAATACCCAGAGCTACTGGGGAGAAGGGCTACTGAGGCCAAAAGATGCCGGGGTTCCGCACCATCTCTGAAGAGATTAGGGGTGCGGGCTGCAGAATACCTGCCCTGTCCGTGCGTCTGCCCGAAAAAATAATTTCCACAACAGCGGCAGTGTGGAACTGCATGGTTACACCTACAGGCATGCAAAGGTGCTGCTCAAATGTTTTAGGATCCAATCTGACACCTGAGGTAAATTCAAAGGGCTTTTACAGCAATCACAGCACCAAGACAACCCTGATTGCAGCCACCAACAACATCTGAATCCTCCTCGACCAAAGAGAAACAGCAGCTCTGATCCTCCTCAACCTCTCTGCAGCCTTAAACATCGTATCCCATCACACGCTAATAGAAAGACTCCACCACATCAGCGTCCAAGGGACACACTCCGATTGATCACCTTCTCCCTCACTGTAAGAACACAGAGGGATTGACTACCACCTTCCACCTTCGAACCCAAGGATTTTGTCTGTGGTGTCTCTCAGGGATCATCCCTCAGCTCCACACTCTTTAACGCATATATGACCTTGCGGGGCAACATTGTCTGATTTCATGGTCTCCAAATAATATCCTATGCAGACTAAGGGTGTGCGACAAATTCCGTTCTGCTCGCGGATCTTGCGAAATTTCGACATTTTCGCGTTCCGCACTGGAACGGGAAAATGTCGAAACTTCTGCGATCCACGGCAGAACGGAAATATGCAGGGCAGGATTTATTCGGGCACGATGCTCCTGTCATTAAACCTCAACAGGAAGCACTTACAGATATAAATAAAGCAGGTGCCCGAGTTGAAGCTCAAATTCAGTAACGCATTAATCAGCACAAAAGATTTGTGAGCACGGTGGAGGCTAGGCAGGGGTGCTTTCTCCCCATATCTTCCATCAACAATTTGCTGTAATCCTTGATGGAGGTCTGTGCATCCATGAGTTTCTCAAACGCAATCCCCGTCTAGTCCCTGACACCAGGAGGTTCTGTCTCCTCATCTGCTGCTCTGGTCGGTCTCTGACTCTTTATAAACAAGAGGCATGTGAACTGCATAGAAGCCCCGCCCGTTTGGCCCCAGCCCACACATCAGCGGTGTGCAACGTCTTCCCGCCCTTTCCCCACTATGATGGACAGCTCACTCGAGGGACCCCGGCGCCCATCGGCGCGGTGGCCAAAGTTACAGACACACATGGTTGCTGGAGACAACTCTTCTGGCCCTTTACGCAGCTGTAGTGTAGGAAAAGCACTATACATTTACCCACTGAGGTAGCGCTTACTGATTAGCCAGTAGAAAGTACTCCAGTTGAGTAGAAGTATTGCACAAAACGGTGGCATCTCCTTCGATAAATATGCAGGGCAGGATTCCTTCTGGCACAATGCTCCTGTCACAAAAATTAAACCTCAACAGGAAGCACTTACAGATATAAATAAAGTAGGTGCAGGAGTTGAAGGTCAAATTCAGTAACGCATTAACCAGCACAAAAGATATGTGAGCATAGTGGAGGCTAGGCAGGTGTGCTTTCTCCCCATATCTACCGTCAACAATTTGCTATAATCCTTGATGGAGCTCTGTGCACCCATGTGTTTCTCGAGCGCAATCCCCATGTAGTTCCTGATACCAGGAGGGTCTGTCTCCTCATCTGCTGCTCTGATCGGTCTCTGGCCTTTATAAACAAGAGGCATGTGAACTGCATGGAAGCCCTGCCCGTTTGGCCCCAGCCCACACACCAGTGGTGTGCAACGTCTTCCCGTCCTTTCCCCCACTATGCTGGACAGCTCACACGAGGGACCCCGGTGCCCGTTGGCACGGTGGCAAAGTTACAGACACACATGGTCAAGGGAGACAACTCTTCTGGCCCTTTACGCAGCTGTAGTGTAGGAAAAGCACTATACATTTACCCAACGAGGTAGCACTTACTGATTAGCCAGTAGAAAGTACTCCAGTTGAGTAGAGGTATTGCACAAAACGGTGGCATCTTCTTCGATAAATATGCAGGGCAGGATTCCTTCTGGCACGATGCTCCTGTCACAAAAATTAGACCTCAACAGGAAGCACTTACAGATATAAATAAAGTAGGTGCAGGAGTTGAAGGTCAAATTCAGTAACGCATTAATCAGCCCAAAATCTCCGCGAGCAGGTGCAATTTCGCGTGTTCGTGGAGATTTTTTGCCATTTCACGAAATTTTGTGAAAGGCAATTTCGCAAATTCCGCCCACCTCTAACACCCCACTCATCCTCTCACTCACCGATGTCCCTACCACCACCAGGACCAACTTCCACAGATGCCTGACAAGCGTCACTGACTGGATGAAGAACAACTGCCTGAAGATGAACATGGACTAGACATAAGGTCTGATCTTCAGCAACAACAGTAACCCATGGAACAACTCTTGGTCGGCATCTGACCTAGGACCCGCACCCACTCCAGCTGACCAAGCCAGAAACCTCGGAACCATCATTGATAATAAGGTCACCATGAAATCACAGATCAACAGCATCGCCTCTGCCTGCTTCCTCACTCTGCGTATGCTATGTAAGATCTTTAAGTGGCCACCCCGGCACACGAGACGCACTGTGACTCAGGCACTCATCATCAGCCAACAGGACTATGGCAACCTTCTCCATGTAGGAATTACAGCTCACTTCCTACAGAGACTTCAAACCATACAGAATGCCACAGACAGACTTATCCTCGACCTTCCCCGACGAACCCATATCAGACCCCACCTCCTCGTTCAAAAGAGATGGTAATTCAATCTGCTGACCCACACACACAAGGCTCCACACAACCAAGGACACGCCTACATTAACCACTCCCTGAACTTCCACCAACCATTGAGAAGACTAAGCTTCGCCACCCTATCACTTGCCCATACTCCTCACATCTGACGAAGCAGAAGTGGAGGATACTCCTTCTCCTACATCTCAGGAGAGACCTAGAACAGCCTCCCCACACTGTCCAGGACCATCATCTAACTTCCAGAATTCCGAACAGCCCTCAAGAACTGGCTGCTTGAATGAACCTTCTGCAACCTTCAAGCGACTGGATACCCTATCGGGTGATTAGAAGCGCTTTATAAATCCTGATTGTTGATTGATTGAAAGGGTGATGAATCTGCAGTTAGAAGTCTCTGTCAGAAATAAGGGGCATTCTTTCATCTTGTGTCAGCACATACATATCACAGAGAGTGAGGGTCTGGCAGTTGGTTGAGAATTCATTAGTGATGTCAACAAGGACGGCGTATACAAAAGCCTTGGTGAAGTTTGTAGCTAGCAAAGCTTTGCGGAGGGGTATGCCTGAGACTGAGCAGGAAGCAGGGAAAAATGTGGTGCATTAAATTAGGACCATGATCGAGAAATGTATGACAGCAGTAACCGTAGCAGGAATGTTATCAGATGTTACCTTTTATGCAAAGTATTGTTTGGAGCTATGAGCCCTCAGATGACAAATTCAGGAGGAGAATCTTGGCAGGATGAGCAAAAGAAAAATGTATGGTAAGATTTCCATAGAACCCCTATTACAATGACCCTCTGAACAAGAATGCTGGGTAGTCTGGAGGTCATATGCATATCAAATAGTGAGTTGAGGCTGTTTAGCTTGTGTATGTTGTGATTGTTTTTTGATGTGGTTCGAGTTTCTGAGTTCTAGGGGAAGGGTGGAAATTGCAATTGTTCCTATGAGGTGCAATTGCGGGGGTGCTTTTGAGATTGTTTTTGAGATAATCAAAGAAGGATCAAAAGGCAGATGGGTAGTAAGCAGCAGAAGGAATCCTGTACGGAGGAAAACTGTACCAGTGTCGTCCTGATGTAGATTTACTGGATTGTGTTTGTGGGGGGTCGGGATTGGCACGAAGTCTAGGTATTTTTTTGTCATGCAACTGGTCAGAGGCTGATGGTTTGTCAAATGCTCCCTGTACTGAGAGGTCACCGGAGGTATTGGATGTGTAGCCTGAGAAGATCAGCACTCATTCCTTTTGAGGAAGTCTCAAGTTACAGAAGCTAGTAGGGCGGGGCTTCCTAAGGAAAGGATAAAAAAGCTAGGAATATGGTCCTTAAATTGTTGACAGTTGTTCAAAAATTTCTAATGTTGTCTTGTTTTTGTTTTATTGTCGGTTTTGTTGGAGAGCCTTGGGCCACAGTTGTGACAATTTTGATTATCGGGCCACCACAAGTTTGATGGACTCCAAAAAAGGCAGAGAAATACTCCTTCAGGAAGTATTTGTGATTACGTATGTAGGGTTTTTGTGTCGAACAATGAAATACCATTGTCACAACTGAACACTACGACATTATCTGTTTTTAGACTTTTTGCAGGCCTTTTAACAAAATGTATCTTTATCCTGTTGATATACCTATTCGCAATACGACTAGCTTCTCTACTCCAAAACAATTTCCTCTCCTTTGTTACAGTTGTTCTTTACCATGGAATGTTTGGTTCATTTTTTCCAATTTGCAACATCTTATTGTGTGTATCCTCAAGAATCCACATGGATTACTACAAGATTACTTGTTTGACCTACTCTTGGGTTTGTGCTATGATGACAAGTGCATAAACAAGTAATTGTATTAGGATAAAATACAAAAAAAACACACTTGAATTACCAGTCTCACTTTCATCCTAGTAGTATAATTTTCCTTTCCAATTGAACAAATGACTTATCTTCGAGAAAACCTTCCTAATAGCGAGTCTCTAGCCATGTAATAATGTTAAACACTCACAATTTACCACCCTCTTCAAGAGGATGGTAATGGAGTCGCAAATGGGAAAGGGTCCCCAGGGGACCCCTTCCACTTTGTGACTGGCTCTAAAAATATTTTTTAAGGGCAGGCAATGGTGCCAGGGACCACTACCTGCCCTTAAAAAATTGAACAAAAACGTTTTTATTTGTAAATGCATCCCATTTTCCTTTAAGGAAAACGGGCTGCATTAAAAAAAAAACTGCTTTATTGACAAGCAGTCCCTGGCAAGGAGGTCTGCTGAGCCCAGCAGGCCACCATCCCTGGGAGGACCAGCCATTCCCAATGGGGTTGCAAATTGCGAGTGGCTCATTAATATTTATGACCCTCGCATTTTGCGACCCCATTTGGAGTCACAATCAGTGTCTCTGACACTGTTGTCATTCCAAATTGTGACTCGCAATTTGCGACTCGCAATTGAGCACACAAATTGCGAGTCACAATTTGGAATGGTCGTAAGGGTGTCTACCAGATAAGGCATTACCAAAGGTAAGTAACTTGTTCATTTGATAGAGCTTTCTAGTCTCAGATTCCTTACCTTGGAATAGATACTCAAGCAATACTTCCCCAGAGGTGGGTTTGCAAACCAATTTCACACGAGGACCAACGGGCAAAATGCCCACCCCTATGGACCAGACTATCCAGGCAGTAATGCTTGGCAAGCATGTGAAGGGAAGCCCCTGTTGCTGCCTGGTGAATGTCCAGGACCAGAACTCTGTGTGCAAACTCAGAGTGACTGCAGTTTTAGCTCTGGTGGAATGAGCACGCAAACCCTCAAGGGGTTGCTTCTATGCTACCGTGTAGCGGATTTTGATACAGATCATGATTCTTCGTGAATTTATCCTCTTCTGTATGGTCCATCCATTCTTCAGTCCAACATACCCCATGAAGAGTTGGTTGTCCTCCTGGAACTCTTGCATGAGGTCAAGGTAGAACAACAATGCTCTTTTTGCATCCAGGCGGTGAAGTTGCTCCTCTTTCTTGGAGGGATGAGGTGGAGTGTAAAAAGTAGGCAGAGTGATGGATTGACTTACGTGAAAGGGAGCGACCACTTTCGGTAGAAAGGAAGCTCTTGTATGAAGCACCAGTTTGTCTAAGTAGATGTTCAGATAAGGAGGACTGGATGTCAATGACCCTCTGGGCAGATGCTACAGCCACGAGAAAGGCTGTCTTGATGGCAAGGAGTCTGAGTGTACAATTGTGCAGGGGCTCAAAGAGAAAGTGATGACGAGATTGAAGTCCAACTTGAGCATAATAAAGTGAGAAGGTGGGAACAAACTTTGTAAATCTTTGACAAACCAATTTACAATAGGGGATTTAAAAAGGGATGGCTGGTCAGGCAACCACTGAAATAGTAGAAATATAGCCCTTGAGGGTGCCTAAAGCAGAGCACTGCTGGGAAAGAGAGAATGAAAAAAGAACCTGAAGAAGAGGGGCATAAAGGGGTTTAATCCGTCTTTCTGCACCCCATACCACAAATTTTCCCCAATGGCAGGAGTATACCGCCTTGGT
This sequence comes from Triturus cristatus, assembly GCF_964204655.1. Taxonomy (NCBI): domain Eukaryota; kingdom Metazoa; phylum Chordata; class Amphibia; order Caudata; family Salamandridae; genus Triturus; species Triturus cristatus. The sequence goes on along the minus strand of NC_140595.1, from coordinate 103,926,496 downwards.
GGAGGGACACCTGGCTGCCGAGATAACATCACAGACTTTGGGTGGAAGGTCTCGGGCTGTCAACTGTCACCCTTCAATCGCCCCACAAGAAGGCAGATCATTGACAGGTTTGGCTGGAGAACCCTCCCCTTATGCTGCGACGGAAGATCCTCCCAAAGGGGAAGCCTGATGCCTGATCGGAGGACCGAAGGCCATGCTCAACAGCTCAGGATACCAGACTCGCTGTGGCCAGTCGAGAGCCACAAGGATGCCTTGGGCCCGGTCGTTCCTGATCTTCTTGAGAACTCTGGGCAGGAGTGCTATGGGCAGAAAGGGTTCCGATCTCTCCCAGATGGCCTCCCCATCCCAGGAGTGACACATCTGTCACTTCTGAAAGATTTGGTTGGGGGATGGAGATAGTTCTTCAGCTGACCCAATTGTGGTTTGTTACCATCATTGCAGATCTTTTGCAGTTCCCTCCGAGATCTGAACCATGTCAGAGAGATTCTCCAGATGCTGCGCCCACTGGAACTTCAGGTCCCACTGCAGAGCCCGCATATGTCATTGGACATTTTGAGAAGCAGGATGCAAAATGTCATGAGGCCCAGCAGCCTCAGAGTCAGTCTGACTGAAATCTAGGATAGAGGCTGAAATATCAGTATCATAGCCTGAATTTCAAGGACTCGTCGTTTCGGAGGATAGGCCCGAAACTGCACCGTGTCCAGAACAGCTCCTATGTAAGGGAGCGTCTGACGCAAATAAAAAATGCTCCTGGTCTACCACGAACCACTGGTAACGCCTGTGAACGGGCAAGACGGTGATGTAAAAACATGCATTGTGCAAGTCCAATGCAGCCATCCAGGCTCCTAGGTCCAGTGCAGAGAGAACCTGAGCAACAATGAGGATTATGAACTTCTTCAGATAAAATTGAATAAAGACAGGTCAAGTATAAGCTAAAGACCTCCGTCCTTCTTGGGCTTCAGAAAGTAGTGGGAATAGCAACCAAGACTTACTTCCGGGGTCAGCACTCTCTCTATGGCTCCCTTGGCCAAGAGAGCCGCTACTTTCTTGAGGAGAAGAGATAGCTGGTCCTCTGTCAGCCGATCGTAAGTAGGTGGCATGGAGGGAGAGGCAGTCTCGAAAGGGAGGGAGTAACCCCTTTGGACGATCAGCAACACCAATTAGTCCGATGTTATAGACTACCTGTGGGGCAGGTGATCACGGATCATGCCCTCTTACTGGTTGCCCATGATGGTAAGAGGGCAGACTGTAAGGGTTTGGAGGCTGTGGCTGCCGGGGGAGTAGTGGACTGGCCTGACCTCTGGCTGCCCCACCCCTTTGGGTACTGCGTCCTCGGGAGCACAGAGGCTGAGAAAGATGCGTGCTGCAGCTACCCGGGTGGTAAAGTTGTAGCTGGAAGCCCCTTCTGTGGCTACGAATGGAGTGAAAGGTGGATTGAGGGTGACAAGGGGTCATGAAAAGGCCCAAAGACCTGGCCTTAGCCCCGCTGTCCTTAAAGTGAGGAGATGGGAGCCATCGAAGGCCATGTCCATAAGTGATGTTTGGACATACCCGGAAAAGTCAGTAGTTCTCAACTAAGTGTGGCACTCTTATGCCACTTTCAATGAAACCTCTCTACCTAGTGAGTCAGTGGTGTTCAGTGCACATCTACAGGTAAACTTAGCTGCATCCCTCCCATCGGCAACAGCCTGGGAGAGCACAGCTTGGGTCTCCTCTAGATCCGTTGGGAGCACCTGCGTAACCGTATCCCACAGAGCATGGGAATAGCGGTACAAAAGGCATGCAGTTTTCATTCATGGAATGCAATTCCAGGCTGGTAAAATAATTTTTTTTTGCCTAAATTGTCCTGCCTCTTGGATTACCAAACCGTTGGTTGGGAATGTGCCAGGATTTATGTAGGAAATGGAGGCTTGAACCACCAAGCTTTCAAGGGTAGGGTGTTCTGTGAGGAATTTGGGGTCTCCTTGAGCGGGGCAGCGGGCTATTGTCCTGTTCACAGGAACCCCTGTGTTGGGCTTTGAACAGGTCCCAAGCAGTACATCAGTAAGTGCTTTGTTAAACTCTCCCAGCTGAAGCGCTCCCTCAAGGCCTTCGGGTGCATGGCGCAGCAATCGGAGGAGGCACTCGAGGCACCAAAGGAAAACAAGGTGTGGGTCTGTCGCCAATATCGAATGTTGGTGGCAGGCACCGCGGGGCTTATGTCCAGCACTCTTCTATGACATTCCTACTACACCAGGAGAAAAAAAAAATACCTTGAGAAAACACCATACAAAGTTTGGCAAAAATTGACTAAGGGATAGCTCTTTTTGGATCTGTGCCGACTAGCGTGAAAAGAAAAGAACTGACATCAGCGCGCTGGTGGGTCCTTGGTTCTTAAGGATTGGAACTTATTTTTAAGTCAATGTAGTGTGTAATCAATCAGACGTCTTCCTTTTTTTTTTTTTGGGTGGTCAAGGATTTTCTGATCCTCCGCAGACATAGTACTTTCAGACTGCAAGCTTGTTTTCAGGTTTATAGCTGTTGCATGGTCGCAAAGGCAGGACTTCTATTCCAAGTACCCAGTGCTTATTTTGGAGCCGATCAGGGACCCTGGCACACTTTTTTTCAGGGACTGGCACTTGTTTTCCCTTATCAGTCTTTTACGACACATGGGGGAAAACACACACAAAGGAAAGATGGAGGAAGAGAAAGACACACAAACCACTACAATGGCAGAAAGCAGGAACCTGCAAGAGTGAGACCAATGGGCAGGGAGTGGCTGGGAGTGGATTAAAGAGGTGTGCGGTGGAGTTAGGACTATGCAGCCTTGGTATTCGGCGTGCTCATTATTTTATAAGTTAAAAGTTAAGCGCTGCAAGTACCACAAATGCAAAAATGAGTATTCGAACCCGAAAAACTTTTAAAAAGTTGTGTTTGATATGAAAACACAATGTAGCATTGTGTTTGAGAGTACGGGTTATCTAAATAGAACAAAAAGTCAACAAGTATTGTCACATTTAAAAGGTTTCAACATTATAAGCCTTGGTGGATCCGTGATAATGGGAAACACACGCATGTTAGTTAGACCCATGTCTATTTTCCAGTGTATGCAGTGGAGCTGTAAATACTTATCGACCACTATAGAAATTAGGCTGGTTTCCTACAATGTAATGTTCCACATTGAAATTGTCCTTGACTTTCTGGAACTGTGCATAGCATTCTATGCCACAACACATCTCTGTACCAAAGGAGACAGTACAGTATTTGTGCTCTAGTTTTTGTTTTTTGGGGGGGATGCAAAAAATTCCAACTTTTTGGATTGCTTATGGGCAAGAAAAACTAGTTACTTACCTTCGGTAATACCTTTTCTGGTGGATACAGTATTACCTGTAGATTCCTCACCTTTTCAATATCCCCATGTGCCAGATTGGACCAGAAACTTTTCAATAGCTTTCCCACGCCGACCAAGGTTGCCAGCTCTACACGAGGCACCTTTTAATGTCACAAGCTATGAAACGCTCAAGTCAGCGCGATGGTGTCAGTTTCCAACCTCTTTTTTTTACATGCCTTCAAGGCAAACGGATGAAACTAACAACAAATGTATAGGTGCAGTTTTCATTAAATTCATACACACACACACACACACACACACGCACACACAAACACATACACGTGTTACCAGTCTTGTGGGGACTATGTGTGAATACCTGCCTTGTGGGGACTAACCTTTCCCAATGTTTTTAAACTACACTAATAACAGAAAAATGTTAAGAAAAAATTCATGATACATGATCCTGCTTCAAATTTGCAAATATATTGTTATTTTATCATGCGCACAGCACCATCCTTGTGGGGACTTGAACACGTGCTACCATCCTTGTGGGGACCTAGTCTGTAACACTTATTGTGATTGAATACAGTCAAAGGCACATGGCTAAATGTTTATTTTATCAACAATATACACAAACAACATTATAATCTATTCATATATGAATTGATGCATATATACTAGAGGTATACATTAAAGACAGATTATGTCAATGTGCCAGAAAATATATCATGCTTAAAGAAAGACACTTACAGCTGTATTTAACCTATTTATTAGTGCTTAAAATCTTAGGAGATAATGGAACTAATACATAAAGAAATTAACATATGGAACCAAGGAAAATGGCCAAGTGGAGTCCAGAGCTTGATTAGCTGATTACATGTTTGCCAAAATAGATGTTCAAGTCCCCACAGAGATAGTGTGCTGTTATAGAGATGTTCAAGTCCCCACAGAGATGGTGTGTTATCAGAGAGATGTTCAAGTCCCCACAGAGATGGTGTGTTATCAGAGAGATGTTCAAGTCTCCACAGAGATGGTGTGTTATTATAGTGTTGTTCAAGTCCCCACAAAGATAGTGTGTTATTATAGCGATGTTTAAGTCCCCACAGAGATAGTGCATGAAGGTGATTGTGTTTAAGTCCTCATTAAAATAAGGCCCGATTCACAAAGGTAAACTTAGACAAAAAGTCTAACTGCACTACTTTTCAGTATTCCCAAAGGTAAATTTAGACCAAAAGTCTAACTTTACTACTTTTCTGTATTCACATAGTCCTATACAGAGAATGCGAAGGTGATGATCCTCAAGCCAAAACCGAGCTTGCATGTAATTACAGGAATGCTCAAGTCCCCAAACAGATGGTGTATGACTTCAATATTCACAAATCCCCATACAGAGAACGTGAAGCTGATGATATTCAAGTCAAAGCAAACACAAGGAGATGATGGACGGAGTGCTGGAACTTTTAAGTCACTCACCCCCAGTCACAGATCTGGGTTGAATCCATCATCGTTCTTTAGCTCGCTTCGCCACCCCAGTTCAGACCCAGTTATATGCAAATCAGTCTGGACCCTGTGCCTCGTGCCACCCCCTGGAGCTTCAAGTCGAAACAGAGCTTGTGTTTAATTACAGGAATGCTCAAGTCCCCACAGAGATGGTATGTTTTATAGTGATGTTCAAGTCCCCACAAAGATAGTGTTTTATTATAGTTTTTTCAAGTCCCCACAAAGATATTGTGTTATTATAGCGATGTTTAAGTTCCCACAGAGATAGTACATGAAGATGATTGTGTTAAAGTCCTCATTAAAATAGGGCCCTATTCACAAAGGTAAACTTAGACAAAAAATCTAACTTTTCAACTTTTCAGTTTCACAAATGTAAACTTATACCAAAAGTCTAGCTTTACTACTTTTCTGTATTCACATAGTCCCATACAGAGAATGCGAAGCTGATGATCCTCAAGCCAAAACCGAGCTTGCATGTAATTACAGGAATGCTCAAGTCCACAAAGAGATGGTGTATGACTATAGTATTACCACGCTCTCCAAGAAGCATGTGTGTGATTATAGACATGCCCAGGACCCCACAGAGATAGTGTGTGATTATAGATATGCCCAACTCCCCACAGAGATAGTGTGTGATTATAGAGATGTTGAGGTCCCCACAGAGATAGTGTGTGATTATAGAGATGTTGAGGTCCCCACAGAGATAGTGTGTGGCTATAGACATGCCCGGGTCCCCACAGAGATAGTGTGTGATTATAGACATGCCCAGGTCCCTACAGAGATAGTGTGTGTTTATAGAGATGTTGAGGTCCCCACAGAGATGGTGTGTGACTATAGTATTACCACAGACATGACTGACATTGCTGACATTCCAATAAAAGACATGACATTCCTGATATTCCATTAAAAGACATGATATTCCTGACATTCCTGACATTCCTTACATTCCATTTAAAAGACATGACATTCCTGACATTCCATTAAAAGACATGACATTCCTGATATTCCTGACATTCCTTACATTCCATTTAAAAGACATGACATTCCTGACATTCCATTAAAAGACATGACATTCCATGACATGACTGACATTTCTGACATTCCACTAAAAGGCATAACATTCCTGACATTCCATTAAAAGACATGACATTCCTGACATTCCATTTAAAAGATATGACATTCCTCACATTCCATTAAAAGACATGACATTCCATTCCAAGACATGACATTCCATTCCAAGACATGACATTCCATTCTATGACATGACATTCCTGACATTCCATTAAAATACATGACATTCCTGACATTCCATTAAAAGACATGACATTCCATTAAAAGACATGACATTCCTGACATTCCTGACATTCCATTAAAAGACATGACATTCCTGACATTCCATTAAAAGACATGACATTCCTGACATTCCATTAAAAGACATGATATTCCTGACATTCCATTAAAAGACATGACATTCTTGACATTCCATGACATGACTGACATTCCTGACATTCCATTAAAAGACATGACATTCTTGACATTCCATGACATGACTGACATTCCTGGTATTCCATGACATTACTGACATTCTGGACATTCCATTAAAAGACATGACATGACTGACATTCCTGACATTCCATTAAAAGACATGACATTCCTGACATTCCATTAAAAGACATGACATTCCTGACATTCCTGACATTCCATTAAATGACATGACATTCCATTAAAAGACATGACATTCCTGACATTCCATTAAAAGACATGACATTCCTGACATTCCATGACATGACTGACATTCCTGACATTCCATTAAAAGACGTGATATTCCTGACATTCCATTAAAAGACATGACATTCCATTTACAATACATGACATTCCTGATATTCCATGACATGACTGACATTCCTGACATTCCATTAAAAGACATGGTATTCTATTTCAAGACATGACATTCCATTCCAAGACATGACATTCCATTCCAAGACAAGACATTCCATTCTATGACATGACATTGCTGACATTCCATTAAAAGACATGATATTCCTGACATTCCATTAAAAAACATGACATTCCTGACATTCCATTAAAAGACATGACATTCCTGACATTCCATGACATGACTGACATTCCTGACATTCCATTAAAAGACATGACATTACTGACATTCCATTAAAAGACATGACATTCCTGACATTCCTGACATTCCATTAAAAGACATGACATTCCATAAAAAAATGACATGACATTCCTGACATTCCATTAAAAGACATGATATTCCTGACATTCCATGACATGACTGACATTCCTGACATTCCATTAAAAGACATGACATTCCTGACATTCCATTAAAAGACATGACATTCCTGACATTCCATTTAAAAGACATGACATTCCTGACATTCCTGACATTACATTAAAAGACATGACATTCCATTAAAAGACATGACATTCCTGACATTCCATGACATGACTGACATTCCTGACGTTCCAATAAAAGACATGACATTCCTGACATTCCATTAAAAGACATGACATTCCTGACATTCCATTTAAAGACATGACATTCCATTCCAAGAAATGACATTCCATTCTATGATATGACAGCCCATTAAAAGACATGACATTCCTGACATTCCATTAAAAGACATGACATTCCTGACATTCCTGACATTCCTGACATTCCATTAAAAGACATGACATTCCTGACATTCCATTAAAGGACATGACATTCCTGATATTCCATTAAAATACATGACATTCCTGACATTCCTGACATTCCTGGCATTCCATTAAAAGACATGATATTCCTGACATTTCATTAAAAGACATGACATTCCTGACATTCCATTAAAAGACATGACATTCCTGACATTCCATTTAAAAGACATGACATTCCATTAAAAGACATGACATTCCATTAAAAGACATGACATGACATTCCATTCCAAGACATGACATTCCATTCCAAGACATGACATTCCATTCTATGACATGACATTCCTGACATTCCATTAAAAGACATGACATTCCTGACATTCCATTAAAAGACATGACATTCCTGACATTCCATGACATGACTGACATTCCTGACATTCCATTAAAAGACATGACATTCCTGACATTCTTGACATTCCATGACATGACTGACATTCCTGACATTCCATTAAAAGACATGACATTCCTGACATTCCATGACATGACTGACATTCCTGACATTCCAATAAAAGACATGACATTCCTGACATTCCATTAAAAGACATGACATTCCATTCAAAGACATGACATTCCATTCTATGACATGACATTCCTGACATTCCTGACATTCCATTAAGACATGACATTCCTGACATTCCATTAAAAGACATGACATTCCTGACATTCCATGACATGACTGACATTCCTGAATTCTATTAAAAAACATGACATTCCTGACATTCCATGACATGACTGACATTCCAATAAAAGACATGACATTCCTGACATTCAATTTAAAGACATGACATTCTTGACATTCCATTAAAAGACATGACATTCCTGACATTCCTGACATTCCATTCAAAGACATGACATTCCTGACATTCCATTAAAAGACATGACATTCCATTACAAGAAATGAAATTGCTGACATTCCATGAAAAGACATGACATTCCTGACATTCCATGACATAACTGACATTCCTGACATTCCATGACATGACTGACATTCCTGACATTCCATTAAAAGACACAACATTCCTAACATTCCATTAAAAGACATGACATGACTGACATTCCTGACATTCCATTAAAAGACATGACATTCCCGACATTCCATTAAAAGACATGACATTCCTGACATTCCATTAAAAGACATGACATTCCTGACATTCCATTAAAAGACATGACATTCCTGACATTCCATTTAAAAGACATGACATTCCTGACATTCCATGACATGACTGACATTCCTGACATTCCATTAAAAGACATGACGTTCCTGACATTCCTGATATTCCATTAAAAGACATGGCATTCCATTCCAAGACATGATATTCCATTCCAAGACATGACATTCCATTCCAAGACATGACATTCCATTCTATGACATGACATTCCTGACATTCCATTCTATGACATGATATTCCTGACATTCCATTAAAAGATATGACATTCCTCACATTCCTCACATTCCATTATAAGACATGACATTCCAGATATTCCATTTAAAAGACATGACATTCCTGACATTCCATGACATGACTGACATTCCTGACATTCCATTAAAAGACATGACGTTCCTGACATTCCTGATATTCAATTAAAAGACATGGCATTCCATTCCAAGACATGATATTCCATTCCAAGACATGACATTCCATTCCAAGACATGACATTCCTGACATTCCAAGACATGACTGACATTCCTGACATTCCATTAAAAGACATGACATGACTGACATTCCTGACATTCCATTAAAAGACATGACATTCCTGACATTCCATTAAAAGACATGACATTCCTGACATTTCTGACATTCCATTAAAAGACATGATATTCCATTCCATTCCAAGACATGATATTCCATTCCAAGACATGACATTCCAGTCTATGACATGACATTCCTGACATTCCATTCTATGACATGACATTCCTGACATTCCATTAAAAGACATGATATTCCTGACATTCCTGACATTCCATTACAAGACATGACATTCCTGAAATTCAATTAAGACATGACATTCCTGACATTCCATGACATGACTGACATTCCTGACATTCCATTAAAAGATATGACATTCCTGACATTCCATGACATGACTGACATTCCAAGACATGACTGACATTCCTGACATTCCATTAAAAGACATGACATGACTGACATTCCTGACATTCCATTAAAAGACATGACATTACTGACATTCCATTAAAAGACATGACATTCCTGACATTCCTGACATTCCATTAAAAGACATGACATTCCATAAAAAAATGACATGACATTCCTGACATTCCATTAAAAGACATGACATTCCTGACATTCCATGACATGACTGACATTCCTGACATTCCATTAAAAGACATGACATTACTGACATTCCATTAAAAGACATGACATTCCTGACATTCCATTTAAAAGACATGACATTCCTGACATTCCTGACATTCCATTAAAAGACATGACATTCCATTAAAAGACATGACATTCCTGACATTCCATGACATGACTGACATTCCTGACATTCCAATAAAAGACATGACATTCCTGACATTCCATTAAAAGACATGACATTCCTGACATTCCATTTAAAGACATGACATTCCATTCCAAGAAATGACATTCCATTCTATGACATGACAGCCCATTAAAAGACATGACATTCCTGACATTCCATTAAAAGACATGACATTCCTGACATTCCATTAAAAGACATGACATTCCTGACATTCCTGACATTCCAGACATTCCATTAAAAGACATGACATTCCTGACATTCCATTAAAGGACATGACATTCCTGATATTCCATTAAAAGACATGACATTCCTGACATTCCTGACATTCCTGGCATTCCATTAAAAGACATGATATTCCTGACATTCCATTAAAAGACATGACATTCCTGATATTCCATTAAAAGACATGACATTCCTGACATTCCATTTAAAAGACATGACATTCCTGACATTCCATTAAAAGACATGACATTCCATTAAAAGACATGACATGACATTCCATTCCAAGACATGACATTCCATTCCAAGACATGACATTCCATTCTATGACATGACATTCCTGACATTCCATTAAAAGACATGACATTCCTGACATTCCATTAAAAGACATGACATTCCTGACATTCCTGACATTCCATTAAAAGACATGACATTCCTGACATTCCATTAAAAGACATGACATTCCTGACATTCCATGACATGACTGACATTCCTGACATTCCATTAAAAGACATGACATTCCTGACATTCCTGACATTCCATTAAAAGACATGGCATTCAATTCCAAGACATGACATTCCATTCCAAGACATGACATTCCATTCCAAGACAAGACATTCCATTCTATGACATGACATTCCTGACATTCCATTAAAAGACATGATATTCCTGACATTCCATGACATGACTGACATTGCTGACATTCCATTAAAAGAAATGACATTCCTGACATTCCATTAAAAAACATGACATTCCTGACATTCCATTAAAAGACATGACATTCCTGACATTCCATGACATGACTGACATTCCTGACATTCCATTAAAAGACATGACATTACTGACATTCCATTAAAAGACATGACATTCCTGACATTCCTGACATTCCATTAAAAGACATGACATTCCATAAAAAAATGACATGACATTCCTGACATTCCATTAAAAGACATGATATTCCTGACATTGCATGACATGACTGACATTCCTGACATTCCATTAAAAGACATGACATTCCTGACATTCCATTAAAAGACATGACATTCCTGACATTCCATTTAAAAGACATGACATTCCTGACATTCCTGACATTACATTAAAAGACATGACATTCCATTAAAAGACATGACATTCCTGACATTCCATGACATGACTGACATTCCTGACATTCCAATAAAAGACATGACATTCCTGACATTCCATTAAAAGACATGACATTCCTGACATTCCATTTAAAGACATGACATTCCATTCCAAGAAATGACATTCCATTCTATGACATGACAGCCCATTAAAAGACATGACATTCCTGACATTCCATTAAAAGACATGACATTCCTGACATTCCTGACATTCCTGAAATTCCATTAAAAGACATGACATTCCTGACATTCCATTAAAGGACATGACATTCCTGATATTCCATTAAAATACATGACATTCCTGACATTCCTGACATTCCTGGCATTCCATTAAAAGACATGATATTCCTGACCTTCCATTAAAAGACATGACAATCCTGACATTCCATTAAAAGACATGACATTCCTGACATTCCATTTAAAAGACATGACATTCCTGACATTCCATTAAAAGACATGACATTCCATTAAAAGACATGACATGACATTCCATTCCAAGACATGACATTCCATTCCAAGACATGACATTCCATTCTATGACATGACATTCCTGACATTCCATTAAAAGACATGACATTCCTGACATTCCATTAAAAGACATGACATTCCTGACATTCCATGACATGACTGACATTTCTGACATTCCATTAAAAGACATGACATTCCTGACATTCTTGACATTCCATGACATGGCTGACATTCCTGACATTCCATTAAAAGACATGACATTCCTGACATTCCATGACATGACTGACATTCCTGACATTCCAATAAAAGACATGACATTCCTGACATTCCATTAAAAGACATGACATTCCATTCAAAGACATGACATTCCATTCTATGACATGACATTCCTGACATTCCATTAAAAGACATGACATTCCTGACATTCCATTAAAAGACATGACATTCCTGACATTCCATGACATGACTGACATTCCTGAATTCTATTAAAAAACATGACATTCCTGACATTCCTGACATTCCATGACATGACTGACATTCCAATAAAAGACTTGACATTCCTGACATTCAATTTAAAGACATGACATTCTTGACATTCCATTAAAAGACGTGACATTCCTGACGTTCCTGACATTCCATTCAAAGACATGACATTCCTGACATTCCATTAAAAGACATGACATTCCATTACAAGACATGAAATTGCTGACATTCCATGAAAAGACATGACATTCCTGACATTCCATGACATGACTGACATTCCTGACATTCCATTAAAAGACATGACATTCTTGACACTCCATTAAAAGACATGATATTCCTGACATTCCATTTAAAAGATGACATTCCTGACATTCCATGACATGACTGACATTCCTGATATTCCATTAAAAGACATGACATTCCTGACATTCCTGACATTCCATTAAAAGACATGGCATTCAATTCCAAGACATGACATTCCATTCCAAGACATGACATTCCATTCCAAGACAAGACATTCCATTCTATGACATGACATTCCTGACATTCCATTAAAAGACATGATATTCCTGACATTCCATGACATGACTGACATTGCTGACATTCCATTAAAAGAAATGACATTCCTCACATTCCATTAAAAAACATGACATTCCTGACATTCCATTAAAAGACATGACATTCCTGACATTCCATGACATGACTGACATTCCTGACATTCCATTAAAAGACATGACATTACTGACATTCCATTAAAAGACATGACATTCCTGACATTCCTGACATTCCATTAAAAGACATGACATTCCATAAAAAAATGACATGACATTCCTGACATTCCATTAAAAGACATGATATTCCTGACATTCCATGACATGACTGACATTCCTGACATTCCATTAAAAGACATGACATTCCTGACATTCCATTAAAAGACATGACATTCCTGACATTCCATTTAAAAGACATGACATTCCTGACATTCCTGACATTACATTAAAAGACATGACATTCCATTAAAAGGCATGACATTCCTGACATTCCATGACATGACTGACATTCCTGACATTCCAATAAAAGACATGACATTCCTGACATTCCATTAAAAGACATGACATTCCTGACATTCCATTTAAAGACATGACATTCCATTCCAAGAAATGACATTCCATTCTATGACATGACAGCCCATTAAAAGACATGACATTCCTGACATTCCATTAAAAGACATGACATTCCTGACATTCCTGACATTCCTGACATTCCATTAAAAGACATGACATTCCTGACATTCCATTAAAGGACATGACATTCCTGATATTCCATTAAAATACATGACATTCCTGACATTCCTGACATTCCTGGCATTCCATTAAAAGACATGATATTCCTGACATTCCATTAAAAGACATGACATTCCTGACATTCCATTAAAAGACATGACATTCCTGACATTCCATTAAAAGACATGACATTCCATTAAAAGACATGACATTCCATTCCAAGACATGACATTCCATTCCAAGACATGACATTCCATTCTATGACATGACATTCCTGACATTCCATTAAAAGACATGACATTCCTGACATTCCATTAAAAGACATGACATTCCTGACATTCCATGACATGACTGACATTCCTGACATTCCATTAAAAGACATGACATTCCTGACATTCTTGACATTCCATGACATGACTGACATTCCTGACATTCCATTAAAAGACATGACATTCCTGACATTCCATGACATGACTGACATTCCTGACATTCCAATAAAAGACATGACATTCCTGACATTCCATTAAAAGACATGACATTCCATTCAAAGACATGACATTCCATTCTATGACATGACATTCCTGACATTCCTGACATTCCATTAAAAGACATGACATTCCTGACATTCCATTAAAAGACATGACATTCCTGACATTCCATGACATGACTGACATTCCTGAATTCTATTAAAAAACATGACATTCCTGACATTCCTGACATTCCATGACATGACTGACATTCCATTAAAAGACATGACATTCCTGACATTCCTGACATTCCATTCAAAGACATGACTTTCCTGACATTCCATTAAAAGACATGACATTCCATTACAAGACATGAAATTGCTGACATTCCATGAAAAGACATGACATTCCTGACATTCCATGACATAACTGACATTCCTGACATTCCATGACATGACTGACATTCCTGACATTCCATTAAAAGACACAACATTCCTAACATTCCATTAAAAGACATGACATGACTGACATTCCTGACATTCCATTAAAAGACATGACATTCCCGACATTCCATTAAAAGACATGACATTCCTGACATTCCATTAAAAGACATGACATTCTTGACATTCCATTAAAAGACATGACATTCCTGACATTCCATTTAAAAGACATGACATTCCTGACATTCCATGACATGACTGACATTCCTGACATTCCATTAAAAGACATGATGTTCCTGACATTCCTGATATTCCATTAAAAGACATGGCATTCCATTCCAAGACATGATATTCCATTCCAAGACATGACATTCCATTCCAAGACATGACATTCCATTCTATGACATGACATTCCTGACATTCCATTCTATGACATGATATTCCTGACATTCCATTAAAAGATATGACATTCCTCACATTCCTCACATTCCATTACAAGACATGACATTCCTGACATTCCATTAAAAGACATGACATTCCTGACATTCCATGACATGACTGACATTCCTGACATTCCATTAAAAGACATGACATTCCTGACATTCTTGACATTCCATGACATGACTGACATTCCTGACATTCCATTAAAAGACATGACATTCCTGACATTCCATTAAAAGACATGACATTCCATTCAAAGACATGACATTCCTTTCTATGACATGACATTCCTGACATTCCTGACATTCCATTAAAAGACATGACATTCCTGACATTCCATTAAAAGACATGACATTCCTGACATTCCATGACATGACTGACATTCCTGAATTCTATTAAAAAACATGACATTCCTGACATTCCTGACATTCCATGACATGACTGACATTCCATTAAAAGACATGACATTCCTGACATTCCTGACATTCCATTCAAAGACATGACTTTCCTGACATTCCATTAAAAGACATGACATTCCATTACAAGACATGAAATTGCTGACATTCCATGAAAAGACATGACATTCCTGACATTCCATGACATAACTGACATTCCTGACATTCCATGACATGACTGACATTCCTGACATTCCATTAAAAGACACAACATTCCTAACATTCCATTAAAAGACATGACATGACTGACATTCCTGACATTCCATTAAAAGACATGACATTCCCGACATTCCATTAAAAGACATGACATTCCTGACATTCCATTAAAAGACATGACATTCTTGACATTCCATTAAAAGACATGACATTCCTGACATTCCATTTAAAAGACATGACATTCCTGACATTCCATGACATGACTGACATTCCTGACATTCCATTAAAAGACATGATGTTCCTGACATTCCTGATATTCCATTAAAAGACATGGCATTCCATTCCAAGACATGATATTCCATTCCAAGACATGACATTCCATTCCAAGACATGACATTCCATTCTATGACATGACATTCCTGACATTCCATTC
Organism: Triturus cristatus; assembly: GCF_964204655.1. Taxonomy (NCBI): domain Eukaryota; kingdom Metazoa; phylum Chordata; class Amphibia; order Caudata; family Salamandridae; genus Triturus; species Triturus cristatus. Next base: position 103,910,482 of record NC_140595.1, on the reverse strand, counting down.
TATGACATGATATTCCTGACATTCCATTAAAAGATATGACATTCCTCACATTCCTCACATTCCATTACAAGACATGACATTCCTGACATTCCATTAAAAGACATGACATTCCTGACATTCCATGACATGACTGACATTCCTGACATTCCATTAAAAGACATGACATTCCTGACATTCCAAGACATGACTGACATTCCTGACATTCCATTAAAAGACATGACATGACTGACATTCCTGACATTCCATTAAAAGACATGACATTCCTGACATTCCATTAAAAGACATGACATTCCTGACATTCCTGACATTCCATTAAAAGACATGACATTCCATTCCAAGACATGATATTCCATTCCAAGACATGACATTCCAGTCTATGACATGACATTCCTGACATTCCATTCTATGACATGACATTCCTGACATTCCATTAAAAGACATGATATTCCTGACATTCCTGACATTCCATTACAAGACATGACATTCCTGAAATTCCATTAAAAGACATGACATTCCTGACATTCCATGACATGACTGACATTCCTGACATTCCATTAAAAGATATGACATTCCTGACATTCCATGACATGACTGACATTCCTGACATTCCAAGACATGACTGACATTCCTGACATTCCATTAAAAGACATGACATGACTGACATTCCTGATATTCCATTAAAAGACATGACATTACTGACATTCCATTAAAAGACATGACATTCCTGACATTCCTGACATTCCTGACATTCCATTAAAAGACATGACATTCCCTAAAAAAATGAAATGACATTCCTCACATTCCATTAAAAGACATGACATTCCTGACATTCCATGACATGACTGACATTCCTGACATTCCATTAAAAGACATGACATTCTTGACATTCCATTAAAAGACATGACATTCCTGACATTCCATTTAAAAGACATGACGTTCCTGACATTCCTGACATTACATTAAAAGACATGACATTCCATTAAAAGACATGCCATTCCTGACATTCCATGACATGACTGACATTCCTGACATTCCAATAAAAGACATGACATTCCTGACATTCCATTAAAAGACATGACATTCCTGACATTCCATTTAAATACATGACATTCCATTCCAAGAAATGACATTCCATTCTATGACATGACAGCCCATTAAAAGACATGACATTCCTGACATTCCATTAAAAGACATGACATTCCTGACATTCCATTAAAAGACATGACATTCTTGACATTCCTGACATTCCTGACATTCCATTAAAAGACATGACATTCCTGACATTCCATTAAAGGACATGACATTCCTGATATTCCATTAAAAGACATGACATTCCTGACATTCCTGACATTCCTGACATTCCATTAAAAGACATGACATTCCTGACATTCCATTAAAAGACATGACATTCCTGATATTCCTGACATTCCATTACAAGACATGACATTCCAGACATTCCATTAAAAGACATGACATTCCTGACATTCCATGACATGACTGACATTCCTGACATTCCATTAAAAGACATGACATTCCTGACATTCCATGACATGACTGACATTCCTGACATTCCATGATATGACTGACATTCCTGACATTCCATTAAAAGACATGACATTCCTGACATTCCATTAAAAGACATGACATTCCTGACATTCCTGACATTCCATTAAAAGACATGACATTCCTGATATTCCATTAAAAGACATGATATTCCTGACATTCCATTAAAAGACATGACATTCCTGACATTCCATGACATGACTGACATTCCTGACATTCCATTAAAAGACATGACATTCTTGACACTCCATTAAAAGACATGATATTCCTAACATTCCATTTAAAAGACATGACATTCCTGACATTCCATGACATGACTGACATTCCTGACATTCCATTAAAAGACATGACATTCCTGACATTCCTGACATTCCATTAAAAGACATGGCATTCCATTCCAAGACATGACATTCCATTCCAAGACATGACATTCCATTCCAAGACAAGACATTCCATTCTATGACATGACATTCCTGACATTCCATTAAAAGACATGACATTCTTGACATTCCATTAAAAGACATGACATTCCTGACATTCCATTAAAAGACATGATATTCCTGACATTCCATTAAAAGACATGACATTCTTGACATTCCATGACATGACTGACATTCCTGACATTCCATTAAAAGACATGACATTCTTGACATTCCATGACATGACTGACATTCCTGGCATTCCATGACATTACTGACATTCTGGACATTCCATTAAAAGACATGACATGACTGACATTCCTGACATTCCATTAAAAGACATGACATTCCTGACATTCCATTAAAAGACATGACATTCCTGACATTCCTGACATTCCATTAAATGACATGACATTCCATTAAAAGACATGACATTCCTGACATTCCATTAAAAGACATGACATTCCTGACATTCCATGACATGACTGACATTCCTGACATTCCATTAAAAGACGTGATATTCCTGACATTCCATTAAAAGACATGACATTCCATTTACAATACATGACATTCCTGATATTCCATGACATGACTGACATTCCTGACATTCCATTAAAAGACATGACATTCCATTCCAAGACATGACATTCCATTCCAAGACAAGACATTCCATTCTATGACATGACATTCCTGACATTCCATTAAAAGACATGATATTCCTGACATTCCATGACATGACTGACATTGCTGACATTCCATTAAAAGAAATGACATTCCTGACATTCCATTAAAAAACATGACATTCCTGACATTCCATTAAAAGACATGACATTCCTGACATTCCATGACATGACTGACATTCCTGACATTCCATTAAAAGACATGCCATTACTGACATTCCATTAAAAGTCATGACATTCCTGACATTCCTGACATTCCATTAAAAGACATGACATTCCATAACAAAATGACATGACATTCCTGACATTCCATTAAAAGACATGATATTCCTGACATTCCATGACATGACTGACATTCCTGACATTCCATTAAAAGACATGACATTCCTGACATTCCATTAAAAGACATGACATTCCTGACATTCCATTTAAAAGACATGACATTCCTGACATTCCTGACATTACATTAAAAGACATGACATTCCATTAAAAGACATGACATTCCTGACATTCCATGACATGACTGACATTCCTGACATTCCAATAAAAGACATGACATTCTTGACATTCCATTAAAAGACATGACATTCCTGACATTCCATTTAAAGACATGACATTCCATTCCAAGAAATGACATTCCATTCTATGACATGACAGCCCATTAAAAGACATGACATTCCTGACATTCCATTAAAAGACATGACATTCCTGACATTCCTGACATTCCATTAAAAGACATGACATTCCTGACATTCCATTAAAGGACATGACATTCCTGATATTCCATTAAAATGCATGACATTCCTGACATTCCTGACATTCCTGGCATTCCATTAAAAGACATGATATTCCTGACATTCCATTAAAAGACATGACATTCCTGACATTCCATTAAAAGACATGACATTCCTGACATTCCATTTCAAAGACATGACATTCCTGACATTCCATTTAAAGACATGACATTCCATTAAAAGACATGACATGACATTCCATTCCAAGACATGACATTCCATTCCAAGACATGACATTCCATTCTATGACATGACATTCCTGACATTCCATTAAAAGACATGACATTCCTGACATTCCATTAAAAGACATGACATTCCTGACATTCCATGACATGACTGACATTCCTGACATTCCATTAAAAGACATGACATTCCTGACATTCTTGACATTCCATGACATGACTGACATTCCTGACATTCCATTAAAAGACATGACATTCCTGATATTCCATGACATGACTGACATTCCTGACATTCCAATAAAAGACATGACATTCCTGACATTCCATTAAAAGACATGACATTCCATTCAAAGACATGACATTCCATTCTATGACATGAAATTCCTGACATTCCTGACATTCCATTAAAAGACATGACATTCCTGACATTCCATTAAAAGACATGACATTCCTGACATTCCATGACATGACTGACATTCCTGAATTCTATTAAAAAACATGACATTCCTGACATTCCTGACATTCCATGACATGACTGACATTCCAATAAAAGACATGACATTCCTGACATTCAATTTAAAGACATGACATTCTTGACATTCCATTAAAAGACATGACATTCCTGACATTCCTGACATTCCATTCAAAGACATGACATTCCTGACATTCCATTAAAAGACATGACATTCCATTACAAGACATGAAATTGCTGACATTCCATGAAAAGACATGACATTCCTGACATTCCATGACATAACTGACATTCCTGACATTCCATGACATGACTGACATTCCTGACATTCCATTAAAAGACACAACATTCCTACCATTCCATTAAAAGACATGACATGATTGACATTCCTGACATTCCATTAAAAGACATGACATTCCCGACATTCCATTAAAAGACATGACATTCCTGACATTCCATTAAAAGACATGACATTCCTGACATTCCATTAAAATACATGACATTCCTGACATTCCATGACATGACTGACATTCCTGACATTCCATTAAAAGACATGACGTTCCTGACATTCCTGATATTCCATTAAAAGACATGGCATTCCATTCCAAGACATGATATTCCATTCCAAGACATGACATTCCATTCCAAGACATGACATTCCATTCTATGACATGACATTCCTGACATTCCATTCTATGACATGATATTCCTGACATTCCATTAAAAGATATGACATTCCTCACATTCCTCACATTCCATTACAAGACATGACATTCCTGACATTCCATTTAAAAGACATGACATTCCTGACATTCCATGACATGACTGACATTCCTGACATTCCATTAAAAGACATGACGTTCCTGACATTCCTGATATTCCATTAAAAGACATGGCATTCCATTCCAAGACATGATATTCCATTCCAAGACATGACATTCCATTCCAAGACATGACATTCCTGACATTCCAAGACATGACTGACATTCCTGACATTCCATTAAAAGACATGACATGACTGACATTCCTGACATTCCATTAAAAGACATGACATTCCTGACATTCCATTAAAAGACATGACATTCCTGACATTTCTGACATTCCATTAAAAGACATGATATTCCATTCCATTCCAAGACATGATATTCCATTCCAAGACATGACATTCCAGTCTATGACATGACATTCCTGACATTCCATTCTATGACATGACATTCCTGACATTCCATTAAAAGACATGATATTCCTGACATTCCTGACATTCCATTACAAGACATGACATTCCTGAAATTCAATTAAAAGACATGACATTCCTGACATTCCATGACATGACTGACATTCCTGACATTCCATTAAAAGATATGACATTCCTGACATTCCATGACATGACTGACATTCCTGACATTCCAAGACATGACTGACATTCCTGACATTCCATTAAAAGACATGACATGACTGACATTCCTGACATTCCATTAAAAGACATGACATTACTGACATTCCATTAAAAGACATGACATTCCTGACATTCCTGACATTCCATTAAAAGACATGACATTCCATAAAAAAATGACATGACATTCCTGACATTCCATTAAAAGACATGACATTCCTGACATTCCATGACATGACTGACATTCCTGACATTCCATTAAAAGACATGACATTCCTGACATTCCATTAAAAGACATGACATTCCTGACATTCCATTTAAAAGACATGACATTCCTGACATTCCTGACATTACATTAAAAGACATGACATTCCATTAAAAGACATGACATTCCTGACATTCCATGACATGACTGACATTCCTGACATTCCAATAAAAGACATGACATTCCTGACATTCCATTAAAAGACATGACATTCCTGACATTCCATTTAAAGAGATGACATTCCATTCCAAGAAATGACATTCCATTCTATGACATGACAGCCCATTAAAAGACATGACATTCCTGACATTCCATTAAAAGACATGACATTCCTGACATTCCATTAAAAGACATGACATTCCTGACATTCCTGACATTCCTGACATTCCATTAAAAGACATGACATTCCTGACATTCCATTAAAGGACATGACATTCCTGATATTCCATTAAAAGACATGACATTCCTGACATTCCTGGCATTCCATTAAAAGACATGATATTCCTGACATTCCATTAAAAGACATGACATTCCTGACATTCCATTAAAAGACATGACATTCCTGACATTCCATTTAAAAGACATGACATTCCTGACATTCCATTAAAAGACATGACATTCCATTAAAAGACATGACATGACATTCCATTCCAAGACATGACATTCCATTCCAAGACATGACATTCCATTCTATGACATGACATTCCTGACATTCCATTAAAAGACATGACATTCCTGACATTCCATTAAAAGACATGACATTCCTGACATTCCATTAAAAGACATGACATTCCTGACATTCCTGACATTCCATTAAAAGACATGACATAACTAACATTCCATTAAAAGACATGACATTCCTGACATTCCATGACATGACTGACATTCCTGACATTCCATTAAAAGACATGACATTCTTGACACTCCATTAAAAGACATGATATTCCTGACATTCCATTTAAAAGACATGACATTCCTGACATTCCATGACATGACTGACATTCCTGACATTCCATTAAAAGACATGACATTCCTGACATTCCTGACATTCCATTAAAAGACATGGCATTCAATTCCAAGACATGACATTCCATTCCAAGACATGACATTCCATTCCAAGACAAGACATTCCATTCTATGACATGACATTCCTGACATTCCATTAAAATACATGATATTCCTGACATTCCATGACATGACTGACATTGCTGACATTCCATTAAAAGAAATGACATTCCTGACATTCCATTAAAAAACATGACATTCCTGACATTCCATTAAAAGACATGACATTCCTGACATTCCATGACATGACTGACATTCCTGACATTCCATTAAAAGACATGACATTACTGACATTCCATTAAAAGACATGACATTCCTGACATTCCTGACATTCCATTAAAAGACATGACATTCCATAAAAAAATGACATGACATTCCTGACATTCCATTAAAAGACATGATATTCCTGACATTCCATGACATGACTGACATTCCTGACATTCCATTAAAAGACATGACATTCCTGACATTCCATTAAAAGACATGACATTCCTGACATTCCATTTAAAAGACATGACATTCCTGACATTCCTGACATTACATTAAAAGACATGACATTCCATTAAAAGACATGACATTCCTGACATTCCATGACATGACTGACATTCCTGACATTCCAATAAAAGACATGACATTCCTGACATTCCATTAAAAGACATGACATTCCTGACATTCCATTTAAAGACATGACATTCCATTCCAAGAAATGACATTCCATTCTATGACATGACAGCCCATTAAAAGACATGACATTCCTGACATTCCATTAAAAGACATGACATTCCTGACATTCCTGACATTCCTGACATTCCATTAAAAGACATGACATTCCTGACATTCCATTAAAGGACATGACATTCCTGATATTCCATTAAAATACATGATATTCCTGACATTCCTGACATTCCTGGCATTCCATTAAAAGACATGATATTCCTGACATTCCATTAAGACATGACAATCCTGACATTCCATTAAAAGACATGACATTCCTGACATTCCATTTAAAAGACATGACATTCCTGACATTCCATTAAAAGACATGACATTCCATTAAAAGACATGACATGACATTCCATTCCAAGACATGACATTCCATTCCAAGACATGACATTCCATTCTATGACATGACATTCCTGACATTCCATTAAAAGACATGACATTCCTGACATTCCATTAAAAGACATGACATTCCTGACATTCCATGACATGACTGACATTCCTGACATTCCATTAAAAGACATGACATTCCTGACATTCTTGACATTCCATGACATGACTGACATTCCTGACATTCCATTAAAAGACATGACATTCCTGACATTCCATGACATGACTGACATTCCTGACATTCCAATAAAAGACATGACATTCCTGACATTCCATTCAAAGACATGACATTCCATTCTATGACATGACATTCCTGACATTCCTGACATTCCATTAAAAGACATGACATTCCTGACATTCCATTAAAAGACATGACATTCCTGACATTCCATGACATGACTGACATTCCTGAATTCTATTAAAAAACATGACATTCCTGACATTCCATGACATGACTGACATTCCAATAAAAGACATGACATTCCTGACATTCAATTTAAAGACATGACATTCTTGACATTCCATTAAAAGACGTGACATTCCTGACGTTCCTGACATTCCATTCAAAGACATGACATTCCTGACATTCCATTAAAAGACATGACATTCCATTACAAGACATGAAATTGCTGACATTCCATGAAAATACATGACATTCCTGACATTCCATGACATGACTGACATTCCTGACATTCCATTAAAAGACATGACATTCTTGACACTCCATTAAAAGACATGATATTCCTGACATTCCATTTAAAAGACATGACATTCCTGACATTCCATGACATGACTGACATTCCTGACATTCCATTAAAAGACATGACATTCCTGACATTCCTGACATTCCATTAAAAGACATGGCATTCAATTCCAAGACATGACATTCCATTCCAAGACATGACATTCCATTCCAAGACAAGACATTCCATTCTATGACATGACATTCCTGACATTCCATTAAAAGACATGATATTCCTGACATTCCATGACATGACTGACATTGCTGACATTCCATTAAAAGAAATGACATTCCTGACATTCCATTAAAAAACATGACATTCCTGACATTCCATTAAAAGACATGACATTCCTGACATTCCATGACATGACTGATATTCCTGACATTCCATTAAAAGACATGACATTACTGACATTCCATTAAAAGACATGACATTCCTGACATTCCTGACATTCCATTAAAAGACATGACATTCCATAAAAAAATGACATGACATTCCTGACATTCCATTAAAAGACATGATATTCCTGACATTCCATGACATGACTGACATTCCTGACATTCCATTAAAAGACATGACATTCCTGACATTCCATTTAAAAGACATGACATTCCTGACATTCCTGACATTACATTAAAAGACATGACATTCCATTAAAAGACATGACATTCCTGACATTCCATGACATGACTGACATTCCTGACATTCCAATAAAAGACATGACATTCCTGACATTCCATTAAAAGACATGACATTCCTGACATTCCATTTAAAGACATGACATTCCATTCCAAGAAATGACATTCCATTCTATGACATGACAGCCCATTAAAAGACATGATATTCCTGACATTCCATTAAAAGACATGACATTCCTGACATTCCTGACATTCCATTAAAAGACATGACATTCCTGACATTCCATTAAAAGACATGACATTCCTGACATTCCATTAAAAGACATGACATTCCTGACATTCCTGACATTCCATTAAAAGACATGACATAACTAACATTCCATTAAAAGACATGACATTCCTGACATTCCATGACATGACTGACATTCCTGACATTCCATTAAAAGACATGACATTCTTGACACTCCATTAAAAGACATGATATTCCTGACATTCCATTTAAAAGACATGACATTCCTGACATTCCATGACATGACTGACATTCCTGACATTCCATTAAAAGACATGACATTCCTGACATTCCTGACATTCCATTAAAAGACATGGCATTCAATTCCAAGACATGACATTCCATTCCAAGACATGACATTCCATTCCAAGACAAGACATTCCATTCTATGACATGACATTCCTGACATTCCATTAAAATACATGATATTCCTGACATTCCATGACATGACTGACATTGCTGACATTCCATTAAAAGAAATGACATTCCTGACATTCCATTAAAAAACATGACATTCCTGACATTCCATTAAAAGACATGACATTCCTGACATTCCATGACATGACTGACATTCCTGACATTCCATTAAAAGACATGACATTACTGACATTCCATTAAAAGACATGACATTCCTGACATTCCATGACATGACTGACATTCCTGACATTCCATTAAAAGACATGACATTACTGACATTCCATTAAAAGACATGACATTCCTGACATTCCTGACATTCCATTAAAAGACATGACATTCCATAAAAAAATGACATGACATTCCTGACATTCCATTAAAAGACATGATATTCCTGACATTCCATGACATGACTGACATTCCTGACATTCCATTAAAAGACATGACATTCCTGACATTCCATTAAAAGACATGACATTCCTGACATTCCATTTAAAAGACATGACATTCCTGACATTCCTGACATTACATTAAAAGACATGACATTCCATTAAAAGACATGACATTCCTGACATTCCATGACATGACTGACATTCCTGACATTCCAATAAAAGACATGACATTCCTGACATTCCATTAAAAGACATGACATTCCTGACATTCCATTTAAAGACATGACATTCCATTCCAAGAAATGACATTCCATTCTATGACATGACAGCCCATTAAAAGACATGACATTCCTGACATTCCATTAAAAGACATGACATTCCTGACATTCCTGACATTCCTTACATTCCATTAAAAGACATGACATTCCTGACATTCCATTAAAGGACATGACATTCCTGATATTCCATTAAAATACATGATATTCCTGACATTCCTGACATTCCTGGCATTCCATTAAAAGACATGATATTCCTGACATTCCATTAAGACATGACAATCCTGACATTCCATTAAAAGACATGACATTCCTGACATTCCATTTAAAAGACATGACATTCCTGACATTCCATTAAAAGACATGACATTCCATTAAAAGACATGACATGACATTCCATTCCAAGACATGACATTCCATTCCAAGACATGACATTCCATTCTATGACATGACATTCCTGACATTCCATTAAAAGACATGACATTCCTGACATTCCATTAAAAGACATGACATTCCTGACATTCCATGACATGACTGACATTCCTGACATTCCATTAAAAGACATGACATTCCTGACATTCTTGACATTCCATGACATGACTGACATTCCTGACATTCCATTAAAAGACATGACATTCCTGACATTCCATGACATGACTGACATTCCTGACATTCCAATAAAAGACATGACATTCCTGACATTCCATTCAAAGACATGACATTCCATTCTATGACATGACATTCCTGACATTCCTGACATTCCATTAAAAGACATGACATTCCTGACATTCCATTAAAAGACATGACATTCCTGACATTCCATGACATGACTGACATTCCTGAATTCTATTAAAAAACATGACATTCCTGACATTCCATGACATGACTGACATTCCAATAAAAGACATGACATTCCTGACATTCAATTTAAAGACATGACATTCTTGACATTCCATTAAAAGACGTGACATTCCTGACGTTCCTGACATTCCATTCAAAGACATGACATTCCTGACATTCCATTAAAAGACATGACATTCCATTACAAGACATGAAATTGCTGACATTCCATGAAAATACATGACATTCCTGACATTCCATGACATGACTGACATTCCTGACATTCCATTAAAAGACATGACATTCTTGACACTCCATTAAAAGACATGATATTCCTGACATTCCATTTAAAAGACATGACATTCCTGACATTCCATGACATGACTGACATTCCTGACATTCCATTAAAAGACATGACATTCCTGACATTCCTGACATTCCATTAAAAGACATGGCATTCAATTCCAAGACATGACATTCCATTCCAAGACATGACATTCCATTCCAAGACAAGACATTCCATTCTATGACATGACATTCTTGACATTCCATTAAAAGACATGATATTCCTGACATTCCATGACATGACTGACATTGCTGACATTCCATTAAAAGAAATGACATTCCTGACATTCCATTAAAAAACATGACATTCCTGACATTCCATTAAAAGACATGACATTCCTGACATTCCATGACATGACTGATATTCCTGACATTCCATTAAAAGACATGACATTACTGACATTCCATTAAAAGACATGACATTCCTGACATTCCTGACATTCCATTAAAAGACATGACATTCCATAAAAAAATGACATGACATTCCTGACATTCCATTAAAAGACATGATATTCCTGACATTCCATGACATGACTGACATTCCTGACATTCCATTAAAAGACATGACATTCCTGACATTCCATTTAAAAGACATGACATTCCTGACATTCCTGACATTACATTAAAAGACATGACATTCCATTAAAAGACATGACATTCCTGACATTCCATGACATGACTGACATTCCTGACATTCCAATAAAAGACATGACATTCCTGACATTCCATTAAAAGACATGACATTCCTGACATTCCATTTAAAGACATGACATTCCATTCCAAGAAATGACATTCCATTCTATGACATGACAGCCCATTAAAAGACATGACATTCCTGACATTCCATTAAAAGACATGACATTCCTGACATTCCTGACATTCCTGACATTCCATTAAAAGACATGACATTCCTGACATTCCATTAAAGGACATGACATTCCTGATATTCCATTAAAATACATGACATTCCTGACATTCCTGACATTCCTGGCATTCCATTAAAAGACATGATATTCCTGACATTCCATTAAAAGACATGACATTCCTGACATTCCATTAAAAGACATGACATTCCTGACATTCCATTTAAAAGACATGACATTCCTGACATTCCATTAAGACATGACATTCCATTAAAAGACATGACATGACATTCCATTCCAAGACATGACATTCCATTCCAAGACATGACATTCCATTCTATGACATGACATTCCTGACATTCCATTAAAAGACATGACATTCCTGACATTCCATTAAAAGACATGACATTCCTGACATTCCATGACATGACTGACATTCCTGACATTCCATTAAAAGACATGACATTCCTGACATTCTTGACATTCCATGATATGACTGACATTCCTGACATTCCATTAAAAGACATGACATTCCTGACATTCCATGACATGACTGACATTCCTAACATTCCAATAAAAGACATGACATTCCTGACATTCTTGACATTCCATGACATGACTGACATTCCTGACATTCCATTAAAAGACATGACATTCCTGACATTCCATGACATGACTGACATTCCTGACATTCCAATAAAAGACATGACATTCCTGACATTCCATTAAAAGACATGACATTCCATTCAAAGACATGACATTCCATTCTATGACATGACATTCCTGACATTCCTGACATTCCATTAAAAGACATGACATTCCTGACATTCCATTAAAAGACATGACATTCCTGACATTCCATGACATGACTGACATTCCTGAATTCTATTAAAAAACATGACATTCCTGACATTCCTGACATTCCATCACATGACTGACATTCCAATAAAAGACATGACATTCCTGACATTCAATTTAAAGACATGACATTCTTGACATTCCATTAAAAGACATGACATTCCTGATATTCCTGACATTCCATTCAAAGATATGACATTCCTGACATTCCATTAAAAGACATGACATTCCATTACAAGACATGAAATTGCTGACATTCCATGAAAAGACATGACATTCCTGACATTCCATGACATAACTGACATTCCTGACATTCCATGACATGACTGACATTCCTGACATTCCATTAAAAGACACAACATTCCTAACATTCCATTAAAAGACATGACATGACTGACATTCCTGACATTCCATTAAAAGACATGACATTCCCGACATTCCATTAAAAGACATGACATTCCTGACATTCCATTAAAAGACATGCCATTCCTGACATTCCATTTAAAAGACATGACATTCCTGACATTCCATGACATGACTGACATTCCTGACATTCCATTAAAAGACATGACGTTCCTGACATTCCTGATATTCCATTAAAAGACATGGCATTCCATTCCAAGACATGATATTCCATTTCAAGACATGACATTCCATTCCAAGACATGACATTCCATTCTATGACATGACATTCCTGACATTCCATTCTATGACATGATATTCCTGACATTCCATTAAAAGATATGACATTCCTCACATTCCTCACATTCCATTACAAGACATGACATTCCTGACATTCCATTAAAAGACATGACATTCCTGACATTCCATGACATGACTGACATTCCTGACATTCCATTAAAAGACATGACATTCCTGACATTCCAAGACATGACTGACATTCCTGACATTCCATTAAAAGACATGACATGACTGACATTCCTGACATTCCATTAAAAGACATGACATTCCTGACATTCCATTAAAAGACATGACATTCCTGACATTCCTGACATTCCATTAAAAGACATGACATTCCATTCCAAGACATGATATTCCATTCCAAGACATGACATTCCATTCTATGACATGACATTCCTGACATTCCATTCTATGACATGACATTCCTGACATTCCATTAAAAGACATGATATTCCTGACATTCCATGACATGACTGACATTCCTGACATTCCATTAAAAGACATGACATTCCTGACATTCCATTTAAAAGACATGACATTCCTGACATTCCTGACATTACATTAAAAGATATGACATTCCATTAAAAGACATGACATTCCTGACATTCCATGACATGACTGACATTCCTGACATTCCAATAAAAGACATGACATTCCTGACATTCCATTAAAAGACATGACATTCCTGACATTCCATTTAAAGACATGACATTCCATTCCAAGAAATGACATTCCATTCTATGACATGACAGCCCATTAAAAGACATGACATTCCTGACATTCCATTAAAAGACATGACATTCCTGACATTCCTGACATTCCTGACATTCCATTAAAAGACATGACATTCCTGACATTCCATTAAAGGACATGACATTCCTGATATTCCATTAAAATACATGACATTCCTGACATTCCTGACATTCCTGGCATTCCATTAAAAGACATGATATTCCTGACATTCCATTAAAAGACATGACATTCCTGACATTCCATTAAAAGACATGACATTCCTGACATTCCATTTAAAAGACATGACATTCCTGACATTCCATTAAGACATGACATTCCATTAAAAGACATGACATGACATTCCATTCCAAGACATGACATTCCATTCCAAGACATGACATTCCATTCTATGACATGACATTCCTGACATTCCATTAAAAGACATGACATTCCTGACATTCCATTAAAAGACATGACATTCCTGACATTCCATGACATGACTGACATTCCTGACATTCCATTAAAAGACATGACATTCCTGACATTCTTGACATTCCATGATATGACTGACATTCCTGACATTCCATTAAAAGACATGACATTCCTGACATTCCATGACATGACTGACATTCCTGACATTCCAATAAAAGACATGACATTCCTGACATTCTTGACATTCCATGACATGACTGACATTCCTGACATTCCATTAAAAGACATGACATTCCTGACATTCCATGACATGACTGACATTCCTGACATTCCAATAAAAGACATGACATTCCTGACATTCCATTAAAAGACATGACATTCCATTCAAAGACATGACATTCCATTCTATGACATGACATTCCTGACATTCCTGACATTCCATTAAAAGACATGACATTCCTGACATTCCATTAAAAGACATGACATTCCTGACATTCCATGACATGACTGACATTCCTGAATTCTATTAAAAAACATGATATTCCTGACATTCCTGACATTCCATGACATGACTGACATTCCAATAAAAGACATGACATTCCTGACATTCAATTTAAAGACATGACATTCTTGACATTCCATTAAAAGACATGACATTCCTGATATTCCTGACATTCCATTCAAAGATATGACATTCCTGACATTCCATTAAAAGACATGACATTCCATTACAAGACATGAAATTGCTGACATTCCATGAAAAGACATGACATTCCTGACATTCCATGACATAACTGACATTCCTGACATTCCATGACATGACTGACATTCCTGACATTCCATTAAAAGACACAACATTCCTAACATTCCATTAAAAGACATGACATGACTGACATTCCTGACATTCCATTAAAAGACATGACATTCCCGACATTCCATTAAAAGACATGACATTCCTGACATTCCATTAAAAGACATGCCATTCCTGACATTCCATTTAAAAGACATGACATTCCTGACATTCCATGACATGACTGACATTCCTGACATTCCATTAAAAGACATGACGTTCCTGACATTCCTGATATTCCATTAAAAGACATGGCATTCCATTCCAAGACATGATATTCCATTTCAAGACATGACATTCCATTCCAAGACATGACATTCCATTCTATGACATGACATTCCTGACATTCCATTCTATGACATGATATTCCTGACATTCCATTAAAAGATATGACATTCCTCACATTCCTCACATTCCATTACAAGACATGACATTCCTGACATTCCATTAAAAGACATGACATTCCTGACATTCCATGACATGACTGACATTCCTGACATTCCATTAAAAGACATGACATTCCTGACATTCCAAGACATGACTGACATTCCTGACATTCCATTAAAAGACATGACATGACTGACATTCCTGACATTCCATTAAAAGACATGACATTCCTGACATTCCATTAAAAGACATGACATTCCTGACATTCCTGACATTCCATTAAAAGACATGACATTCCATTCCAAGACATGATATTCCATTCCAAGACATGACATTCCAGTCTATGACATGACATTCCTGACATTCCATTCTATGACATGACATTCCTGACATTCCATTAAAAGACATGATATTCCTGACATTCCTGACATTCCATTACAAGACATGACATTCCTGAAATTCCATTAAAAGACATGACATTCCTGACATTCCATGACATGACTGACATTCCTGACATTCCATTAAAAGATATGACATTCCTGACATTCCATGACATGACTGACATTCCTGACATTCCAAGACATGACTGACATTCCTGACATTCCATTAAAAGACATGACATGACTGACATTCCTGACATTCCATTAAAAGACATGACATTACTGACATTCCATTAAAAGACATGACATTCCTGACATTCCTGACATTCCTGACATTCCATTAAAAGACATGACATTCCATAAAAAAATGACATGACATTCCTCACATTCCATTAAAAGACATGACATTCCTGACATTCCATGACATGACTGACATTCCTGACATTCCATTAAAAGACATGACATTCTTGACATTCCAATAAAAGACATGACATTCCTAACATTCCATTTAAAAGACATGACATTCCTGACATTCCTGACATTACATTAAAAGACATGACATTCCATTAAAAGACATGCCATTCCTGACATTCCATGACATGACTGACATTCCTGACATTCCAATAAAAGACATGACATTCCTGACATTCCATTAAAAGACATGACATTCCTGACATTCCATTTAAATACATGACATTCCATTCCAAGAAATGACATTCCATTCTATGACATGACAGCCCATTAAAAGACATGACATTCCTGACATTCCATTAAAAGACATGACATTCCTGACATTCCATTAAAAGACATGACATTCCTGACATTCCTGACATTCCTGACATTCCATTAAAAGACATGACATTCCTGACATTCCATTAAAGGACATGACATTCCTGATATTCCATTAAAAGACATGACATTCCTGACATTCCTGACATTCCTGACATTCCATTAAAAGACATGACATTCCTGACATTCCATTAAAAGACATGACATTCCTGATATTCCTGACATTCCATTACAAGACATGACATTCCAGACATTCCATTAAAAGACATGACATTCCTGACATTCCATGACATGACTGACATTCCTGACATTCCATTAAAAGACATGACATTCCTGACATTCCATGACATGACTGATATTCCTGACATTCCATGATATGACTGACATTCCTGACATTCCATTAAAAGACATGACATTCCTGACTTTCCATTAAAAGACATGACATTCCTGACATTCCTGACATTCCATTAAAAGACATGACATTCCTGATATTCCATTAAAAGACATGACATTCCTGACATTCCATTAAAAGACATGACATTCCTGACATTCCATGACATGACTGACATTCCTGACATTCCATTAAAAGACATGACATTCTTGACACTCCATTAAAAGACATGATATTCCTGACATTCCATTTAAAAGACATGACATTCCTGACATTCCATGACATGACTGACATTCCTGACATTCCATTAAAAGACATGACATTCCTGACATTCCTGACATTCCATTAAAAGACATGGCATTCCATTCCAAGACATGACATTCCATTCCAAGACATGACATTCCATTCCAAGACAAGACATTCCATTCTATGACATGACATTCCTGACATTCCATTAAAAGACATGATATTCCTGACATTCCATGACATGACTGACATTCCATTAAAAGAAATGACATTCCTGACATTCCATTAAAGACATGACATTCCTGACATTCCATTAAAAGACATGACATTCCTGACATTCCATGACATGACTGACATTCCTGACATTCCAATAAAAGACATGACATTCCTGACAATCCATTAAAAGACATGACATTCCATTCCAAGACATGACATTCCATTCTATGACATGGCATTCCTGACATTCCTGACATTCCATTAAAAGACATGACATTCCTGACATTCCATTAAAAGACATGACATTCCTGATGACTGACATTCCTGAATTCCATTAAAAAACATGACATTCCTGACATTCCTGACATTCCATGACATGACTGACATTCCAATAAAAGACATGACATTCCTGACATTCAATTTAAAGACATGACATTCTTGACATTCCATTAAAAGACATGACATTCCTGACATTCCTGACATTCCATTCAAAGACATGACATTCCTGACATTCCATTAAGACATGACATTCCATTACAAGACATGAAATTGCTGACATTCCATGAAAAGACATGACATTCCTGACATTCCATGACATAACTGACATTCCTGACATTCCATGACATGACTGACATTCCTGACATTCCATTAAAAGACACAACATTCCTAACATTCCATTAAAAGACATGACATGACTGACATTCCTGACATTCCATTAAAAGACATGACATTCCCGACATTCCATTAAAAGACATGACATTCCTGACATTCCATTAAAAGACATGACATTCCTGACATTCCATTAAAAGACATGACATTCCTGACATTCCATTTAAAAGACATGACATTCCTGACATTCCATGACATGACTGACATTCCTGACATTCCATTAAAAGTCATGACGTTCCTGAAATTCCTGATATTCCAATAAAAGACATGGCATTCCATTCCAAGACATGATATTCCATTCCAAGACATGACATTCCATTCCAAGACATGACATTCCTGACATTCCAGTCTATGACATGATATTCCTGACATTCCATTAAAAGATATGACATTCTTGACATTCCTCACATTCCATTACAAGACATGACATTCCTGACATTCCATTAAAAGACATGACATTCCTGACATTCCATGACATGACTGACATTCCTCACATTCCATTAAAAGACATGACATTCCTGACATTCCAAGACATGACTGACATTCCTGACATTCCATTAAAAGACATGACATGACTGACATTCCATTAAAAGACATGACATTCCTGACATTCCATTAAAAGACATGACATTCCTGACATTCCTGACATTCCATTAAAAGACATGACATTCCATTCTATGACATGATATTCCATTCCAAGACATGACATTCCAGTCTATGACATGACATTCCTGACATTCCATTCTATGACATGACATTCCTGACATTCCATTAAAAGACATGACATTCCTGACATTCCTGACATTCCATTACAAGACATGATATTCCTGAAATTCCATTAAAAGACATGACATTCCTGACATTCCATGACATGACTGACATTCCTGACATTCCATTAAAAGATATGACATTCCTGACATTCCATGACATGACTGACATTCCTGACATTCCAAGACATGACTGACATTCCTGACATTCTATTAAAAGACATGACATGACTGACATTCCTGACATTCCATTAAAAGACATGACATTACTGACATTCCATTAAAAGACATGACATTCCTGACATTCCATAAAAAAAATGACATGACATTCCTGACATTCCATTAAAAGACATGACATTCCTGACATTCCATGACATGACTGACATTCCTGACATTCCATTAAAATACATGACATTCCTGACATTCCATTAAAAGACATGACATTCCTGACATTCCATTTAAAAGACATGACATTCCTGACATTCCTGACATTACATTAAAAGACATGACATTCCATTAAAAGACATGACATTCCATTAAAAGACATGACATTCCTGACATTCCTGACATTCCAATAAAAGACATGACATTCCTGACATTCCATTAAAAGACATGACATTCCTGACATTCCATTTAAAGACATGACATTCCATTCCAAGAAATGACATTCCATTCTATGACATGACAGCCCATTAAAAGACATGACATTCCTGACATTCCATTAAAAGACATGACATTCCTGACATTTCATTAAAAGACATGACATTCCTGACATTCCTGACATTCCATTAAAAGACATGACATTCCTGACATTCCATTAAAGGACATGACATTCCTGATATTCCATTAAAAGACATGACATTCCTGACATTCCTGACATTCCTGACATTCCATTAAAAGACATGACATTCCTGACATTCCATTAAAAGACATGACATTCCTGACATTCCTGACATTCTATTACAAGACATGACATTCCAGACATTCCATTAAAAGACATGACATTCCTGACATTCCATGACATGACTGACATTCCTGACATTCCATCAAAAGACATGACATTACTGACATTCCATGACATGACTGACATTCCTGACATTCCATGATATGACTGACATTCCTGACATTCCATTAAAAGACATGACATTCCTGACATTCCATTAAAAGACATGACATTCCTGACATTCCATTAAAAGACATGACATTCCTGACATTCCATTAAAAGACATGACATTCCTGACATTCCATGACATGACTGACATTCCTGACATTCCATTAAAAGACATGACATTCTTGACATTCCATTAAAAGACATGATATTCCTGACATTCCATTTAAAAGACATGACATTCCTGACATTCCATGACATGACTGACATTCCTGACATTCCATTAAAAGACATGACATTCCTGACATTCCTGACATTCCATTAAAAGACATGGCATTCCATTCCAAGACATGACATTCCATTCCAAGACATGACATTCCATTCCAAGACAAGACATTCCATTCTATGACATGACATTCCTGACATTCCATTAAAAGACATGATATTCCTGACATTCCATGACATGACTGACATTGCTGACATTCCATTAAAAGAAATGACATTCCTGACATTCCATTAAAAGACATGACATTCCTGACATTCCATTAAAAGACATGACATTCCATTCCAAGACATGACATTCCATTCTAAGACATGACATTCCATTCTATGACATGACATTCCTGACATTCCTGACATTCCTGATATTCCATTAAAAGACATGACATTCCTGACATACCATTAAAAGACATGACATTCCTGACATTCTATGACATGACTGACATTCCTGAATTCCATTAAAAGACATGACATTCCTGACATTCCAACACATGACTGAAATTCCTGACATTCCAATAAAAGACATGACATTCCTGACATTCAATTCAAAGACATGACATTCCTGACATTCCATTAAAAGACATGACATTCCTGACATTCCTGACATTCCATTCAAAGACATGACATTCCTGACATTCCATTAAAAGACATGACATTCCATTACAAGACATGACATTCCTGACATTCCATTAAAAGACATGACATTCCTGATATTCCATGACATGACTGACATTCCTGACATTCCATGACATGACTGACATTCCTGACATTCCATTAAAAGACACGGCATTCCTGACATTCCATTAAAAGACATGACATGACTGACATTCCTGACATTCCATTAAAAGACATGACATTCCTGACAT
The DNA here is from genome assembly GCF_964204655.1 of Triturus cristatus. Lineage (NCBI taxonomy): Eukaryota > Metazoa > Chordata > Amphibia > Caudata > Salamandridae > Triturus > Triturus cristatus. The sequence goes on along the minus strand of NC_140595.1, from coordinate 103,888,068 downwards.
TCCTGACATTCCATTAAAAGACATGACATTCCTGCCATTCCATTTAAAAGACATGACATTCCTGACATTCCATTAAAAGACATGACATTCCTGACATTCTATTAAAAGACATGACATTCCATTCCAAGACATGACATTCCATTCCAAGACATGACATTCCTGACATTCCATGACATGACTGACATTCCTGACATTCCATGACATGACTGACATTCCTGACATTCCATTAAAAGACATGACATTCCTGACATTCCATTAAAAGACATGCCCTTCCATTAAAACACATTACATTTCTGACATTCCTGACATTACATGAAAAGACATGACATTCCATTAAAAGACATGACATTCCTGACATTCCATGACATGACTGACATTCCTGACATTCCAATAAAAGACATGACATTCCTGACATTCTATTAAAAGACATGACATTCCTGACATTCCATTAAAAGAACTGCCAAGCCATGTCTTCCCTGGACCGGAAACAAGCTTCCTAGGACCGGTTTCTGGCATTTCAGCCGTCTTCAGCCAGGCTTGCTTGAATCCAGTGGCAAAGTGAGCAAGGGACTCACGTCTGAGCATACCCTGCCAACTTATGGCGAACAAAGCGGTACAAAGGGGGTGGTGATGGACGGAGCATCAGAACACTCACACCCAGTCAACAGATCTGGGTTTGATCCATCACCGTTCTTTAGCCCACTCTGCCACCCCAGTTCAGACATGGCCATATGCAAATCAGTCTGACCCTGTGCCTCATGGGAACAGTCCAGGGAAGGCATAGCTTGGCAGTTCGGGCTGGACTGTTCCCATGAGGCACAGGGTCAGACTTTTGTACCGCTTTGTTCGCCATAAGTTGGCAGAGTATGCTCAGACGTGAGTCCCTTGCTCACTTTGCCACTGAATTCAAGCAAGCCTGGCTGAAGACGGCTGAAATGCCAGAAACCGGTCCTAGGAAGCTTGTTTCCGGTCCAGGGAAGGCATAGCTTGGCAGTTCGGGCTGGGCTGTTCCCATGAGGCACAGGGTCAGACTGATTTGCATAAGGCCATGTCTGAACTGGGGTGGCAGAGTGGGCTAAAGAACGGTGATGGATCAAACCCAGATCTGTTGACTGGGTGTGAGTGTTTGATTGGTTCTGATGCTCCGTCCATCACCACCTCCTTTTGTACCACTCCTGATATTCATGATATGACATTCTTGACATTCCATTCCATGACATTCATGATATTCCATTCCATGACATGACATTCCTGACATTCCTGATGACATTCCTAACATTCATGACGACATTGAATTCATGACATTCCATTCCATGACATGACATTCCTGGCATTGCATTCCAAGACATGACATTCCTGACATTCCATTCCTTGACATGACATTCCTGACATTCCATGACATAACATGACATTCCTGACATTCATGACATTCTTGACATTCATGACATGCCATTCCTGACATTCATGACATGACATGACATTTCATGATAAGACATTCCATGACATTCATGACATCACATTCCATTCCATGAAATCCATGACATGACATTCCATTCCATGACATTCCATTCCATAACATCCATGACATTCATGACATGACATTCCATTCCATGACATTCCATTCCATGACATCCATGACATTCATGACATGATATTCCATGGCATTCCATTTCATTCCATTCCATGACATTCCTGACATTCATGACATGACATTACATGACATTCATGACATGATATTCCTGATATTCCATGACATGACTGAAGGAAGGTGGAATCTAACTAATGGTTGCCCCCAACTTTTTGCCTGGTATTTGAGTGGTTTTTGACTAGTCTGGCTGGGATCCTGCTATCCAGGGCCCCAGCCTATCTGCTTTCTCCCTAAAACGAATGTGAAGTACCCTAGGTACAAACTAATTGGATGCTGAGGATGCCCTGACAGTCCCTTGTAGATGGTACCCTAGGTACCCAGGGCATGGGTCCCTCAGTAGGCCTACCAGGGCTGCAGCACTTATTGTGCCACCCTGGGACAGCCATACAAACTGACACCACAAGACCACTACTGTAGTCTGGGTAAGGTGGTGCTAGCACCCCTTACAGGGATATAGGTATCCTATATCCCACCCCATTACAACATATATACTCTCATAGGTCACCCCTATAGCAGGCCTTGGTAATCCTACAAGGCAGGGTGCTGAGATATGTGTGAGGGGGGACCCCTACATGAGTAGGGCCTCTTTGCAACCAGCGTAAAATCATTGCTGGGTTGTTTGTAGTGTAGCCATACCATATACTCTTAACCGCATTATAAGTCTATTGCGATATCGCGAGAACTTGAGAATGGCTACACAGAACCATATCGTGTTTGGTGTCAAACATGTAGGAATCATACCCCCAGTCCAGCCATGGGCATAAGGGTACAATTCCCCCCTGCTAGAGGGGCGATATGGGAAAAGCGGCAGAATTTAGACACCAATTTAAAAGTGCACAAGTTTCACAAAATGGCTACTACCCGCCACCTACACGACCCTGGCTGGCTGTTGCTGGGGAAAACCCCAGCCTCGCCAGCTGGACAATAGGGCTCCTGTGGCAGGGAGGTGCTAGCATCTCCCTAGACAGGATAATGTGGATTGGAACAGGGTGGGTGCACCAAAAGTCCTTTCGGAGTTGCACGTAGGCAGCTGCAGAAGCCTCATTCTGCATACACCGCTTGGAACCGGTTCAGGGGCATCCTGCCCCTCGCCCAGGCGGGAAACACACAAAGGGGAGAGGGTGTAGCCACCCTTTCCCGCCTCACCAGCCATTGGTGGACACTACTCTGGACACTCCCCTAATCTTGGGGATAAAGGTGAATAACGTGGCCCCAGAGCCTCAGATTAATCTTGAACTTTACAGTCTTGACCTTCGACTTGCTGCTGCCCAGCTGACGGAAGAAATCTCCCTTGGGATAAAGGAGTTATCCCCCTGCTTGGCAGGCACCTAAAACACTGCAAGTGACCCGGTTGGAACTTTGCTGCTCTCACGAACTTTGACGACTTCCAGAAACCTTGAGGTGGGTTTCCAGGGCATCCCAGAGGCCAGTGAGTGTGCTCAACGAGTTTGGGCACTGTGGACCGCGTGGGTGCCGAGATCCCCAATACCCCGAGATACCGGCCACCTCTTGCATAGCACATGACCCTGACCAGTGGGGAAGTTGTGCTTTGGCCCGTTTACGAGCCAACCACTCTTCAGCAATTGTGCTAAAGACCAGCACCCTAGCCCCCTCCGGTGGCCCGTGAGTGCCCTTTTATGTACGCCAAATTGCCGCCTCCCGCGGTCCCTTGTCTCTCGACTTGTGGGCCCTAGCGGAGGTCTAGCTTTAAAACAAGAGTTCCCTTGGTTGCTCCAGGCCTGCTCTACAGTCTCCTTGAAGGAGACCTCTCCCAGACCTCGTGGGTCTGCACTGTAGCAGATTTGTTTATTCTTTGTGGGTTGCAGTTGCCAAGGCTTAGTGGATCCAATCCGGACACTAACATCGCAGCGACCCTCATCTGACGTGGGACAGTCGCCCTCCAGAAGCTGGCCTTCCTTGAAGCCTCCCGGAGCCCGTGGCTGCAGATCCAAGCTACACCACTTTCCACCTGAAGCACCCGACATCGAAGGGCTCTTTGCTTGGAGCCTCCTGGTCACTTTGCCGTGACCCAGACTCTGTCCCCTCTGCTTTCAGGTTCTTCTCTACATTCTTCACATCTTTGATCTTCACGCCATCATCGACGCTTTTGGCTAGCAGAACTTTTGACTATTTTCCCATTGAAAATCAGCCCGCGACCCGACAGCAGAAACAACCTATGCACCCGGCTTCCCTGGGGCAGGTAACAGTGGTACCTCGGTACTCTTGTGGTTGTGGGCATCTCAAAAGCTTAAGTCTAAAGTTTTAACTTTGTACTCCTGCTAGAAGTATCTTTAAACTGTTTATTTCCAACCGCGACATTCTCCATAGGCTGTAATCGAGATCCCGATAGCAGATACTTGCACTGCACGCGCCTCCCGTGGGTCCCCTTCCTCATAACCTGGGGTGGATTCTTAAGGGGCCAGCGGTCCTGAATGCCCTAGGCATTGCCTGTAGAATTGTCGTGGTTCTTATACCACTTTTTTAGTATATGGTTTGGTCCCCCCCTGGGGCCCAATGTTAATAGTGCTATTTATTGTGTCTATCAATGCTTGTTTGATACTGTAACTTTGCCACAGCTTCATAAAGAGACTGTGGGATTCTGTCTAGAATAAATACATATATTTTATATATATATACCTGTGTGGGCTACTCTTTCATTTGGTTATTCAAGAGGTTATTATGGTAAAACAATAAGCTTAACACTCCTTCAAGACTTAGCCTGAAGGCTGCTCTCCACAGCTACCACTAGGATAGCTTTCTTTAAAGGTTGTCTTAAACCTATCATCAATAAGAGTCGAATTGGACTGGTGCAAGGTGTCCCTATAACTAGGAACAGCATATGCCAGGCCAACTTCTCACATTGGTGTGCAGCGGTTGGATTCAAGCTTGCCATTGTTTTACCAGATAACAAATTGAATTTCTAAAGTGAAAGCCACTAGGTACCAGAGGTACATATAAATACAAGCTTAGAATACAATAAGTTCTACTGAACTTAGAGTTGTGTGTAGAGGGTTTAGCACACCTTGACTACAACTCAAGAGAGGGTTCAGTAGGCCACACTTAGTGTAGGTAGATACACCACTATCACTACACTAGAAATGTCTTTAGGTTCAGGTGCCCCTAAGGCTCTGGAAGGACCCCAAAGGGTCCCAGTCGACAAGTATGATCATCTCTCTTCTGCTGATCTTAGGAAGATGTGCACCCTTAGGAAACTTAAGACAAACAAAGGTGCCAATACCCAACGTCTCAGGGAAATCCTGCTCATAGCAGACTTTAGGGTCTGGTGGGGTAGACAGGTTGGGTGGGCATCCCTCAGAAGAGGACACTCCCAGAGTGGACTCTGATGAGGACCAGGAAGAGGATGAAGATCCTGACCTGGAAGAAGAGAACCACTCACAACAGGGAGATGATGGCCCAAAAGGCACTCTCTCCATCCCTAAAGGGAGAGTGGTGGATCCCAGAACGAACAGATCCCCCTCAGTGGGGTCCAACCATTCTAGGAGATCCAAAGGGACCTCTGCCTCTTTTCAGAGAAGAGAATCCTCTCATGAGAGGTTATGCAGACTGATCAAATTTGAGCAGGCTAAGCTACAGCTTAAGAGAGCACAGTTAGCATTGGACAGGGAAGCCCTGGAGCTTCAGAAAGCTTCAAGAAAGTGGGGTCTAGAGACCCCTGGTGGCAGTAATGAAACCCCTAGAGTTAGAGAGAAAGTCCCTGACAATAGGAACCTCCACAAGATTGTGCCCCCTATCAGACAGGGGATGATATCCACACATGGATAACTGCTCTTGAGAGGGCCTGTAAAGTACAGAGGGTCCCAGTAGAGCAGTGGGCAGCAATAATGTGGCTCTCCTTTGCAGACAAAGGTAGAGACAAGCTCCTCTCTGTTAGAGAAGAGGATGCTGATGAATAATATATCCTGAGAGATGCTTTAATAGATGGGTTTGGCTTAACCACTGATCAATACAGACTTAAGTTCAGAGATACCCAAAAAGCACAGAATCAGGATTGGGTAGACTTTGTTGATTGTGCTACCAAGGCATTGGAAGGTTGGTTAAATGGCAGTAAAGTTAATGATTATAAATAGGGCTCCCGGTTTTATGGTTTTTATTTTTTTGCCATTTCCGTCTGTATTTATCCATATTTATTTTTTGGGCTTTTTTCTGTATTTATCCATATTTATTTTTGACACAAGCAAAAGGCGACGTTACAGCTAGTAATTTTCCACATTTATTTACATTGACAAGGCACACCTGCGCCCAGTTGTTATTGTTCAACACAATACATTCAGCTGAAAACTTTGCCATTGTAGTACAAGCACATGTTCAAGCTCCTAGAGTCAGAGTGCTCGGAGGACCAAATCAGCAGTTTCCCTTTGCAACCTGTCACCAGTCGTGTAGCACTTTTCATGACGTGTGTAATTATTGGTATACAAAGCAGGATCGATGACATAGGACAAGTTGTGACCCACTGTTATATGTGCTTCCTAGGAGCTCCTATACTTTAGTTTTAAAACGATCTTCAGTACAACACTGAGACGGATGTCATGTAATAGCTACAATGTACAATGTTCCAAAACAATAAAGACAAAATAGGCCACCGGTGTCTGTAAAAAGTTATACGTTCCCTATCCCGGTCAGAGAAAAGCAACCAGCAGTAATTGTTCGCCACCCACTGCACACCAGGAGTACATGCCGATCTCGCACCTCATTCTGTCCAGCTATTATTTTGTGAACTTCCCTCTACACACCCTGCTTCGCCTCCCACCCCCTGCAGCTAAAAACCTCAATGTCGAAATAGTGCACTCTGATACCCTGGTCACAAGGCATGCAGCACGTAGAGGGTATCTGCACTAGCCCCATCCAGCTGTAGTTTCTCCCTTAACACCAGTCAGGAATGAAACCACGACACCTGCACCAGATATAGCGCCCAAAACCTGAGTTTCAAGGTGTCGCAGAGAAGTGTGATTCAGGCGTGAAGGATCGCTCACCTCTCCACTTAAAGTGAGGTTTGCACTACAAAAGGCCATTCCCCCTCCCTCGCTCCGCGCTATTCAAATAATAAAACATAGATGAGTACCCTCCCTTTCACTTACATTGGCTGAGGGGGGCTGTTATGCCCACGCTGTGACACATGCGTCCGACCAAGGTTAGGTGAAAGAAACTAATTAGGAAATGTCAGCAGGGGTTTGGGGGCAGGCAGAGTGCATCCAAAGATCTAAATCAGGCAGAGTGGCGTGGCAACCCTGAGCTGGAGCATGGCTGCACAGCACAAATTTCTAAATCAGTTTCGGTAGTATTTTACCATTTCTATTTATAAATACAGACAAAGGAAAAATAGTTTCCCGTCTGTATTTATACGTAAAAATCCGTTTAAACGGAAAAACGGGAGCCTTAATTATAAAGGATTGTACAATCTCATAATGAGGGAGCAGATTCTTAATAATTGTCATAACCAACTCTTACACCAGCACCTGGTGGACTCTGATCTGACCTCTCCCCAAGAATTGGGAAAGAAGGCAGACAAATGGGTCAGAACCAGGATCAGGCCCAAGAACCAAGGTGGTGACCAGAAGAAAGATTCTACAAAGCCCTAAGAGAAAGGTGGGGATAATAAAACAGAAAAGTCCCCTGAAGAGCCCCAAAATCCCAGTGCTGGGGTGGGGTCCCAAAATCCTTCCTCTTCTAAAAAGAAACCATATTGCCATGTGTGTCAGAAACCTGGCCACTGGAAAACTGACTCCAGTTGTCCAAAGAATGGCAATAAAGAAAATGTTCCTCCAGTTGCAGCTCCAACACCTCCTGTTGCTACTAGTAGTAATCCCCCAGGTGGTGGGAGTGCACCCAAAAACTTAGTTGGGTTTTCTTGGGGAACTCAGGTGGACTCTGGCCTAACCAGGTCCCCTGCGCAAGCAACTCTAGTCTGTGATGGTGGCATTGGGTTTGCCAACTTTACCATGAGCCCCAGTATCCTGGGCAGGTACAGACAAGAGCCCATGATCAATGGTCAGAAGGCTGTGGCCTACAAGGACACAGGGGCCAGTGTCACCATGGTGACCAAGAGACTAGTGGCCCTAGAACAGCTTTTACCTGGGTTTAGCTACCAGGTGACCAACGTTGATGGAGTAAGGACAGACCATCCCATGGCAGTAGTAAATCTCAGCTGGGGAGGGGTCACTGGCCCCAAGAGAGTGGCAGTGTCCCCCACCTTGCCTGTAGATTGCCTACTGGGGAATGATCTGGAAATCTCAGCCTGGGCTGAGGTTGACCACAAGGCCCATTTGAAAATGGTAGGAATCCCTGAGAGGGTGGATGAGACCCTGAGGGCCTCACCTCCACCCCAGGAGAAAATAGAGGGAGTGAAGCCTGAAACTATGGATCACTCCACACAAACAGAGAGCATAGGAGGTGAGGAACAGTCCTCCCCCCACCAGACTCAAGGTAAGGGTCAAGTTTCTCAGGGAACTGATCCTGCCCCTTGTGGAGTAACTGCCCCAGAAGTGGACAGGCCTGGCCTGCCCACCTCTCTGATGGCAGGGGATCCTTCCAAGGTGGTACCCAGTCAGGAGCAGGTATCCTGCCCCTCTCTACCCTGCCTCAGTCAGCCCAGGGCTGCAGAGGTCAGGGAGGTCAGTGGACCCTTAATGGGCCCCTGTCCAGAGGAACCCCCTCATCAGCAGATTAGGGACACCCAGCAGAGTAGTTTCAGCCAGGTGAATATTCCTCCACAAACTGAGGGATCCCCCTTACCCCTAGGTATAGGTACCCCTCAAATGGATGATGTTGAGCACAGGGAAACCTGGGGCATAGTTGCCCCAAACCTTCCAGTGCCCTCCACTATTCCAACCAAAGGGATCCAACCCCCAGCTGTAGGTAGCCAGAGGTTGACCCTTAGGGCCAGATATGACACAGTCATGGGCAGAAAGGCTTCCATAGTGGCCAGTGATCTGAGGAGGTTGAGACCAACCCAAATAGGGCCTCACTTCCAGACTCAGACACCCCACCAGCCCACCTCTGTCCCAAAAACCAATACAGGTAATTTCCCTAGACTTTGGAGAAACTCTAGAACCTCTTGGGGTAGGATTTCCCAAGTGGGCCATGAGACAGGGAGCAACCATGCTAGTGCAGGTTCTTCCTTATATGGCCACTCAGGAAATAAAGGCTTATCTGGACAAGGTTAGCCTTATCTCCTTTCGTTTGGGGGGGGTTATGTAGGAAGGTGGAATCTGACTAATGGTTGCCCCCAACTTTTTGCCTGGTATTTGAGTGGTTTTTGACTAGTCTGGCAGGGATCCTGCTATCCAGGACCCCAGCCTATCTGCTTACTCCCTAAAACGAATGTGAAGTACCCTAGGTACAAACTAATTGGATGCTGAGGATGCCCTGACAGTCCCTTGTAGATGGTACCCTAGGTACCCAGGGCATGGGTCCCTCAGTAGGCCTACCAGGGCTGCAGCACTTATTGTGCCACCCTGGGACAGCCATACAAACTGACACCACAAGACCACTACTGTAGTCTTGGTAAGGTAGTGCTAGCACCCCTTACAGGGATATAGGTATCCTATATCCCACCCCATTACAACATATATACTCTCATAGGTCACCCCTATAGCAGGCCTTGGTAATCCTACAAGGCAGGGTGCTGAGGTATGTGTGAGGGGGGACCCCTACATGAGTAGGGCCTCTTTGCAACCTGCGTAAAATCATTGCTGGGTTGTTTGTAGTGTAGCCATACCATATACTCTTAACCGCATTATAAGTCTATTGCGATATCGCGATAACTTGAGAATGGCTACACAGAATCATATTGTGTTTGGTGTCAAACATGTAGGAATCATACCCCCAGTCCAGCCATGGGCATGAGGGTACGATTCCCCCCTGCTAGAGGGGCGATATGGGAAAAGCGGCAGAATTTAGACACCAATTTAAAAGTGCACAAGTTTCACAAAATGGCTACTACCCGCCACCTACACGACCTTGGCTGGCTGTTGCTGGGGAAAACCCCAGCCTCGCCAGCTGGACAATAGGGCTCCTGTGGCAGGGAGGTGCTAGCATCTCCCCAGACAGGATAATGTGGATTGGAACAGGGTGGGTGCACCAAAAGTCCTTTCAGAGTTGCACGTAGGCAGCTGCAGAAGCGTCATTCTGCATACGCCGCATGGAACCGGTTCAGGGGCACCCTGCCCCTCGCCCAGGCGGGAAACACACAAAGGGGAGAGGGTGTAGCCACCCTTTCCCGCCTCATCAGCCATTGGTGGACACTACTCTGGACACTCCCCTAATCCTGGGGATAAAGGTGAATAACGTGGCCCCAGAGCCTCAGATTAATCTTGAACTTTACAGTCTTGACCTTTGACTTGCTGCTGCCCAGCTGACGGAAAAAATCTCCCTTGGGATAAAGGAGTTATCCCCCTGCTTGGCAGGCACCTAAAACACTGCAAGTGACCCGGTTGGAACTTCGCTACTCTCACAAACTTCGACGACTTCCAGAAACCTTGAGGTGGGTTTCCAGCGCATCCCAGAGGCCAGTGAGTGTGCTCAACGAGTTTGGGCACCGTGGACCGCGTGGGTGCCGAGATCCCCAATACCCCGAGACATCAGCCACCTCTTGCATAGCACACGACCCTGACCAGTGGGAAGTTGTGCTTTGGCCCGTTTATGAGCAAACCACTCTATAGCAATTGTGCCAAAGACCAGCACCCTAGCCCCCTCCGGTGGCCCGTGGGTGCCCTTTTACGCACGCCGAATTGCCGCCTCCCGCGGTCCCTTGTCTCTCAACTTGTGGGCCCTAGCGGAGGTCTATCTTTGAAAACAAGAGTTTCTCTGTTTGCTCCAGGCCTGCTCTACAGTCTCCTTGAAGGAGACCTCTCCCAGACCTCGTGGGTCTGCACTGTAGCAGATTTGTTTATTCTTTGTGGGTTGCGGTTGCCAAGGCTTAGTGGATCCAATCCGGACACTAACACTGCAGCGACCCTCATCCAACGTGGGACAGTCGCCCTCCTGAAGCTGGCCTTCCTTGAAGCCTCCCGGAGCCCGTGGCTGCAGATCCAAGCTACACCACTTTCCACCTGAAGCACCCGTCATCGAAGGGCTCTTTGCTTGGAGCCTCCTGGTCACTTTGCCGTGACCCAGACTCTGTCCCCTCTGCTTTCAGGTTCTTCTCTACATTCTTCACATCTTTGATCTTCACGGCATCATCGACGCTTTTGGCTAGCAGAACCTTTGGCTATTTTCCCATTGAAAATCAGCCCGCGACCCGACAGCAGAAACGACCTATGCACCCGGCTTCCCTGGGGCAGGTAACAGTGGTACCTCGGTACTCTCGTGGTTGTGGGCATCTCAAAAGCTTAAGTCTAAAGTTTTAACTTTGTACTCCTGCTAGAAGTATCTTTAAACTGTTTATTTCCAACCGCGACATTCTCCATAGGCTGTAATAGAGATCCCGATAGCAGCTACTTGCACTGCACGCGCCTCCGTGGGTCCCCTTCCTCATAACCTGGGGTGGATTCTTAAGGGGCCAGCGATCCTGTATGCCCTAGGCATAGCCTGTAGAATTGTCGTGGTTCTTATACCACTTTTTTAGTATATGGTTTGGTCCCCCCTGGGGCCCAATGTTAATAGTGCTATTTGTTGTGTCTATCAATGCTTGTTTGATACTGTAACTTTGCCACAGCTTCATAAAGAGACTGTGGGATTCTGTCTAGAATAAATACATATATGTTATATATATACCTGTGTGGGCTACTCTTTCATTTGGTTATTCAAGAGGTTATTATGGTAAAACAATAAGCTTAACACTCCTTCAAGACTTAGCCTGAAGGCTGCTCTCCACAGCTACCACTAGGATAGCTTTCTTTAAAGGTTGTCTTAAACCTATCATCAATAAGAGTCGAATTGGACTGGTGCAAGGTGTCCCTATAACTAGGAACAGCATATGCCAGGCCAACTTCTCACAATGACATTCCTCACATTCCTAAAATTCCATGACATTCATGACATTCCATTCCTGACATTACATGACATGACATTCCTGGCATTCTTGACATTCATGAAATGACATTCCTGACATTCCAGACATGACATTCCTGACATTCCATGATATTCCTGACACTCCATTCCTGAAATTCATGACTTGACATTTATGATATTTATGACATTCATGACATTCCACATTACATGCCATTCCTGACATTCCATGACATGACACTCCTGATATTCATGACATGACATTCTTGTCATTCCATTCCATGATATTCATGACATTCCATTCCATGACATGACATTCCTGATCACATTCCTGACATTCATTACGACATTCTTGACATTCATGACATGAAATTCCATTCCATGACATGACATTTATGACATTCATGACATTCTTGTCATTAATGACATGACATTCATGACATTCTTGACATTAATTACATGACATTCCTGACATTCATTGTAGGAGAGTAGGACCTGCACTTATGTTGCCCCCACTTTTTTTCTGATTTATACACTGGTTTCTGGCTATAATCTGGCTGGGTCCCTGCTAATCAGGGCCCCAGTCTCTCTGTTCTCTCTAAACGACTTGGTGTGCATATTAGATGCACTAGTGATTGGATACTGTGGTACCTTGTGAGCCCCTAGTATGTGGTACCTTAGGTACCTAGGGCATAGGTACTTCACAGGCCTACCAGGGGCTGCAGCATGTATTATGTCTCTCCTGGGAAGCAGACTCAATCTGACACGACAGGCCTGCTACTGCAGCCTGGGTGAGGTAGTGTTAGCACTCCTCACTGAGGTATAGGTTTCTATATCTCACCATACACACACATATAAACCTATCAGCCACCGCTATGGCAGGCCCTATCAATCCTGAGGGCAGGGTGCTTGGTTTGCAATGTGAGGGGGTGCCTCTGCATGAGCAGGACCCCTCTGCAGCTGGCAGAGTCTTTTCTCTGTGGCTGTTTGTGGATGCAGTTAAACCATATACTCTTAAGTGCATTAAAATGCTAACTTTGGAATGACTGCATCAAAATATGTCGTGTTTGGTGTCAAACAACTTGGAATCATACCTCCACATCAGTCCATGATGTGGGAACATGATCCCACCCTTCTAGAGGGGACGACATGTGCCTACTGTGGTACCACGGTAGAAATCTGAAAGAGCCTTGGCATCACAAAATGGATGCCACCAGCACAGACACTGGGCTGCCCTCCTGCTGCTGACTGAAACTCGCAGTGGATGAAGCCCCACAATAGGCATCCTGTCACAGGGAGGTGTCACCACCTTCCAGACAGGCTTTAGTGTATTGGAGCTGGGTGGGTGCACTTCTAGAGTGCTTTGAAGTCCTGCACTGGGGGAGCAGTAGGCTCCTCTGTGCATATGCCAGCTCAATCCGGTTCAGGGGCTACCTGTCCCTGCTTTGGCACAAAACTGGACAAAGGGAAGTGGGTGTAACCACCCCCTACCCTGACCCTCCCAGAGGAGTGGTCATAGAGCTAGTCCCACCCCTATCTTCAGTATAAGATAGCAAACCTTGCCATTGCAAAGTAGATAACCCTGGACGACGCTCTACAAAGAAGAATCTTGGCCCTTCAACGTTCCACTACCTTTGGAAGACAGAAGAATCTCCCTTGGAGTCAAGGAGTGACTCCCCTGCTTGGTAGGCACCAGAAAGTCTAATCAACGGTCGCAACTTTTTCCGCTACCGCCGGAGTTCGAAGTCCCTGCAGCCCTGAAAGAAGATTTACTGACTTCTCGATGGCCATTGTGAGTCCCCAGCAGAGCTGAGGTGAGTGAACCCGACGAGTGACGAGGAACAGCAATACCCGGGAACAGTGCACTATTGTCAAGTGCAACCTCTCCACGACATTCTATGAACTTGTGCATTGGACCACTTGTGGCCCAAGCTTCCAGCAGGTATTGCACTGAAAATCAAAGGCCTACCCCATCTCGAGTGACCGTGGGCTCCTGTGAAGCATTTCCTCAAGAGACGTCTTCGCGATCCCTTGCCCGTTGGCTTGTGGATCCCCAAAGTCTTTCTTATCAACTCAAAGGACTCCCCTGATTGCTCCAGGCCTGCCCTCACTCACTCTTGCTGGGTGAGTCCCTCAGACCAAGCTGTTGCCAAGGCTTGTTGGCTCCAATCCGGTTGCCGACACCTCAGTAAGCTGTAGACCTTGTGGGACACTCCGAATCCAGCTGCTGGTCATCGTCAATCCTTCCTGGACCTCGTGAACGAAGAGTCAAAACACCCTTGATCACCTGAAATCACCCAACTTCCGTGGGCAACCAGCTTCCTGGCCCCTGGTCACTGGCAAGTGACTGTGAACACTGTCCCTTCAATTTTTAGGTCATCTGCATCTAGAATCCACCCTTGGATTTCACTGGACACTTCTTCAGTCGACGCAAGCAGCAAATCTTCTTTGGTCTCCATAGAAAACAGCGACCCGACCCGACACCAAAAGACACCTATGCACCCGGCTTCCCTGGGTGAGGTAACTCATGCACTCCAGTGCCCTAGTGTGTGTTGGCCCTCGAATTACTTACCTTGTATGTGGCTTGCTTGTAGACTTCCTCGAAGTACCCTAAAACTTTAAAAATCAAACCGCGACTTGCTCCATTGACATCAATACACACTGCATGTGTCTCCCGTGGGTCTGTTACTTACCTGCTTTCACTGCAGCAGTGAAGCCACAGCGATTCTACAGGCCCTAGTTCTTGTCATTTTGCAAGTCGACTTTCTTAACCCATTTTTTTGGTATATGGTCTTGTACGCCCCTAGGGCCCCAGTCATATTTGTGCTTAACTTATTGTGAAACATTGATATTTGAATGTGTTCCTGGCTTCTAATCTCATAAAGAGATTAGTAGAGTGTGTCTAGAAATAAATACATATATATTTGATATATATACCTGTGTGGTGTCCTTTCATTTGGTAATTGAAGAGATTATAAGGTAAAACAAGCTGCTTTACATTCCTCAGAGACTTAGCCTGAAGGCTGCTCTCCAAAGCTACCACTAGGATAGCTTTCTTTAAAAGGTTGTCTTAAACCTATCTACCATAAGAGTCGAATTGGACTGGTGCAAGGTGTCCACTATAACTAGTGACCAGCTTATGCCAGGCCAACTTCTCACATTCATGACATGACATTCCATGATATTCTATTCCATGACATTCATGACATGACATTCCATTCCATGACATCCATGACATTCATGACATGACATTCCATTCCATGACATTCCATTCCATGACATCCATGACATTCATGACATGGCATTCTATTACCTTCATGACATGACATTCCACGACACAACACTCCATTCCATTCCACGACACTCCATTCCATTACATTCCACGACACTCCACGACACGACACTCTAAGACACGACACTCTAAGACACTCCACTTCACTTTTTACCACACCGCTTTACTTCACTCTACGCCAGATTTGTACCGAATCGCGATTTGGTAAATGAAAAATGCTATGTAGGTAGGAATCGCAAAATATTTCGCAATTCCTTAATATTACCTAATAGTGATCAGGTAAATACTGAATCGCTATTAGGTAATATGACTCCATTCGTTCCTATGGGCCAAAAGGTCCATAGTTGCGGATGGCTTTGGATTTGCTAATTTGCGATTACTTAATTGGTAATCGCAAATTAGTGAATGAAAACAAAGCCAATGGTGCCCAGGGGCATGAACCCCCCCTGAAGCACCTTCAAAATTCTAATTGTGCACATGTAAAGCGCACACATGCTCTAAGGGCATGTGTGCGCAGCATGGCACTTTGAATAAAGCATTTTTTTTAAATTCCTATGGTTACCATCAACTTGAAGTTGATGGTAATTAGCATTTCCTAAATTCACAGTTTGCATTTAGGAAAGGCTTCTTGCATATGCATTAGGGATTTGCAAACTGACAAATTTTGCGATTCACACATTGGCAAATGCAAAATGCTTTAATACATCTGGTCCTATGTCCCTCCACTCTACAGCACTCCTCTCTATACCCCTCCACTGAATGACACTCATCCCCCACTGTACAACACTGTACGGCATGCTTCTCCAATCTACGTATCTCCCTCTATGCCACTTCATGCAACTTTACTCTATGCGATTCCACCACCGTCCACTTCACTCATTCCACTCTCCACCACACCACTCTCCAATTCACTCATTCCACTCTCCAACCCACCACTCTCCACCCCACTCATTCCACTCTGTACCCCACCACTCCACCCCACTCATTCCACTCTCCACCCCACCACTCTCCACCCCACTCATTCCACTCTCCACCCCTCTGCTCTAATCCACTCTCCACCCCTCTGCTCTAATCCACTCTCCACCCCACCACTCTCCACCCCTCTGCTCTGATCCACTCTCCACCCCTTTGCTCTAGTCCACTCTCCACCCCTCAGCTGTAATCCACTCTCCACCTCTCTGCTCTAATCCACTCTACACCTCTCTTCTCTAATCCACTCTACAACAATCTGCTCTAATCCACTCTCCACCCCTCTGCTCTAATCCCCTCTCCACCCCTCTGCTCTAATCCCCTCTCCACCCCTCTGCTCTAATCCACTCTCCACCCCTCTGCTCTGATCCACTCTCCACCACTCTGCTCTAATCCACTGCACAACACTCTGCTCTAATCCACTCTACAACACTCTGTTCTAATCCATTCTGCTCCACTCTGCTCAAATCCACTCTGCTCTAATCCACTCTGCTCCAATCCAATCCACTCTACAACACTCTGCTCTAATCCACTCCGCTCCAATCTGCTCTAATCCACTCTGCTCTCATCCACTCTGCTCTAATCCAGTCTACAACACTCTACTCTAATCCACACTCCACCCCTCTGCTCTAATCCCCTCTCCACCCCTCTGCTCTAATCCACTCTACACCCCTCTTCTCTAATCCACTCTACAACACTCTGCTCTAATCCACTCTCCACCCCTCGGCTTTAATCCCCTCTCCACCCCTCTGCTCAAATCCCCTCTCCAGCCCTCTGCTCTAATCCTCTCTCAACCCCTCTGCTCTAATCCTCTCTCCACCCCTCTGCTCTAATCCACTCTCCACCCCTCTGATCCAATCCACTCCATCCCTCTGCTCTAATCCACTCTACAACACTCTGCTCTAATCCACTCTGCTCCACTCTGCTCTAATCCACTCTGCTCTACTCTGCTCCACTCTGCTCTGCTCCACTCTGCTTCACTCTGCTCTAATCCACTCTGCTCCAATCCACTCTACAACACAATGCTCTAATCCACTCCGCTCTGCTCTAATCCACGTCGCTCTAATCCACTCTACAACACTCTGCTCTAATCCACACTCCACCCCTCCGCTCTAATCCCCTCTCCACCCCTCTGCTCTAATCCCCTCTCCACCCCTCTGCTCTAATCCCCTCTCCACCCCTCTACTCTAATCCACTCTACTCCACTCTGCTCTAATCCACTCTGCTCCACTCTGCTCCACTCTGCTCTAATCCACTCTGCTCTAATCCACTCTCTTCTAATCCACTCTGCTCTAATCCACCCTGCTCCAATCCACTCTACAACACTCTGCTCTAATCCACTCTACAACACCCTGCTCTAATCCACTCTGCTCCACTCTGCTCTAATCCACTCTGCTGCACTCTGCTCTAATCCACTCTGCTCTAATCCACTCTGGTCCACTCTGCTCTAATCCACTCTGCTCCAATCCACTCTACAACACTCTGCTCTAATCCACTACGCTCCACTCTGCTCTAATCCACTCTGCTCTACTCCACTCCACTCCACAACACTCCACTCCACAACACTCCACTGCACTCCACTGCACTCCACTCCACTCTACAACACTCCACTCCACCACCCTTTACTTCACTGTATTCCACTCCACTCTATGACACGCCACGCCACGCCACGCCACGCCACTAATGTTTAGCCATGCTAAACAGCAGTTAGCTGGTGTACAAGATGTCTAAAACACATTGGTAAACACAATAGCTCTTGCATAGGTGAGACCTATTGGCTTTGCCAGTGCTTGTTATGATTGTTCTTCATCCACCCTTGGGAATGTTGACAAACTGTTTTAATTTGGTAAGCTTTAGGAAACAATTTCACTCCACTTCACTCATTCCACTCTCCACCCCACCACTCTCCACCCCACTCATTCCACTCTCTACCCCACCACTCTCCACCCCACTCATTCCACTCTCCACCCCACCACTCTCCACCCCACTCATTCCTCTCTCCACCCCTCTGCTCTAATCCACTCTCCACCCCTCTGCTCTAATCCACTCTCCACCCCACCACTCGCCACCCCTCTGCACAAATCCACTCTCCACCCCACCACTCTCCACACCTCTGCTCTAATCCACTCTCCACCCCACCACTCTCCACCCCTCTGCTCTAATCCACTCTGCTCCACTCTGCTCTAATCCACTCTGCTCCACTCTGCTCTAATCCACTCTGCTCCAATCCACTCTACAACACTCTGCTTTAATTCACTCAGCTCCACTCTGTTCTAATCCACTCTGCTTTAATCCACTCTACAACACTCTGCTCTAATCCTCTCTGCTCCACTCTGCTCTAATCCACTCTGCTCTAATCCACTCTACAACACTCTGCTCTAATCCACTCTACAACACTCTGCTCTACTCTACTCCACAACACTCCACTCCAAAACACTCCACTCCACAACACTCCACTCCACAACACTCCACTGCACTCCACTGCACTCCACTCCACTCTACAACACTCCACTCCACTCAACCACCCTTTACTTCACTGTATTCCACTCCACTCTATGACACTCCACGCCACTAACGTTTAGCCATGCTAAACAGCAGTCACGCTGGTGTACAAGATGTCTAAAACACATTGGCAAACACAATAGCTCTTGCATAGGCGAGACCTATTGGCTGTGCCAGTGCTTGTTATGATTGTTCTTCATCCACCCTTGGGAATGTCAACAAACTGTTTTAATTAGGTAAACTTTAGGAACCAATTTCACTCCATTTCCCTCATTCCACTCTCCATCCCACCACTCTCCCCCCACTCATTCCACTCTCTACCCCACCATTCCCCACCCCACTCATTCCACTCTCCACCCATCACTCTCCACCCCACTCATTCCACTCTCCACCCCTCTGCTCTAATCCACTCTCCACCCCTCTGCTCTAATCCACTCTACACCCCACCACTCTCCACCCCTGTGCTCTAATCGACTCTCCACCCCACCACTCTCCACCCCTCTGCACTAATCCACTCTCTACCCCTCTGCTCTAATCCACTCTCCACCTCTCTTCTCTAATCCACTCTACAACACTCTGCTCTAATCCACTCTCCACCCCTCTGCTCTAATCCCCTCTCCACCCCTCTGCTCTAATCCCCTCTCCAGCCCTCTGCTCTAATCCCCTCTCCACCCCTCTGCTCTAATCCACTCTACAACACTCTGCTCTAACCCACTCTGCTCTAATCCACTCTGCTCCAATCCAATCCACTCTTCAACACTCTGCTCTAATCCACTCCGCTCCACTCTGCTGTAATCCACTCTGCTCTTATCCAATCTACAACACTCTACTCTAATCCCCTCTCCACCCCTCTGCTCTAATCCCCTCTCCACCCCTCTGCTCTTATCCCCTCTCCACCCCTCTGCTCTAATCCACTCTCCACCCCTCTTCTCTAAACCCCTCTGCAACTCTCTGCTCTAATCCACTCTCCACCCCTCTGATCTCATCCCCTATCCACCCCTCTGCTCTTATCCCCTCTCCACCCCTCTGCTCTAATCCACTCTCAACCTCTCTGCTCTAATCCACTCTTCTCTAATCCACTCTACAACAATGTGCTTTAATCCACTCTCCACCCCTCTGCTCTAATCCCCTCTCCACCCCTCTGCTCTAATCCCCTCTCCACCCCTCTGCTCTAATCCCCTCTACACCCCTCTGCTCTAATCCAATCTCCACCCCTCTGCTCTAATCCACTCTACAACACTCTGCTCTAATCCACTACGCTCCACTCTGCTCTAATCCAGTCTGCTCTAATCCACTCTACAACACTATGCTCTAATCTCCTCTCCACCCCTCTGTTCTAATCCACTCTCCACCCCTCTTCTCTAATCCACTCTACAACACTATGCTCTAATCCTCTCTCCACCCCTCTGCTCTAATCCACTCTCCACCCCTCTGCTTTAATCCACTGTACTCCACTCTGCTCTAATCCACTCTGCTCCACTCTGCTCTAATCCACTCTGCTCTAATCCACTCTACAACACTCTGCTCTAATCCGCTCTGCTCCACTCTGCTCTAATCCACCCTGCTCTAATCCACTCTACAACACACTGCTCTAATCCACTCTACAACACTCTGCTCTACTCCACTCCACAAAACTCCACTCCACAACACTCCTCTCCACAACACTCCACTGCACTCCACTGCACTCCACTCCACTGCACTCCACTCTACAACACTCCACTCCACTCCACCACCCTTTACTTCACTGTATTCCACTCCACTCTATGAAACTCCACGCCACTAACGTTTAGCCATGCTAACCAGCAGTCATGCTGGTGTACAAGATGTCTAAAACACATTGGTAAACACAATAGCTCTTGCATAGGCGAGACCTATTGGCTTTGCCAGTGCTTGTTATGATTGTTCTTCATCCACCCTTGGGAATGTCGACAAACGGTTTTAATTTGGTAAGCTTTAGGAACCAATTTCACTCCACTTCACTCATTCCACTCTCCACCCCACCACTCTCGACTCCACACATTCCACTCTCTACCCCACCACTCTCCACCCCACTCATTCCACTCTCCACCCCACCACTCTCCTCCCCACTCATTCCACTCTCCACCCATCTGCTCTAATCCACTCTCCACCCCTCTGCTCTAATCCACTCTTCACCCCACCACTCTCCACCCCTCTGCTCTAATCCACTTTGCACCTCACCACTCTCCACCCCTCTGCTCTAATCCACTCTCCACCCCTCTGCTCTAGTCCACTCTCCACCCCTCAGCTGTAATCCACTCTCCACCTCTCTGCTCTAATCCCCTATCCACCCCTCTGCTCTAATCCCCTCTCCAGCCCTCTGCTCTAATCAGCTCTCCACCCCTCTGCTCTAATCCACTCTCCACCACTCTGCTCTAATCCACTCTACTCCAATCGGCTCTAATCCACTCTACAACACTCTGCTCTAATCCTCTGCTCCACTCTGCTCTAATCCACTCTGCTCTAATCCACTCTGCTCTAATCCACTCTACAACACTCTGCTCTAATCCCCTCTCCACCCCTCTTCTCTAATCCACTCTACAACACTCTGCTCTAATCCACTCTCCACCCCTCTGCTCTAATCCCATCCCCACCCCTCTGCTCTAATCCTCTCTCCACCCTTCTGCTCTAATCCACTCTCCACCCCTCTGCTCTAATCCACTCTACTCCATTCTGCTCTAATCCACTCTACAACACCCTGCTCTAATCCACTCTCCACCCCTCTGCTCTAATCCCCTCTCCACCCCTCTGCTCTAATCCTCTCTCCACCCCTCTGCTCCAATCCACTCTACTTCACTCTGCT
This sequence comes from Triturus cristatus, assembly GCF_964204655.1. Lineage (NCBI taxonomy): Eukaryota > Metazoa > Chordata > Amphibia > Caudata > Salamandridae > Triturus > Triturus cristatus. The sequence goes on along the minus strand of NC_140595.1, from coordinate 103,866,870 downwards.
CTAATCCACTCTACAACACTCTGCTCTGATCCACTCTGCTCCACCCTGCTCTAATCCACTCTGCTCTAATCCACTAAACTCCAATCCACTCTACAACACTCTGCTCTAATCCACTCCGCTCCACTCTGCTCTAATCCACTCTACAACACTCTGCTCTAATCCTCTCTGCTCCACTCTGCTCTAATCCACCCTGCTCTAATCCACTCTACAGCACTCTGCTCTAATCCACTCTACAACACTCTGCTCTACTCCACTCCACAACACTGCACTCCACAACACTCCACAACACTCCACTCCACAACACTCCACTGCACTCCACTGCACTCCACTCCACTCTACAACACTCCACTCCACTCAACCACCCTTTACTTCACTGTATGCCACTCCAGTCTATGACACTCCACACCACTAACATTTAGCCATGCTAAACAGCAGTCACGCTGGTGTACAAGATGTCTAAAACACATTGGCAAACACAATAGCTCTTGCATAGGCGAGACCTATTGGCTGTGCCAGTGCTTGTTATGATTATTCTTCATCCACCCTTGGGAATGACAACAAACTGTTTTAATTAGGTAAACTTTAGGAACCAATTTCACTCCACTTCACTCATTCCACTCTCCATCCCACCACTCTCCCCCCACTCAGTCCACTCTCTACCCCACCATTCCCCACCCCACTCATTCCACTCTCCACCCCATCACTCTCCACCCCACTCATTCCACTCTCCACCCCTCTGCTCTAATCCACTCTCCACCCCTCTGCTCTAATCCACTCTACACCCCACCACTCTCCACCCCTCTGCTCTAATCGACTCTCCACCCCACCACTCGCCACCCCTCTGCACTAATCCACTCTCCACCCCTCTGCTCTAGTCTACTCTCCACCCCTCAGCTCTAATCCACTCTCCACCCCTCTGCTCTAATCCACTCTCCACCTCTCTTCTCTAATCCACTCTACAACACTCTGCTCTAATCCACTCTCCACCCCGCTGCTCTAATCCCCTCTCCACCCCTCTGCTCTAATCCCCTCTCCAGCCCTCTGCTCTAATCCCCTCTCCACCCCTCTGCTCTAATCCACTCTACAACACTCTGCTCTAATCCACTCTGCTCTAATCCACTCTGCTCCACTCTGCTCCACTCTGCTCTAATCCACTCCGCTCCACTCTGCTGTAATCCACTCTGCTCTAATCCACTCTGCTCTAATCCAATCTACAACACTCTACTCTAATCCCCTCTCCACCCCTCTGCTCTAATCCCCTCTCCACCCCTCTGCTCTAATCCCCTCTCCACCCCTTTGCTCTAATCCACTCTCCACCCCTCTTCTCTAAACCACTCCTCAACTCTCCGCTCTAATCCACTCTCCACCCCTCTGATCTCATCCCCTATCCACCCCTCTGCTCTAATCTCCTCTCCAGCCCTCTGCTCTTATCCCCTCTCCACCCCACTGCTCTAATCCACTCTACAACACTCTGCTCTAATCCACTCTGCTCTAATCCACTCTGCTCCACTCTACTCTAATCCACTCTGCTCCAATCCAATCCACTCTTCAACACTCTGCTCTAATCCACTCCGCTCTGCTCTAATCCACTCTGCTCTAATCCACTCTGCTCTAATCCAATCTACAACACTCTACTCTAATCCCCTCCCCACCCCTCTGCTCTAATCCCCTCTCCACCCCTCTGCTCTCATCCCCTCTCCACCCCTCTGCTCTAATCCACTCTCCACCCCTCTTCTCTAAACCACTATGCAACTCTCTGCTCTAATCCACTCTCCACCCCTCTGATCTCATCCCCTATCCACCCCTCTGCTCTTATTCCCTCTCCACCCCTCTGCTCTAATCCTCTCTCCACCCCTCTGCTCTAATCCACTCTCAACCCCTCTGCTCTAATCCACTCTACTCTAATCCACTCTACAACAATGCGCTCTAATCCACTCTAATCCACTCTGCTCTAATCCAATCTACAACACTCTACTCTAATCCCCTCTCCACCCCTCTGCTCTAATCCCCTCTCCACCCCTCTGCTCTAATCCCCTCTCCACCCCTCTGCTCTAATCCGCTCTACACCCCTCTGCTCTAATCCAATCTCCACCCCTCTGCTCTAATCCACTCTACAACACTCTGCTCTACTCCACTCCACAACACTCCACTCCACAACACTCCACTGCACTCCACTGCACTCCACTTCACTTTACAACACTCCACTCCACTTAACCACCCTTTACTTCACTGTATTCCACTCCACTCTATGACACTCCACGTCACTAAAGTTTAGCCATGCTAAACAGCAGTTAGCTGGTGTACAAGATGTCTAAAACACATTGGCAAACACAATAGCTCTTGCATAGGCGAGACCTATTGGGTTTGCCAGTGCTTGTTATGATTGTTCTTCATCCACCCTTGGGAATGTCAACAGACTGTTTTAATTTGGTAAACTTTAGGAACCAATTTCACTCCACTTCACTCATTCCACTCTCCACCCCACCACTCTCCACCCCACTCATTACACTCTCTACCCCATCACTCTCCACCCCACTCATTCCACTCTCCACCCCACCACTCTCCACCCCACTCATTCCACTCTCCACCCCTCTGCTCTAATCCACTCTCCACCCCTCTGCTCTAATCCGCTCTCCACCCCACCACTCGCCACCCCTCTGCACGAATCCACTCTCCACCCCACCACTCTCCACCCCTCTGCTCTAATCCACTCTCCACCCCACCACTTTCCACCCCTCTGCTCTAATCCACTCTGCTCCACTCTGCTCTAATCCACTCTGCTCCACGCTGCTCTAATCCACTCTGCTCCAATCCACTCTACAACACTCTGCTCTAATCCACTCAGCTCCACTCTGCTCTAATCCACTCTGCTCTTATCCACTCTACAACACTCTGCTCTAATCCTATCTGCTCCACTCTGCTCTAATCCACTCTGCTCTAATCCACTATACAACACTCTGCTCTAATCCACTCTATAACACTCTGCTCTACTCCACTCCACAACACTCCACTCCAAAACACTCCACTCCACAACACTCCACTCCACAACACTCCACTGCACTCCACTGCACTCCACACCACTCTACAACACTCCACTCCACTCAACCACCCTTTACTTCACTGTATTCCACGCCACTCTATGACACTCCACGCCACTAACGTTTAGCCATGCTAAACAGCAGTCACGCTGGTGTACAAGATGTCTAAAACACATTGGCAAACACAATAGCTCTTGCATAGGCGAGACCTATTGGCTGTGCCAGTGCTTGTTATGATTGTTCTTCATCCACCCTTGGGAATGACAACAAACTGTTTTAATTAGGTAAACTTTAGGAACCAATTTCACTCCACTTCACTCATTCCACTCTCCATCCCACCACTCTCCCCCCACTCAGTCCACTCTCTACCCCACCATTCCCCACCCCACTCATTCCACTCTCCACCCCATCACTCTCCACCCCACTCATTCCACTCTCCACCCCTCTGCTCTAATCCACTCTCCACCCCTCTGCTCTAATCCACTCTACACCCCACCACTCTCCACCCCTCTGCTCTAATCGACTCTCCACCCCACCACTCGCCACCCCTCTGCACTAATCCACTCTCCACTCCTCTGCTCTAGTCTACTCTCCACCCCTCAGCTCTAATCCACTCTCCACCCCTCTGCTCTAATCCACTCTCCACCTCTCTTCTCTAATCCACTCTACAACACTCTGCTCTAATCCACTCTCCACCCCGCTGCTCTAATCCCCTCTCCACCCCTCTGCTCTAATCCCCTCTCCAGCCCTCTGCTCTAATCCCCTCTCCACCCCTCTGCTCTAATCCACTCTACAACACTCTGCTCTAATCCACTCTGCTCTAATCCACTCTGCTCCACTCTGCTCTAATCCACTCCGCTCCACTCTGCTGTAATCCACTCTGCTCTTATCCACTCTGCTCTAATCCAATCTACAACACTCTACTCTAATCCCCTCTCCACCCCTCTGCTCTAATCCCCTCTCCACCCCTCTGCTCTAATCCCCTCTCCACCCCTCTGCTCTAATCCACTCTCCACCCCTCTTCTCTAAACCACTCCTCAACTCTCCGCTCTAATCCACTCTCCACCCCTCTGATCTCATCCCCTATCCACCCCTCTGCTCTAATCTCCTCTCCAGCCCTCTGCTCTAATCCCCTCTCCACCCCTCTGCTCTAATCCACTCTACAACACTCTGCTCTGATCCACTCTGCTCTAATCCACTCTGCTCCACTCTACTCTAATCCACTCCGCTCCACTCTGCTCTAATCCACTCTGCTCTAATCCACTCTGCTCTAATCCAATCTACAACACTCTACTCTAATCCCCTCTCCACCCCTCTGCTCTAATCCCCTCTCCACCCCTCTGCTCTCATCCCCTCTCCACCCCTCTGCTCTCATCCCCTCTCCACCCCTCTGCTCTAATCCACTCTCCACCCCTCTTCTCTAAACCACTCTGCAACTCTCTGCTCTAATCCACTCTCCACCCTTCTGATCTCATCCCCTATCCACCCCTCTGCTCTTATCCCCTCTCCACCCCTCTGCTCTAATCCACTCTCAACCCCTCTGCTCTAATCCACTCTACTCTAATCCACTCTACAACAATGCACTCTAATCCACTCTAATCCACTCTGCTCTAATCCAATCTACAACACTCTACTCTAATCCCCTCTCCACCCTTCTGCTCTAATCCCCTCTCCACCCCTCTGCTCTAATCCCCTCTCCACCCCTCTGCTCTAATCCGCTCTACACCCCTCTGCTCTAATCCAATCTCCACCCCTCTGCTCTAATCCACTCTACAACACTCTGCTCTACTCCACTCCACAACACTCCACTCCACAACACTCCACTGCACTCCACTGCACTCCACTTCACTTTACAACACTCCACTCCACTTAACCACCCTTTACTTCACTGTATTCCACTCCACTCTATGACACTCCACGTCACTAAAGTTTAGCCATGCTAAACAGCAGTTAGCTGGTGTACAAGATGTCTAAAACACATTGGCAAACACAATAGCTCTTGCATAGGCGAGACCTATTGGGTTTGCCAGTGCTTGTTATGATTGTTCTTCATCCACCCTTGGGAATGTCAACAGACTGTTTTAATTTGGTAAACTTTAGGAACCAATTTCACTCCACTTCACTCATTCCACTCTCCACCCCACCACTCTCCACCCCACTCATTCCACTCTCTACCCCACCACTCTCCACCCCACTCATTCCACTCTCCACCCCACCACTCTCCACCCCACTCATTCCACTCTCCACCCCTCTGCTCTAATCCACTCTCCACCCCACCATTTGCCACCCCTCTGCACGAATCCACTCTCCACCCCACCACTCTCCACCCTCTGCTCTAATCCACTCTCCACCCCACCACTCTCCACCCCTCTGCTCTAATCCACTCTGCTCCACTCTGCTCTAATCCACTCTGCTCCACTCTGCTCTAATCCACTCTGCTCCAATCCACTCTACAACACTCTGCTCTAATCCACTCAGCTCCACTCTGCTCTAATCCACTCTGCTCTAATCCACTCTACAACACTCTGCTCTAATCCTATCTGCTCCACTCTGCTCTAATCCACACTGCTCTAATCCACTATACAACACTCTGCTCTAATCCACTCTATAACACTCTGCTCTACTCAACTCCACAACACTCCACTCCAAAACACTCCACTCCACAACACTCCACTCCACAACACTCCACTGCACTCCACTGCACTCCACTCCACTCTACAACACTCCAGTGCACTCAACCACCCTTTACTTCACTGTGTTCCACTCCACTCTATGACACTCCACACCACTAACGTTTAGCCATGCTAAACAGCAGTCACGCTGGTGTACAAGATGTCTAAAACACATTGGCAAACACAATAGCTCTTGCATAGGCGAGACCTATTGGCTGTGCCAGTGCTTGTTATGATTGTTCTTCATCCACCCTTGGGAATGACAACAAACTGTTTTAATTAGGTAAACTTTAGGAACCAATTTCACTCCACTTCACTCATTCCACTCTCCATCCCACCACTCTCCCCCCACTCATTCCACTCTCTACCCCACCATTCCCCACCCCACTCATTCCACTCTCCACCCCATCACTCTCCACCCCACTCATTCCACTCTCCACCCCTCTGCTCTAATCCACTCTCCACCCCTCTGCTCTAATCCACTCTACACCCCACCACTCTCCACCCCTCTGCTCTAATCGACTCTCCACCCCACCAGTCGCCACCCCTCTGCACTAATCCACTCTCCACCCCTCTGCTCTAGTCTACTCTCCACCCCTCAGCTCTAATCCACTCTCCACCCCTCTGCTCTAATCCACTCTCCACCTCTCTTCTCTAATCCACTCTACAACACTCTGCTCTAATCCACTCTCCACCCTGCTGCTCTAATCCCCTCTCCACCCCTCTGCTCTAATCCCCTCTCCAGCCATCTGCTCTAATCCCCTCTCCACCCCTCTGCTCTAATCCACTCTACAACACTCTGCTCTAATCCACTCTGCTCTAATCCACTCTGCTCCACTCTGCTCTAATCCACTCCGCTCCACTCTGCTGTAATCCACTCTGCTCTAATCCAATCTACAACACTCTACTCTAATCCCCTCTCCACCCCTCTGCTCTAATCCCCTCTCCACCCCTCTGCTCTAATCCCCTCTCCACCCCTCTGCTCTAATCCACTCTCCACCCCTCTTCTCTAAACCACTCTGCAACTCTCCGCTCTAATCCACTCTCCACCCCTCTGATCTCTTCCCCTATCCACCCCTCTGCTCTAATCCCCTCTCCAGCCCTCTGCTCTAATCCCCTCTCGACCCCTCTGCTCTAATCCACTTTACAACACTCTGCTCTAATCCACTCTGCTCTAATCCACTCTGCTCCACTCTACTCTAATCCACTCTGCTCCAATCCAATCCACTCTTCAACACTCTGCTCTAATCCACGCCGCTCCACTCTGCTCTAATCCACTCTGCTCTAATCCACTCTGCTCTAATCCAATCTACAACACTCTACTCTAATCCCCTCTCCACCCCTCTGCTCTAATCCCCTCTCCACCCCTCTGCTCTAATCCCCTCTCCACCCCTCTGCTCTAATCCACTCTCCACCCCTCTTCTCTAAACCACTCTGCAACTCTCTGCTCTAATCCACTCTCCACCCCTCTGATATCATCCCCTATCCACCCCTCTGCTCTTATCCCCTCTCCACCCCTCTGCTCTAATCCTCTCTCCACCCCTCAGCTCTAATCCACTCTCAACCCCTCTGCTCTAATCCACTCTACTCTAATCCACTCTACAACAATGCGCTCTAATCCACTCTAATCCACTCTGCTCTAATCCAATCTACAACACTCTACTCTAATCCCCTCTCCACCCCTCTGCTCTAATCCCCTCTCCACCCCTCTGCTCTAATCCATTCTCCACCCCTCTGCTCTAATCCGCTCTACACCCCTCTGCTCTAATCCAATCTCCACCCCTCTGCTCTAATCCACTCTACAACACTCTGCTCTAATCCACTCTGCTTCACCCTGCTCTAATCCACTCTGCTCCACTCTGCTCTAATCCACACTGCTCCAATCCACTCTACAACACTCTGCTCTAATCCACTCCGCTCCACTCTGCTCTAATCCACTCTGCTCTAATCCACTCTACAACACTATGCTCTAATCTCCTCTCCACCCCTCTGTTCTAATCCACTCTCCACCCCTCTTCTCTAATCCACTCTACAACACTATGCTCTAATCCCCTCTCCACCCCTCTGTTCTAATCCACTCTCCACCCCTCTTCTCTAATCCACTCTACAACACTCTGCTCTAATCCACTCTCCACCCCTCTGCTCTAATCCCCTCTCCACCCCTCTGCTCTAATCCTCTCTCCACCCCTCTGCTATAATCCACTCTCCACCCCTCTGCTTTAATTCAGTCTACTCCACTCTGCTCTAATCCACTCTGCTCCACTCTGCTCTAATCCACTCTGCTCTAATCCACTCTACAACACCCTGCTCTAATCCGCTCTGCTCCACTCTTCTCTAATCCACCCTGCTCTAATCCACTCTACAACACACTGCTCTAATCCACTCTACAACACTCTGCTCTACTTCACTCCACAAAACTCCACTCCACAACACTCCTCTCCACAACACTCCACTGCACTCCACTGCACTCCACTCCACTGCACTCCACTCTACAACACTCCACTCCACTCCACTCCACCACCCCTTACTTCACTGTATTCCACTCCACTCTATGAAACTCCACGCCACTAACGTTTAGCCATGCTAAACAGCAGTCACGCTGGTGTTCAAGATGTCTAAAACACATTGGTAAACACAATAGCTCTTGCATAGGCGAGACCTATTGGCTTTGCCAGTGCTTGTTATGATTGTTCTTCATCCACCCTTGGGAATGTCGACAAACTGTTTTAATTTGGTAAGCTTTAGGAACCAATTTCACTCCACTTAACTCATTCCACTCTCGCCCCCACCACTCTCCACCCCACACATTCCACTCTCTACCCCACCACTCTCCACCCCACTCATTCCACTCTCCACCCCACCACTCTCCACCCCACTCATTCCACTCTCCACCCCTCTGCTCTAATCCACTCTCCACCCCTCTGCTCTAATCCACTCTCCACCCCACCACTCTCCACCCCTCTGCTCTAATCCACTTTGCACCCCACCACTCTCCACCCCTCTGCTCTAATTCACCCCTCTGCTCTAGTCCACTCTCCACCCCTCAGCTGTAATCCACTCTCCACCTCTCTGCTCTAATCCACTCTCCACCCCTCTGCTCTAATCCCCTCTCCAGCCCTCTGCTCTAATCCACTCTCCACCCCTCTGCTCTAATCCACTCCCCACCACTCTGCTCTAATCCACTCTACTCCACTCGGCTCTAATCCACTCTACAAAACCCTGCTCTAATCCTCTCTGCTCCACTCTGCTCTAATCCACTCTGCTCTAATCCACTCTGCTCTAATCCACTCTACAACACTCTGCTCTAATCCCCTCTCCACCCCTCTTCTCTAATCCACTCTACAACACTCTGCTCTAATCCACTCTCCACCCCTCTGCTCTAATCCCCTCTCCACCCCTCTGTTCTAATCCTCTCTCCACCCCTCTGCTCTAATCCACTCTCCACCCCTCTGCTCTAATCCACTCTGCTCCACTCTGCTCTAATCCACTCTGCTCCACTCTGCTCTAATCCACTCTGCTCCAATCAACTCTACAACACTCTGCTCTAATCCACTCCGCTCAACTCTGCTCTAATCCACTCTGCTCTAATCCACTCTACAACACTCTGCTCTAATCCTCTCTGCTACACTCTGCTCTAATCCACTCTACAACACTCTGCTCTACTCCACTCCACAACACTCCACAACACTCCACTGCACTCCACTGCACTCCACTTCACTTTACAACACTCCACTCCACTTAACCACCCTTTACTTCACTTTATTCCACTCCACTCTATGACACTCCACGTCACTAAAGTTTAGCCATGCTAAACAGCAGTTAGCTGGTGTACAAGATGTCTAAAACACATTGGCAAACACACTAGCTCTTGCATAGGCGAGACCTATTGGGTTTGCCAGTGCTTGTTATGATTGTTCTTCATCCACCCTTGGGAATGTCAACAGACTGTTTTAATTTGGTAAACTTTAGGAACCAATTTCACTCCATTTCACTCATTCCACTCTCCACCCCACCACTCTCCACCCCACTCATTCCACTCTCTACCCCACCATTCCCCACCCCACTCATTCCACTCTCCACCCCATCACTCTCCACCCCACTCATTCCACTCTCCACCCCTCTGCTCTAATCCACTCTCCACCCCTCTGCTCTAATCCACTCTACACCCCACCACTCTCCACCCCTGTGCTCTAATCGACTCTCCACCCCACCACTCTCCACCCCTCTGCACTAATCCACTCTCCACCCCTCTGCTCTAATCGACTCCCCACCCCACCACTCTCCACCCCTCTGCTCTAATTCACTCTCCACCCCTCTGCTCTGGTCCACTCTCCACCCCTCAGCTCTAATCCACTCTCCACCCCTCTGCTCTAATCCACTCTCCACCCCTCTGCTCTAGTCCACTCTCCACCCGTCTGCTCTAATCCCCTCTCCACCACTCTGCTCTAATCCCCTCTCCAGCCCTCTGCTCTAATCCCCTCTCCACCCCTCTGCTCTAATCCACTCTCCACCACTCTGCTCTAATCCACTCTACTCCACTTGGCTCTAATCCACTCTACAACACTCTGCTCTAATCCTCTCTGCTCCACTCTGCTCTAATCCACTCTGCTTTAATCCACTCTGCTCTAATCCACTCTACAACACTCTGCTCTAATCCCCTCTCCACCCCTCTTCTCTAATCCACTCTACTACACTCTGCTCTAATCCACTCTCCACCCTTCTGCTCTAATCCCCTCTCCACCCTCTGCACTAATCCTCTCTCCACCCCTCTGCTCCAATCCACTCTACTCTACTCTGCTCTAATCCACTCTACAACACTCCGCTCTAATCCACTCTGCTCCACTCTGCTCTAATCCACTCTGCTCTAATCCACTCTGCTGCAATCCACTCTGCAACACTCTGCTCTAATCCACTCCGCTCCACTCTGCTCTAATCCACTCTGCTCTAATCCACTCTCCACCCCTCTGCTCTTATCCCCTCTCCACCCCTCTGCTCTAATCCCCTCTCCAGACCTATGCCCTAATCCCCTCTCCACCCCTCTGCTCTAATCCACTCTACAACACTCTGCTCTAATCCACTCTGCTCTAATCCACTCTGCTCCACTCTGCTGTAATCCACTCTGCTTCAATCCAATCCACTCTTCAACACTCTGCTCTAATCCACTCCGCTCCACTCTGCTGTAATCCACTCTGCTGTAATCCACTCTGCTCTAATCCAATCTACAACACTCTACTCTAATCCCCTCTCCACCCCTCTGCTCTAATCTCCTCTCCAGCCATCTGCTCTAATTCCCTCTCCACCCCTCTGGTCTAATCCCCTCTACACCCCTCTGCTCTAATCCACTCTCCACCCCTCTTCTCTAAACCACTCTACAACTCTCTGCTCTAATCCACTCTCCACCCCTCTGATCTCATCCCCTATCCACCCCTCTGCTCGTATCCCCTCTCCACCCCTCTGCTCTAATCCTCTCTCCACCCCTCTGCTCTAATCCACTCTCAACCCCTCTGCTCTAATCCACTCTACTCTAATCCACTCTACAACAATGTGCTCTAATCCACTCTGCTCCACTCTGCTCTAATCCATCCTGCTCCACTCTGCTCTAATACAGTCTGCTCCACTCTGCTTTAATCCACTGTGCTCCAATCCACTCTACAACACGCTGCTCTAATCCACTCCGCTCCACTCTGCTCTATTCCACTCTGCTCTAATCCACTCTACAACACTATGCTCTAATCCCCTCTCCAACCCTCTGCTCTAATCCACTCTCCACCCCTCTTCTCTAATCCACTCTACAACACTATGCTCTAATCCACTCTCCACCCCTCTGCTCTAATCCCCTCTCCACCCCTCTGCTCTAATCCTCTCTCCACCCCTCTGTTCTAATCCAATCTCCACCCCTCTGCTCTAATCCACTCTACAACACTCTGCTCTAATCCACTCTGCTCCACTCTGCTCTAATCCACTCTGCTCCAATCCACTCTACAACACTCTGCTCTAATCCACCCCGCTCCACTCTGCTCTAATCCACTCTGCTCTAATCCACTCTACAACACTATGCTCTAATCCCCTCTCCACCCCTCTGTTCTAATCCACTCTCCACCCCTCTTCTCTAATCCACTCTACTCCACTCTGCTCTAATCCACTCTACAACACTCTGCTCTAATCCACTCTGCTCTAATCCACTCTGCTCTAATCCACCCTGCTCTAATCCACTCCGCTCCACTCTGCTCTAATCCACTCTGCTCTAATCCACTCTACAACACTCTGCTCTAATCCGCTCTGCTCCACTCTGCTCTAATCCACCCTGCTCTAATCCACTCTACAACACACTGCTCTAATCCACTCTACAACACTCTGCTCTACTCCGCTCCACAAAACTCCACTCCACAACACTCCACTCCACAACACTCCACTGCACTCCACTCCACTGCACTCCACTCCACTGCACTCCACTCTACAACACTCCACTCCACTCCACCACCCTTTACTTCACTGTATTCCACTCCACTCTATGAAACTCCACGCCACTAACTTTTAGCCATGCTAAACAGCAGTCACGTTGGTGTACAAGATGTCTAAAACACATTGGTAAACACAATAGCTCTTGCATAGGCGAGACCTATTGGCTTTGCCAGTGCTTGTTATGATTGTTATTCATCCACCCTTGGGAATGTCGACCAACTGTTTTAATTTGGTAAGCTTTAGGAACCAATTTCACTCCACTTCACTCATTCCACTCTCCACCCCACCACTCTCCACCCCACACATTCCACTCTCTACCCCACCACTCTCCACCCCACTCATTCCACTCTCCACCCCACCACTCTCCACCCCTCTGCTCTAATCCACTCTCCACCCCTCTGTTCTAATCCACTCTCCACCCCTCTGCTCTAACCCACTCTCCACCCCACCACTCTCCACCCCCCTGCTCTAATCCACTTTGCACCCCACCACTCTCCACCCCTCTGCTCTAATCCACTCTCCACCCCTCTGCTCTAGTCCACTCTCCACCCCTCAGCTGTAATCCACTCTCCACCTCTCTGCTCTAATCCCCTCTCCACCCCTCTGCTCTGATCCCCTCTCCACGCCTCTGCTCTAATCCCCTCTCCACCACTCTGCTCTAATCCACTCTACTCCACTCGGCTCTAATCCACTCTACAACACTCTGCTCTAATCCTCTCTGCTCCACTCTGCTCTAATCCACTCTGCTCTAATCCACTCTACAACACTCTGCTCTAATCCCCTCTCCACCCTTCTTCTCTAATCCACTCTACAACACTCTGCTCTAATCCTCTCTCCACCCCTCTGCTCTAATCCACTCTCCACCCCTCTGCTCTAATCCACTCTACTCCACTCTGCTCTAATCCACTCTACATCACTCTGCTCTAATCCACTCTGCTCCACTCTGCTCTAATCCAATCTGCTCCATCTGCTCTAATCCACTCTGCTCTAATTCTCTCTACAACACTCTGCTCTAATCCTCTCTGCTACACTCTGCTCTAATCCACTCTACAACACTTTGCTCTACTCCACTCCACAACACTCCACTCCACAACACTCCACTCCACAACACTCCACTGCACTCCACTGCACTCCACTCCACTCTACAAAACTCCACTCCACTCAACCACCCTTTACTTCACTGTATTCCACTCCACTCTATGACACTCCACGTCACTAACGTTTAGCCATGCTAAACAGCAGTTAGCTGGTGTACAAGATGTCTAAAACACATTGGCAAACACAATAGCTCTTGCATAGGCGAGACCTATTGGCTTTGCCAGTGCTTGTTATGATTGTTCTTCATCCACCCTTGGGAGTGCCAACAGACTGTTTTAATTTGGTAAACTTTAGGAACCAATTTCACTCCACTTCACTCATTCCACTCTCCACCCCACCGCTCTCCACCCCACTCATTCCACTCTCTACCCCACCACTCTCCACCACACTCATTCCACTCTTAACCCCACCACTCTCCACCCCACTGATTCCACTCTCCACCCCTCTGCTCTAATCCACTCTCCACCCCTCTGCTCTAATCCACTCTCCACCCCACCACTCTCCACCCCTCTGCTCTAATTCACTCTCCACCCTCTGCTCTAGTCCACTCTCCACCCCTCAGCTCTAATCCACTCTCCACCCCTCTGCTCTAATCCACTCTCCACCCCTCTGCTCTAGTCCACTCTCCACCCCTCAGCTGTAATCCACTCTCCACCCCTCTGCTCTAATCCCCTCTCCACCCTTCTGCTCTAATCCCCTCTCCAGCCCTCTGCTCTAATCCCCTCTCCACCCCTCTGCTCTAATCCACTCTCCACCACTTGGCTCTAATCCACTCTACAACACTCTGCTCTAACCTCTCTGCTCCACTCTGCTCTAATCCACTCTGCTTTAATCCACTCTGCTCTAATCCACTCTACAACACTCTGCTCTAATCCCCTCTCCACCCCTCTTCTCTAATCCACTCTACAACACCCTGCTCTAATCCACTCTCCACCCCTCTGCTCTAATCCCCTCTCCACCCCTCTGCTCTAATCCTCTCTCCACCCCTCTGCTCCAATCCACTCTACTTCACTCTGCTCTAATCCACTCTACAACACTCTGCTCTGATCCACTCTGCTCCACTCTGCTCTAATCCACTCTCAACCCCTCTGCTCTAATCCACTCTACTCTAATCCACTCTACAACAATGTGCTCTAATCCACTCTGCTCCACTCTGCTCTAATCCATCCTGCTCCACTCTGCTCTAATACAGTCTGCTCCACTCTGCTTTAATCCACTGTGCTCCAATCCACTCTACAACACGCTGCTCTAATCCACTCCGCTCCACTCTGCTCTATTCCACTCTGCTCTAATCCACTCTACAACACTATGCTCTAATCCCCTCTCCAACCCTCTGCTCTAATCCACTCTCCACCCCTCTTCTCTAATCCACTCTACAACACTATGCTCTAATCCACTCTCGCCCCCTCTGCTCTAATCCCCTCTCCACCCCTCTGCTCTAATCCTCTCTCCACCCCTCTGTTCTAATCCAATCTCCACCCCTCTGCTCTAATCCACTCTACAACACTCTGCTCTAATCCACTCTGCTCCACTCTGCTCTAATCCACTCTGCTCCAATCCACTCTACAACACTCTGCTCTAATCCACCCCGCTCCACTCTGCTCTAATCCACTCTGCTCTAATCCACTCTACAACACTATGCTCTAATCCCCTCTCCACCCCTCTGTTCTAATCCACTCTCCACCCCTCTTCTCTAATCCACTCTACTCCACTCTGCTCTAATCCACTCTACAACACTCTGCTCTAATCCACTCTGCTCTAATCCACTCTGCTCTAATCCACCCTGCTCTAATCCACTCCGCTCCACTCTGCTCTAATCCACTCTGCTCTAATCCACTCTACAACACTCTGCTCTAATCCGCTCTGCTCCACTCTGCTCTAATCCACCCTGCTCTAATCCACTCTACAACACACTGCTCTAATCCACTCTACAACACTCTGCTCTACTCCGCTCCACAAAACTCCACTCCACAACACTCCACTCCACAACACTCCACTGCACTCCACTCCACTGCACTCCACTCCACTGCACTCCACTCTACAACACTCCACTCCACTCCACCACCCTTTACTTCACTGTATTCCACTCCACTCTATGAAACTCCACGCCACTAACTTTTAGCCATGCTAAACAGCAGTCACGTTGGTGTACAAGATGTCTAAAACACATTGGTAAACACAATAGCTCTTGCATAGGCGAGACCTATTGGCTTTGCCAGTGCTTGTTATGATTGTTCTTCATCCACCCTTGGGAATGTCGACCAACTGTTTTAATTTGGTAAGCTTTGTGGTAAATATTCTTTTTACCTTGACTGAATTTCATACGGAATCTAAAATAAAGTAAAATAGCTCAGAATAACAAGAGGCAGAATCCGTGGTATAAGAGATTTTCTGAATGGGCTTTATTCCAAAATGGCCGACTCGAGTGGCGGCCTTCAGGTTCCGTCACCACGAGGGTTCAGGAAGTGAAGTACAATACTTTATTGACAAGAAGTAACTTTTATAGCTCATACATTACAATGAAATGAATGCAAAAGGCGTAACAATTGATAAGAGAAATGACATAGTGGTACGTAATCGAAACTAGGCGTAATAAGGAGCAGAAAGAAACATGATTGGCTCTGATTATCATGCATAGGTGGATCTATAAGATAATACTTAACATAGATGCGCGCGCAACAGCATGACGTGTGATTGACGTGCAACTAGGGGGTGAAGGGGACTTGACATTTAGCTCTACATGTGGAGACGAGAAGTCTGGGGGGTCAAGTCAACCTAATCCCAAATCATATCTAACATCCTATGTTTAGAGAACTATGTTATCCACAAGAAAAGACTCTCGGACAGAATCTATTCTATACTGACTGTGTGTGCGTGTACAAGCGTCTAAGTGTCTATATGAGATGCGAGGGGCAGAAAACTTTCCATGGCAACAGGGCTATGAATTACTTGCAGGAGGACGGAAAGGCCGAGTCCTTTGCTTGTGAGCTTAGAGGAAATGTTTACCTAAATCACCGAACAGGAATGCATCGGCTGAAGAGCAAAGTAGATAATTCGAAGGTGAAATACAGCTTCTTGGCAGGCAGGCAAAACTGGCCGAGGCAGGCACCGTTAGCTGCACAGGGAGTAGGACAAAGTTCATGGATACAGATGCGAGCTCAAGCTGAAGCTGTCAGAGACAGAGAGCAGGGAAGGCTTTAAGGACAGGATCGGGCCTACTTGCCTGAACTGTAAAAATGGAGTAATTTAGCCATATAAAGTCGGTGGCCTTTCATACTTAGGAATCGAATATCCAGCCCATTGATGGCGGATCTGACAGAGAACATGTTGACGGTGGACGCACATATGTTTGCGTTTTGGAAACTGGAACTGGAGGGAACATACATGTACTTGTGACATGCACATAGAACCGTTGGGGTCCAAGATAGGGGACATAACTGATCAGGAAAATCCACACTTCCACATTCCCTCCTTGTCCCCTACTTGCCCTTCAAGAGATATCAATCTTCATCATTCCATCGATTTGCTCATGGAGCATCATTTCTTCTTCCTTCTTCTTCCGGCATTTTGAACGAGAACCTTGATATGGAATGCATGATGTGGCACACAGACCACAAATCGCTGGTCCACATTGCAGGCATAAACAACAACTGAAGAGCATAAGAAGGCCAATACCTAGGAAGGATAGAACTCTCCATCCCCAGGCTGATATCACACTCCAAAACCACCCGGACCACGTCCAAGTGCCTGGATTTTCGTGTATCTGGCTCACAATCTTATGAAGGCGTGTTATAGCTTTATATACAGATGGCGAATTTTCTGGTATGAATATGCAGCAGCTGGATCCGATGATCCTGCAAGCTCCGCCCCTATCGGCCAGGATGACGTCAAGGACAAGACGATTCTGGAGAACAACAATTCTCATTACTGATTGTTCCTCTGTCAGATTGCCTAGGGCGGCTATAGTCTCGTTTACTACAGCTTCGAGAGTCTTGGTTAGTTTACGTATCAGCTTACTATTTGATATTGTACCTATATAGGGAAAGATACCTTTATTGAAATCTACATACTTGTCCCATGCCGTCTCAGTATAATCGACAACTGGGAGATCTCTTCGCTCTCTATTGTGTACTAAATGAACATTCCGATAATAATTAGGTGGAGCTAGGAAAACAGGTGGCAGAAGGAATGCTATGTAACAGGTACCATCCCAATCTAGAGGCAGACGCATATATGCCGTCTGACCACATATAAAGTAAGAATGGCGAGAAGCTCTAAATGAAGATTTACCTTGATCACTATATTCTACTGTAGTAACGCATTGGCTATGGCCCATATGTATGGAACCAACTTTTCTTACACATAATTCACCCTTAACTGAAAATACTGACATAGTGGGCAGAATTAGTTCAACTTCGGATTTGACATTCAGAATCATAAGATTAGGTGTAAAATTACCTAATTTATACACTTCATTTTCTAGATCAGTTCCTGTTCTACTGGGGCGACCCTCCTTATTAGGATGACAGACTTTGAATAAAACTAGATTCAGATTTCCCCATATCCAATGTTGTTGATAAACTGCTGTGTCTGGGTCTATGGAATTTAGTAAACTAAACCATGCTCCACAGGAGCCATTGTGTGTGAACGGGTGTGGAAAGAAAGGCAGAACTCCTTTGTTATTCTGATAGGGAGGGAGTCGGCCACACACCCAACAATTGGTGGCATTACTAGTCTGATGGGAATGATGTAACATACTAATGAAAGTGTTATTGCGCAGCGCAAGTCTATAAGATAATTCATGTGGCGGTAGGTCACTAAAAGAATGTTCAGCAGCAACATTATAAACATGTCTAGAAATAGGATGATATATGTGCAAAATCACACTCGTAATAATTACTAAAACACTCAATAAAAACAAAATTAATAATGTCCTCATACAGTAGCTACGCAGTGATTTACAATACGCCTGTCGTTTCAACATTTCTCGGGTATTTTCTCTACTCAGGTCCAAGGGATACATGTCGGAGACAATTCAACCGCTTCACCTTGGAGAGGACTTAAACAATCAAATTGTTCGACTATTTGGGCCTAAGCTTTAATTTATAGCACTGAGAGTCATTCTGTTCAACAAAAGGAAGTTTTGAATCAGTCTGTGAGGGAGTGCAGGGCACAGTGTCTATATCCGAGGATAGTCCATGAAATTTCTTAATGTGGCTGGAATGTATCCAGCCCTTGCGGCCCTCAACTTTCACGGCTGTTCTTGTGGTCAGCAGGACTAGCTTCGGTGCTTTCCACCTGGGCTCCAACTGGGTCTTCCGATCAAAATTTCTCACAAACACCAGATCCCCCGGAGCAACGTCATGGGGTTTCACCTCAGTGTTGTCAGGAAAAGCTGCAGTTACCTGTGAACGACAAGATTGTAGTGCAGACATCAAGGAAGCCAAGTAATCTGTCAGCATATTACAATTAACATCAGTTATTTTACGTGGTATAGGCGTCCCCCACATATTTGGTGGTCTTCCGAAGATCACCTCATACGGGGATAGCCCTGTTCGAGAGTGTGCTACCATTCTTATGTAAAATAGTGCAACTGGTAATGCTACTATCCAGTCAACACCTTTCTCCTTACATATTTTAGACAATCTGATTTTCAAAATTTGATTATGTCGTTCCACGAGACCTGCTGCCTCGGGGTGTCGGACACAGTGGAATTTCCACTGATATCCCAACAAAAGTGAGACATGTTTCATTAATTCGGATGAGAAAGGCTGGCCGTTATCTGAATATACAACACGTGGTAAACCGTACCGCGGGAAGAATTCTCGAACTAACTGTTTGGCAGTAGTCGGGGCCGTGTAATCTGATACTGGGTACGCCTCAGTCCATCGGGAGAGAGCGCAGACAACTACCAGAACATATTTGAATCCTCGACATCGTTCCATCTGGATATAATCCATTTGGAGCACTTCAAAAGGATGATCAGGAGTCTGGAATCCACCCTGTTCTACGGGAACACTTTTTCCTGGGTTGAACTGACAACATATCATACAGGTACGGACTTTTTGTTTAGCTGCTGCTCGTAAATGTTTGTTGAACCAAATGTGTTGAATGCTATCTAGCATAGCTTTCTCTCCTAAATGCGCTGGGCTGTGAATTGTAGCTATAATGGCCTGGACCATAGAGTCAGGAAGAAACCATACAGATTTCTCCTTCGTCATCCATCCCTGATCTGTCTGGATCCCTCCTAGTTCAGTCCATTTCTTTAATTCCTCTGCAGTAGCATGTGTCTGTATGTCAATTACGTCAAGTGCGGGATCCTTAATTGTCATACACTGTGTTGGTGTCTGAACTATTGGCTTTGTCATGTCTAATGTGCGATTCTGAGCAGTCTGTTTAGCTGTTCTGTCAGCTAAATCATTGCCTTGAGAAATGATATCAGTAACCTTCGTGTGTGCTTTACATTTCATAATCGATATGGCAGTTGGTAGATGTATTGCGTCTAACAAGGCATGAATGAGGGTTCCGTGCTGAATGTGGGCACCATGGGAGGTTAAATAACCTCTCTCTCGCCACAGCACGCCGAAGTCGTGTACAACTCCGAATGCATAACGTGAGTCAGTGCATACATTAACTTTCTTATTTGTGGCTTGAATACAGGCTTGTGTTAGAGCAATAAGTTCTGCTGCTTGGGCTGACAAAGTATCTATACAATTTGTCTCAATAACTTCAGTGTCTGTTGTGACTGCATACGCGGCCACTAAGTCTCCTGTACTTGCTCTCATGCACGATCCATCTACATACAACGTCAGGTCTGGATCTAACAATGGAACGTCTGTCAAGTCTTGTCTAGGTTTCGTCTTTATTTCAATAATTTCAACACAATCATGAGCTAGTGGGTCTGTTCCAATTACAGGTAATAGTGTAGCAGGATTCAATGTATTACACCGTCGGATCTCTATGTGTGGCTGAAACAATGTCAGTTCATAACCGGTAAGTCTTGCTATGGTCAAGTGTTGTGTTTGTGTTCGGTTCACAAGAACTTCTACTGCATGTGGTACTCGTACTGTCAATGGATGTCCTAACACTATGGCATCGCTTTGTCTGATTGCTAAAGCTGTTGCTGCCACTGATTTCAGGCATGCGGGCAAAGCCTGAGCTACGGGATCTAATGTACTGGAAAAATAAGCACATGGCTTGCGTGATCCTGCTTGTTCCTGTGTGAGTACTGACAAAGCAGTACCTTCGCGTTCTGTGACAAAGAGTGTAAAATGTTTGCTATAACATGGTGTTGCTAAAACAGGTGCTTGACATAAAGCTTCCTTTAAGCTTTCAAAAGCTTGTGTATGTTCCTGAGTCCAAGGGAGAACAGTCGATGTGGCTGCCTCCTGTGTGGTTAACTGAATGAGTGGTTTTGCTAGAAATGCGTACTGAGGGATCCACTGCCTACAATATGAAGTGAGGCCTATGAAAGCCCGCACCTCCTTTTGTGTCTGGGGTATTGACATGTTAGCAATTAACTGGATGCGATCTGGTGTAAGCTGCCTTCCCTCCTTGGACAGCGAGTGACCAAGATAAATAACTCGCTGGGCACAGAATTGCAGCTTAGAGGGAGACACTTTGTGCCCCTTGTCGGCTAGAAAATGTAAAACTGTCAGAGAAGCCTTTTCACATTCAGGTTCGCTTCTCGCGGTGATCAGCAGATCATCGACATATTGAAGCAGTGCAGTATTGACTGGCATGTGGATACTGTCAAGTTCTCGTTTCAGTGCTTGGCTGTAGATGCTGGGGCTTTCTGTGAATCCTTGGGGAGCGCGTGAGAATTTAAAGCTGCGCCCATTTAAACTGAATCCGAACAAATATTGGCTTTCCGGATCTATTGGGACGCTAAAAAAGGCATTCTTGAGATCAATTACAGTAAAGAATGTTGCTTCGGAATCAATTGCTGTCAATAATGATGATATATCGGGGACCACAGGAAATTGTGGCACAATGCACTTGTTTAGTTCCCGCAAATCAATAACCAATCGGTATACTGGCGGAGCAGTAGGGTCAGTTCGTTTAAGAATCGGAATTATCGGTGAATTACATACATTGGAGTCTGTTTCTACAACTACTCCTTGGGCAATTAACTCATCAATGATTTTCAGCAAAGCCACTACAGCATCTTGCGGTAACTTGTATTGTCGCATTCGTGGTAATACCACTCCTGCCTTGAGTGTAACTCGGTATGGTGTAATGTTCATGCAACCAACATCAGTAGGGCCTTGTGCCCATAGATGTGCTGGTAAAGTCTGTAGTCGGGGATCCATGTCTCTAGACACATAGTGACCTTTAAAATCACGTAAAAACAACCTTATTCCTCCCGGAGAACAACATATTATGGCTCCTAGGGCTTTCAGAGTTTTAATTCCTAACAAATTTTCTGGGCATGATTTAGTAAGCAATAAATCTGTAGTTCGTGTCAAAGGTCCTATCGTAAGTGGAAGAGGCTGTGATACTTCGTTAACAATAGGTTTTCCTGAAAAACCAAGGGAAACATTTTGAGAGCCTGAGAGGGGTGCCCCTGGAACTTCACTACGTTTTATAGTTGTACGACTTGCCCCTGTATCGAGTAAGAATTTTCTCTCTTGACCTAATAATTCACTATGTACATAAGGTCCTTCTTGATCTACAGGAATCTCGATAAGCGGTAAGTCAACTTCCCTCTCTAGGCTGGTTCATGCGTAACGCTGATACTCAGGATATTCATACTGTGCAGTCTGATACATTTGTCGTGTGGTGGTTTGTGTGGCAGTAACAGGCAACGGTGGTGCAGCTGGCACAAACTGTATTGGCTGTTGTGCGGCTGGCATGGCCTGGGAATGTGGCATAGCTCCTTGTTCATTCTGATCTTGTCTGAGTGGCCGTGATCTTTCTTGTGTTTTACCTATGGCGATATTGTGTTTTAAAACTGGACAATCGTGTACGTAATGACCTGGCTTTTTGCAATAATTGCATGTCCCTTTTACCGGTCCTGCTGAATCGGACTGTGTCATACCCTTTTTATGTCCTTCAGCCGGTACTGTCTGAGACACTAGCATTTTCATTTTTGTATCTTTCATACGTCTTTGTTCGTGTTCTTGTTCATCTCTAATTCTATTGTGATGATACTGTAACATTTGTAGCATTTGTGACGGAGTGTTACTTTGCCAGGTACTCTCGAATTTCAATATTCTATTCTTTATTGGAGGTAATGCATTTTCTACTAATTTTGTCACAAATAAATGTGGATACGACTCACTACTTGTTTTTATACCACTATTTATTCCAAAACATTTTTCAAATCGGGCATAATAGTCACTTGTGTCTTCATCATGCTTTTGTTTACAGGCCGTGATTGCACCCCAATCTTCCTTTTTCGTAGTTAACAAACGTGGCAGTACTTGTACTAGTAAACCTGGTAATGCTTTGACTTTATCCCCGAGCCCTGAACCTGCAGCTCGGGCCTTTTCTTCCGTTTCTAATGCTGTCCAATCTATCTTTTGGTCTCCCACTTCCCACTCTTTTTCTTTCAGTTTTTCATAAATACCAGCAGGTAAGAGCACCTTTAATATCGTCATAATATCAGGATAGGTATACTCTCCCATCAGCAACATGTCCTTAATTTCTCGGTGGAAACCCGCTGGGTCTTTGTCATGACTTGGTACTACTTTCTTCATTTCTAACAATTCAATTTTTGATATGGGTGTGTATACAAATACACGGTGAAACTCATTGTCTTCGCCTTTTATTGGGTGCACTTCTCGTAAGGGATTTTGTCTATCCATATAATACGGCGTTCTTTCTCTGCGGGGCAGCGGGAAAGAATCCGGATTTACAAAAAGGACATACTGTTTACGTGACACTAATATTTCTTTAATCAACTTGTTACTAGAACCTCTCCATCTGTTCGTGAGTAGTTCCGTTAATATATCAGGTAAAGGACCAGGGTCAGCATGTTGGCTCTTATATAATATAAGGAGTTGCTGAATCATATAGATTCCAGCTAAACGTTGTTCATCTGCACTAAGGTTAAAAAACGTGTGTGCTACGGTCTCATCACCGTATTTTTCAGGACTGTCAATCCAGTGAACGGCTGATCTGGCCAATTCTTGCTCATCCATGGAATCGAGGAGGTGGTAACCCCTTCGTTCTCGTAGTAGTTTATCTGCGGCTTGGAACAGATGTTCAGGAGACTTTAAATTTATTACAGGCGTCGGATACGTTCTGCTATTATTTGGACATACAGAGTGTATGGGATCAGAAAAGCATCTAGTATTATCACAGGATCTTCCTCTGCCTACGTATGCTATGGTTTCTGACTGTCTTGCGGAATTCCCTGATTCGGAGACTTCATCTTGCTCGAACTCGTCTGTTTCCAATCTTTCTTCGTGAATGCGTTCTATTTCTCTACGGATTTTTCGGCACATGGCTATTATACAGTTTTTCTTATCGTGTCTCCCTTCTGATATATTCTGGCTCCATCTTGTAAGAATAAGCATTGTATTCGGGTCTACCCCCGGACGGTCTTGATTTCTGATCACGCAGTTTATGAGGAAACGTAACAGTTCCCCCTGTATCTCTACTTTCTGGAATTCCATAGCTCTGTTAATACATTCTGGGTCTCGCCCTGTTTGGACAAAATGATATATGTTATCTAGATGCGTAGTCATTCCTGGTAACCTCGCTAAATACTCTGCGGCTCGTCTGATACGTAATGATGCCAGGACCATTTCGTCCTCTTTACCGACCACCGGGTCATATCTACAATCTATAAGGAGTTCCTTAAGCGTACGTTCACTTACGAATTTGGGTGTACGTGAATGCGCTGATTCTTGAAAAATAAGTTTATTTATTCTAGGTGGCGTAAAAGTATTGCTTGCACCTCCCGTGGCCCCTTCAGGGGCGTCGGGTGTGAATGGATTCGTCGAACGTGACACAGCAACTATAGGTGTCGATACCACTGTAGAATCGATTGCGGGGACAGATGCGGAAACAGACGTGCTTGCCGGAGCTCGCGTCGGGACTTGCTGTTGCACGGGGACAGATACCTGATCCTGACGTTGAACCCCTCCGCCAGACGGTCTATGTGGTGTGGGGTTAGCATACTCGGGAGCTGCGTCATCTAGATATGAGGAAAGAAAAACATCTTCTGCGGTTCTGGGATGCCCTTTTGGATGTACCTTAATTGGAAATAATGGGGGTGGCAAGTCTTTTGGCATCTCTGGAACAGCCTTAGGTAGTCCTTCGGCTAGGAGGGGATACATACCACTCATAAGAGCGTTTCTTTGTCTATCTACTTGTTCTGATTTTACTCGGATATCTTCCTCAATTAATATATTTTCTTGAACTTCCTTTGAACTCTCTTTACTCCTCTCTTCCTGTCTACGTGCTTTTTCTGTACGTCTATGAGATTCTTTACGCCATAACTCAACAGCGTCTTTCTGTGACTGTCTGACTTTTCTTTTCCATAACTCTTCCTCCACTTTCATGATGCACTCTGCATCCCAGGTTCCCGCTGCGGGCCACCTTTGACTTTCCGGCAATCCCTTGGTATAATCTACCCATAGATCAAGAAACAATATGGCATCTAAGCCATGCTTGTGATACATAAAATGCCCTGGGGTGTCCCTAGGAGGAATAGGAACTGCTTCTTCGAGCACCCCTTTTCTGGTAGTAATCTGTCTTAACTTCGAGAAGAGCGGCATCTCGACAACTGATCTGATACTTACTCTTGAATTCACTTAATACGGAAAACACAATAATGAACGGTGAACAATGAACAATCATTCATACCACAATATGCAAGACATTTGAACACTTTAAACATTTAAACATTAAACATTTTAAAAATGACCGACGATGATGACAGTCTGCATGACTAATCACCAAGCTGAATTCTTGACAATAACTGAATACTTCGGAATACTTGATATACTGCTAAACAGTACATATACACTGCTAAACAGTGCAGACCGGATTTGTGTACCCAAATCCGTCTTGACCGGCACAACCTATGTGCTGTCAACACGCCTCCCCGGCGATGGTACTCACCGAGTAGCTCCTTGAAACGGAAGGCCTCAGAGAATGAACGGGACTCGATGACTGCGGACAGCGGACCCTCTGGACATCGGGATTTCGAAAACCTGGTGGGCCTCTGTATACCTCGGATCTTGCTCTCTCAGCTCGGCTCTGGTCGGGATACTTCGCACTTCTCACCGCCTCGTCTGGGTTGATCGCAGCCTCAGTCGCCCCCGCTTGACCGGAGGGAGCTTACAGGAAATCCTGCTGGTACGCGTTTATGGTCCGTCCAGCTGTGGCAGGAGACCGGGCCTGCAACGCACCGCCGGCGCGTGAGATGAGAAAGTGTCCCTGTTCGGGCGCCATTATGTGGTAAATATTCTTTTTACCTTGACTGAATTTCATACGGAATCTAAAATAAAGTAAAATAGCTCAGAATAACAAGAGGCAGAATCCGTGGTATAAGAGATTTTCTGAATGGGCTTTATTCCAAAATGGCCGACTCGAGTGGCGGCCTTCAGGTTCCGTCACCACGAGGGTTCAGGAAGTGAAGTACAATACTTTATTGACAAGAAGTAACTTTTATAGCTCATACATTACAATGAAATGAATGCAAAAGGCGTAACAATTGATAAGAGAAATGACATAGTGGTACGTAATCGAAACTAGGCGTAATAAGGAGCAGAAAGAAACATGATTGGCTCTGATTATCATGCATAGGTGGATCTATAAGATAATACTTAACATAGATGCGCGCGCAACAGCATGACGTGTGATTGACGTGCAACTAGGGGGTGAAGGGGACTTGACATTTAGCTCTACATGTGGAGACGAGAAGTCTGGGGGGTCAAGTCAACCTAATCCCAAATCATATCTAACATCCTATGTTTAGAGAACTATGTTATCCACAAGAAAAGACTCTCGGACAGAATCTATTCTATACTGACTGTGTGTGCGTGTACAAGCGTCTAAGTGTCTATATGAGATGCGAGGGGCAGAAAACTTTCCATGGCAACAGGGCTATGAATTACTTGCAGGAGGACGGAAAGGCCGAGTCCTTTGCTTGTGAGCTTAGAGGAAATGTTTACCTAAATCACCGAACAGGAATGCATCGGCTGAAGAGCAAAGTAGATAATTCGAAGGTGAAATACAGCTTCTTGGCAGGCAGGCAAAACTGGCCGAGGCAGGCACCGTTAGCTGCACAGGGAGTAGGACAAAGTTCATGGATACAGATGCGAGCTCAAGCTGAAGCTGTCAGAGACAGAGAGCAGGGAAGGCTTTAAGGACAGGATCGGGCCTACTTGCCTGAACTGTAAAAATGGAGTAATTTAGCCATATAAAGTCGGTGGCCTTTCATACTTAGGAATCGAATATCCAGCCCATTGATGGCGGATCTGACAGAGAACATGTTGACGGTGGACGCACATATGTTTGCGTTTTGGAAACTGGAACTGGAGGGAACATACATGTACTTGTGACATGCACATAGAACCGTTGGGGTCCAAGATAGGGGACATAACTGATCAGGAAAATCCACACTTCCACAGCTTTAGGAACCAATTTCACTCCACTTCACTCATTCCACTCTCCACCCCACCACTCTCCACCCCACACATTCCACTCTCTACCCCACCACTCTCCACCCCACTCATTCCACTCTCCACCCCACCACTCTCCACCCCTCTGCTCTAATCCACTCTCCACCCCTCTGTTCTAATCCACTCTCCACCCCTCTGCTCTAACCCACTCTCCACCCCACCACTCTCCACCCCCCTGCTCTAATCCACTTTGCACCCCACCACTCTCCACCCCTCTGCTCTAATCCACTCTCCACCCCTCTGCTCTAGTCCACTCTCCACCCCTCAGCTGTAATCCACTCTCCACCTCTCTGCTCTAATCCCCTCTCCACCCCTCTGCTCTGATCCCCTC
This sequence comes from Triturus cristatus, assembly GCF_964204655.1. NCBI lineage: Eukaryota > Metazoa > Chordata > Amphibia > Caudata > Salamandridae > Triturus > Triturus cristatus. The sequence goes on along the minus strand of NC_140595.1, from coordinate 103,839,629 downwards.
TCCACGCCTCTGCTCTAATCCCCTCTCCACCACTCTGCTCTAATCCACTCTACTCCACTCGGCTCTAATCCACTCTACAACACTCTGCTCTAATCCTCTCTGCTCCACTCTGCTCTAATCCACTCTGCTCTAATCCACTCTACAACACTCTGCTCTAATCCCCTCTCCACCCTTCTTCTCTAATCCACTCTACAACACTCTGCTCTAATCCTCTCTCCACCCCTCTGCTCTAATCCACTCTCCACCCCTCTGCTCTAATCCACTCTACTCCACTCTGCTCTAATCCACTCTACAGCACTCTGCTCTAATCCACTCTGCTCCACTCTGCTCTAATCCACTCTGCTCCATCTGCTCTAATCCACTCTGCTCTAATTCTCTCTACAGCACTCTGCTCTAATCCTCTCTGCTACACTCTGCTCTAATCCACTCTACAACACTTTGCTCTACTCCACTCCACAACACTCCACTCCACAACACTCCACTCCACAACACTCCACTGCACTCCACTGCACTCCACTCCACTCTACAAAACTCCACTCCACTCAACCACCCTTTACTTCACTGTATTCCACTCCACTCTATGACACTCCACGTCACTAACGTTTAGCCATGCTAAACAGCAGTTAGCTGGTGTACAAGATGTCTAAAACACATTGGCAAACACAATAGCTCTTGCATAGGCGAGACCTATTGGCTTTGCCAGTGCTTGTTATGATTGTTCTTCATCCACCCTTGGGAGTGCCAACAGACTGTTTTAATTTGGTAAACTTTAGGAACCAATTTCACTCCACTTCACTCATTCCACTCTCCACCCCACCGCTCTCCACCCCACTCATTCCACTCTCTACCCCACCACTCTCCACCACACTCATTCCACTCTTAACCCCACCACTCTCCACCCCACTGATTCCACTCTCCACCCCTCTGCTCTAATCCACTCTCCACCCCTCTGCTCTAATCCACTCTCCACCCCACCACTCTCCACCCCTCTGCTCTAATTCACTCTCCACCCCTCTGCTCTAGTCCACTCTCCACCCCTCAGCTCTAATCCACTCTCCACCCCTCTGCTCTAATCCACTCTCCACCCCTCTGCTCTAGTCCACTCTCCACCCCTCAGCTGTAATCCACTCTCCACCCCTCTGCTCTAATCCCCTCTCCACCCTTCTGCTCTAATCCCCTCTCCAGCCCTCTGCTCTAATCCCCTCTCCACCCCTCTGCTCTAATCCACTCTCCACCACTTGGCTCTAATCCACTCTACAACACTCTGCTCTAACCTCTCTGCTCCACTCTGCTCTAATCCACTCTGCTTTAATCCACTCTGCTCTAATCCACTCTACAACACTCTGCTCTAATCCCCTCTCCACCCCTCTTCTCTAATCCACTCTACAACACCCTGCTCTAATCCACTCTCCACCCCTCTGCTCTAATCCCCTCTCCACCCCTCTGCTCTAATCCTCTCTCCACCCCTCTGCTCCAATCCACTCTACTTCACTCTGCTCTAATCCACTCTACAACACTCTGCTCTGATCCACTCTGCTCCACTCTGCTCTAATCCACTCTGCTCTAATCCACTAAACTCCAATCCACTCTACAACACTCTGCTCTAATCCACTCCGCTCCACTCTGCTCTAATCCACTCTACAACACTCTGCTCTAATCCTCTCTGCTCCACTCTGCTCTAATCCACCCTGCTCTAATCCACTCTACAGCACTCTGCTCTAATCCACTCTACAACACTCTGCTCTACTCCACTCCACAACACTGCACTCCACAACACTCCACAACACTCCACTCCACAACACTCCACTGCACTCCACTGCACTCCACTCCACTCTACAACACTCCACTCCACTCAACCACCCTTTACTTCACTGTATGCCACTCCAGTCTATGACACTCCACACCACTAACATTTAGCCATGCTAAACAGCAGTCACGCTGGTGTACAAGATGTCTAAAACACATTGGCAAACCCAATAGCTCTTGCATAGGCGAGACCAATTGGCTTTGCCAGTGCTTGTTATGATTGTTCTTCATCCACCCTTGGGAATGTCAAAAAACTGTTTTAATTTTGTAAGCTTTAGGAACCAATTTTAAATGAAGCAGTTCAAATGTTTTAAATGCACTAACATGTTATGGCAATATTTGCCTATATCTTTTAAGAAGTTCACTGTAATTATAATAACATGCCTTTTCTCTTAAAAATAAACATCCCCATTGCTTAAGTTCACTGCTTGTGAGAATGTTACCCTTATTGCAATACAATGCTAGTAACGCATTCATCTAGCCATCATCTAAAAGAACGTATTCATGGTGCAAATTAATATTTAAACAAAGGCAAAGTAATATACAGATCCTGAATTTCTGATACAAGCATTAAAATGCAACAATAGGCATTGATGCCTTAAGGTTACTTGCCAAAAACGATCTATTCATTTTAAATTGTATTGCATATTATTGCAGCATCATTGTTTATTTGCAGATAGGTATCAAATGGCATTAGTGACCCAAATTGCTTTTAGCAGTCTATAGAAGGCCACTAATAATTTATAGAACCAAAAAGTTTAAAATCAATAGAGAAAAGGGTAATTTGAATGGAAAATATTTGGAAAAACCCAGGGTTATGCAGCTTTTACTTTGGTATGTCTGTCCTTTCTGCTGCTAGTTTCTGTTTCTGGTGAGGAAAGTGTTTTTAAGACTGCAGTACCGCCTCCTATCTACAGGGGCAGAGCTGAGCAAAAATATAAACACACTTCATGAGACACAGGTCCCCACAAGGCAATTATTTAAAAAGTTTCAAAAATTGACACAGATGTTCCTGGAGTCATGCTTTTATCATTCAGAAGACATTGCCTTGTGAGAACCTGGGTTCAGGTCCACACAGTGCAATCAAGTCCCCACAGCGTGAGTGTGTTATCACACCCAAGTCCCAACAACGATAGTAAGACACACACACACACACACAGACACACACACACACACACACACACACTCACTCAGTAGAAGGCGCAAGCCGAAACGCATAGGTCATCCTTGTTTGTATGCACCTCTGCACTTTGCTGTTCATGGCCCCGTGACTAATGGAGGCTCATTTAACTCTAAAAAACAAATAAATGACCTTGTTGCGAAGGATCTGTCTGTGCCGCTCTTCTGGTCGTCCTCGGGACGTGTGGTGAATTGGAGGGCGTTTTTTTGCGTGAAGGCTGAGAGGAAATATATATATATATAGATGGTGGGGAGTAGGTTGGTGAGGAATCTGCAGATAGATACTGTATCCACCAGAAAAGGCATTATCAAAGGTAAGTCGCTTGTTCTTCTGATAAATACACCTACTTGTAGAATTCTCACCTTTTTCATAGAAAACTAAAGCCATCCTGCTACCGGAAGTGGGTGCATGTCTGTTTATACAAAAACAATCCTGCTGAACAGACTTGAAGTGTCCATCCCTTATCACTTCAGAATCTAAGCAATAATGTTTAGCAAAAGTGTGAAGGAAAGACCAGGTCACTCTTTACAGGTAATGATTACTAGTACACTGCTAGAAAGAGCGGAAATAGATGACTTTGCTCTAGTAGAACGGCCATGAATACCTTCGGGAGGTTTCTTGTGTGCCATGGCATAGCAGATCTTGATGCAAGGGATAATCCATCTGGAGATAGTTGGCTTGTGGATTGCTTGCATTTTATTTTTGCAATGTAATCTATGAAGAGTTGATGTCCAGTCCGAACTCTCGAGCTCTGTCTTGGTAGAAGCTTACAAGTTCTCTTGGGGTTGAGGCGATTAAGTTTTCCCCCCTATTTAGTAGAGTGGGAAGGAGGATAAAACATGGAGAGAGTCATAGACTGACCTAAGTGGACTGGAGTAACCACCTCTTGTAGGAAAGCAGCTGTGATTCTCATCACCAACTAGTCAAGGGAAAAAGAGGTGAATGGAGGTTCACACTTGAGGTTTGGAGTTCACCAACTCTTTTGGCTGAAGTAACTGCCACTAAGAAAATCCTCTTGCAAGTGTGCAACCATAAGGGGCAGCTGTGCAGAGGCTCAAATGATGAACACATAAGAAATGTGAGGAGTAAGTTCAGGTCCCACTGGTCCTGATGCAAGGGATGAAGGATGCTGAAGATGCTTTAAGGATGCTGTGAATTCAACAGGGGTCTTCGTGCAAAGATTTCTCATCCACAAAGGTGATGAGGAGATCCTGTTTTTAATTCAGTTTTTCCACTTTTATCATGGCTCTATGTTCGTTTTGTTATGTTTTTCCATTAAATGTAAAACACAAATAACTAAACAAGTATGTACACAAAAAATGATTCTTTTCAGAACCAATTTAAACGGTTTATAAAAAGGATAAAAATATATCTTTCTTGTTTTGTATGTGAGCGAGAGCGAGTGAATGTGTTAAAGTGAGTCAGCGGGAGTGTGACAGAGTGTGAATGTGAGTGAGTGAAAGTGAAGACAGGTGAGTGATTAAGTGGGATTATACGCAGGGAGTATTGGCCATCTGTGCTTGATCATTGATCATATGGGAGAATGTAGACTTACATGTCTAAGTATTGTAGATTACAGCACTTGTCATTTGTTGAACTACGTTCTATTAGTACTCTTTAGCTATTTTTAAGCAATACATTGCTATTCTACACAAAGCCTATTGACTATTGAATGAAAATGAAGTATCACTCATCTCAATTTTGAATTAAGAGTTGAATCAAACAGGTGTGGGTATAAAAGTGTTTTTTTCTTGTGGTATAATTAATGCCGCTTGACACATTCTTTGTGAAGCTCCCACTTTGGTTTCCAGTCACTTCAGCAAACTTACACTGTGGACACCTCAAGCTCACAGAAAGAACTCTGAGTGCTATTGTGGGCACTAGTGGTGATGAAATTTTTTATTGTTTTTATTAGAAGCTGGGGAAACAAATGATATACAGAAAAATGCACACAAGTACATATTTATCCTTGCCTGGAAAATAAAATAGTGCATTTTGTACAGATTATACTGCAATCTCTCTCATGAGGGTGAATGGGAGGAGAAGCAGGTCTCCCAGAAGCATACGCCCCTCTTTTCTCCAGCCCCCTTGGTTGGCATGCGGAGTGGAAGTGGGAACAAGTCTTCAGGAAATACATTTCTGTCGATTTTGTTCACTTGGAGAGAATACGTGGAGAAGTGATCCCTTATCTCCAACAGCAAACAGCCTGCTTGGGCAGGCAGGAAACACTTTTCATGAAGCAAATAAAATTGCTGTAGTATGACATCTTTTTTTAAAAAATAGGTATATAACTATATATGTTTACTTTAAGCTAATATGCGTTTTTCAGAAAACAAAAAATCCAGTTTTTATGACACTCTCCTCTCCTTTCTCCAAAACTATGTTCCAGTTTCAGTCCCATTTTGGGCCCTAAACTTCGGTTTCTTCAACAGCGACGCCTCCCCTCAGCTGCTGGTCCTGATCCACATTATCTTTGGTGGAGCTGAAGGTGGTTGAGGGCATGAAAGGAGTATGATGTGGTGGGGAAAGATTGAGGCCAAGCCTGCCTCTGCGTGCTCTTCTTTCAAATCCCACTGTGGAATTCAACAATGCAGAAGAATCTTCTACAACCTCGGTAAGACCTGGAGGAGAAAAAATAAACATTGTTAAATACTTGGTCTTTGATGCAGTAACTCCCATTTTGCTTTACCCAACACCATCTTTAGGCAGAATCTGAAAGGTTAGCCACAAGCTCTCCATCTTTATGGTGAGCCAGCCCAAGTGAGCCCATGTCCTTTATAGGTAGGTTTTAATCTACAGTATCTACAGTATCAAAACAAATGCACAGGAAGGATAGCATCAGAAGCACATTGCTCATATTACACTTGGTGGCAGGTCATGTTCTTACAATGACTGCCATTGATTATGAGATGGTCCAGCCCAAAAGCTTGTATATTGCTCATTCACACCGCACAATCCAGTGTAAACTGTTTCACCAATGCAAGGAGTAGCCCTAATGTCAAAATACACATCTCTTAACAACAAGGGGTTAAACTGGGTTCCAGATGCAAAACAAGAGGCTATCGTACTCTTTTGCCTCATCAGCTGCCAAATGCCCTTGGGACTCTACCACAGCCCAATGTTATTGATGCGGAGTGAAGAAGAAGAGCAGAGCTCCAGATCCGCATCTGAAGGGGCAGACGAAAAGAAACTGGCATCAGCACACATGCGTGGTGCTTATGTGCAGCTCCGTTCATCACTACTGAAGTTGCTCATACCACCTACCGGTGAGCAGGGGAACTGCTTTTTGAGTTTTCCAAGTAAACTCTGGGACTTTAGAATAGGCACAAGTTCAGGAATCTGTAGTAAGTATCCACTAGTTTCCAAAATTATTTGTCAACAAGTTAAGCTTTCCAATTATGGTAATTTTCTTAGTCCTGCTTACGATTGCACTGACGTGTTTGAGTGCTAGATCTCTTAGCACCACCCACACTTTTCCAAAAGAATTCATTTCTCAAAGAATTCAATCAAATAATTTAGCATTCTGTAGCCTATCAATTGACAACCCATGATCTGAAGGCTTTGAAAAGCAGTGAAGTAACAGTTTTTCCTAAAAGTGAGAGAGAGGCTGTAATACTAAACCAATGTCATTTACCAATTCCTAAAATGATTTGTTGTGAAGCAAAGAAATAATCTGGAACCCAACATAGTACTATTTTATGAACTTTTCTAAGACGACATTCTCAGGACACGTTTTGGCTTGAAGTTGTGCTGACAATGGAAGTGGCTTAGGTCTTTGTTAAAACTGTAAGGTTCTAGTAAAGATCAAAGTGTCTGTGGTCAAGCTTTAAGTATCCTAAAAAAACATAAGATGCATGCTTGTTATTTTTGCTGTGCTTTAGAAATAATTCCATTTGGTTTCAACTTAGAGTCAACACAGAAGTCTTCTTACCGTCCTCAGCTACTGACTCTGACTGCAAGTCTCTTGTGAAGGAAGGATCGCCTTCCCCGTTGGGACTGTGAAGGTTTGCCCTCTGTGTGTTGAGCTCCTTCCCTGTGTCATGGACAAATGGACCGTCCTCCGAAGCGGCTCCTCTAAAATACTTCATTACCCCCCTGTGTGGGGCTGTCATTTCCTACAATGGTCAAAAAGAAAAGGTCATGACAAAGAATACAACATGATTCGACTGAAGATAATGTACCACATTTACAGGATCTTTAGTACAACTGAACTTTGAGAAGAAAACATATTAATTTGAAAAGGGAAATGTTGGGAAGGATGGTAGATTAGACAAGTTTAACAGAGTTTAATTCCCTCCATCCCATACTTTCAAAGTTCTCTCTATTTCTCTAATGATAAGGGACAATGGAAGTTACTGTCCTCTTAAAAGGGGGGTGAATGGAAGTCTCAGAGAGGATGCAACTTTTGGATGCAGATTTACAAAGGAGGAGCTGCTGTGTTAGATCTGCTGCATAACTTTATTTTCTGTTCTTATATAATCTGAGCCCCTGATATACCTGTTAAAAAACATTTTTCCATAGATTTTCATTTTTGATTTGTGTTTTTGGATCATTGGGGAAATAATTAATCTTTGGCAGACATTGCTGATCCAGGCTGAATTTTTCTGGAGGACATTTTTAAATATGGCGGATATGTTGCAATGATGATGCAATATTTCAGGAACCATGAGGCCTATATACTTCATTTTGGTGTCAAAACATTGGTTTTGAGGGACAAGTAGTCTTATAGAGACAAAAAAAAACTCCTCAGAGCAGCCCTTCTATCATTTTCCAAAATGGCGGCTATAATAAGGAAGAAGAGACATATAAAAGTATGAAACAAATAATAATGGTTTTTAATCCTATTATGTAGACACCAAACAATGTTTATGATCTGAATATGAAATAAAATTATGTTTATCACTTCCGTTTTAGACACATTTTCATAATTCACTTTATTTATTTGTTTCAGCAATCGCTTGTGGTTTATTAGCAGAATGTTGAACATTTGAGAAGAGCATATCGACAGGGACATCTTATTATAGGACAGGTATTGAAAGAACATGTATGTGTAAGTTCTGTGGGTAGAGGCTTTAGAAGTTTGTAGGTTTTAGAACCCTATCAATATCTTCCCAACCAAATTCACACAGATCTTTCTCTACATATGCATGATCAAAAATATTTACACATCTTCTGATCAAGTAGAACGCTCTTTTAATGTGCCTGCGCACAGAATATGACATTGGTGCAGGTCACTTAGCGGCACTGATCTCTTGAACTTACTGTACCAAAGATCATCAAATGTGTGACAGTCAGAACTCGCTTTCCACACACATACAAGATATTTTCCACGTCTTTAAAGTCACATTCTTCTTCTGTCTCATAAAATCCCTTCAGGAACTTCACAGATTCAGCAGTTAAACTCCAAGCTTTGTTCCAATTTTGCTCATAGCATAATCACCCGTAAGAACATGTGCCTTGATAAGAACACTGGCTTTCTCTGGGTCAAATTTCTTGTACAGAATATCAAGTGCAATTAAGTGTCTTTTTTCTCCTTTTCCATACCATATCAATAACTCTGACAATCCTTGAATTATGCTCAATTCAATTATAATTTCAATCCATGTTCCAGGACATCTAATAGACATGACTTTATATTGTTATTCACATATTGTTTGGTCACAAAATTGGCTAGTCGCACAGGCTCGGTCATTTCAAAGTGGTTTCCTTGCTGCTGCATGAAATGAAGAAGGCAGTCAACATGTTAAAACGTTCTCCTCTCTTTCCCACGAGTTTGTGGTGAGGAACAGTTTTCACAATGGTCCATTCATTTTGCATTTGTCATCTTTCTGGAAACATTGCAAATAGAAAGGACTTCATGGTAAACTAGCTGCCATTGAGTAACATAGTCACTTTTACGAGTCTGACCAATAATTCTGTTGGAGCTTTACTGTGATCTCGGGATCGTCTGTTCCAGGTTCATATTTGGAGTAACAGCATTAAACTTTGCCTCTGTCTTTCCCTACAAAATGTATTTGGATGAATTTTCTGTTGAGGTGTAGTTTTGCCACCTCTAGCTTCTTCACTCTTTGCATATACCAGGACCCATATCTAATTGTAGTGTATGCAATCGTATTTGTGAAACACAGTAATCAATGACTCCATAGTCTTGACATGCAGCTTCTAATCATTTTCCTGATCAGCATGTACCACGTTTGTAATTAGAGCTATCATGTCTAAAACATTTCCACAGTACTTTCAAAGTTCTGATTTTTCTTCACAATCTTTGACAAACTCTATGAACTTGTTTTTCAGGTTTTCTGATTCTGAACTGAGTGTATTGAACATTACCTAGCTTTGCATTATGTCTTTTGAATGAAGTGTACCCTGTGCCTTCTTCACTTCTGACATAGGATATGCAAAACTTAAATTGCCTTTCTTGTTCCAGAAAGCATTCCAATGCAATGTTTCTATAGCCTCAGATACGATGAGCATACCTTGTAACAAACAAACATAATGAGTTCTGGACAGTTTTGCTTCCAAAGATTTGAGCCTCCATAAGTGCATTGTCTATGCCACACCCACTGAGATAACTTACTGCACACTGCAACACAACTTTTGTCATGTGGAAAACACCCGTCATTGGATAAAGATCATCAAATCCTACTTGATTGCTCATAAAAATGTCAGCTACAATACGGAAAACACATTAATCACAGACAATTGTCAGGATAGGCTGGTCTTCAAGCTGAACACGCACATTTTGAAAATTATTTAGAGCTGTGTATACTGTTGTGTAGTTTGTGACTGGGGATGGTATTACTGGTAAAATCCCAGCCTTCTTCAGTGGGACAGTATTCTGGGAGATCAGAGCATGAATTCCAGCCTACTGAGGAACTGGCTTTTCTTTATCCTTCATCTGCACCGAATAATTGATATGATAAAGTCAGTTAAATCAGCTTTGTGGACCGCAGCATCAGGTCGAAGAAGATACATGTCCTCAGCCACTTTGAAACGTTGTGGTAGACTGGGATGTGAGGATGGCTTGCACTGATTGCAAAATCAGTGAAAGCCATCATCACATCCCAGTCTACCACGAAAGTAGCTCATTTTTTTGTTAGACTGACAAAAATAATTCTGCTATTGCACATTCTGACCAGAACAATCTTAATTTCATTCTTGTGGATCAAAACAGTTTTATCAATGTTGACCATTATTTCTCCGATCTCACTGAGTGTGAACCCGTAGCCAGCACTCAGGAGTGGCTTTAAAACGTAATTTCCTTTTTCAAAGAGTGCAAACTTAACTGAAGGCTGGCTGTTACATTGCTGCTGGGAGCTCATCGTACATTCATATTTTCGAATGTACGCATGCATGCAGTTCCGGTGGGCATACAAATCCACTGCAAATACATTCACTTTGCTGTTTAGAGCAGATATTCGGCTAAAAACTTCATTTTGGAAGAAACCCGCTGCAGTTAAAAATATATTTGCCCTTTGGTATTCACATACTCTGTACTTTGTTCTTTCATTATCCCTAGTGTCCATGTTCTGGCTAAACCACAGATAACACATTGAAGGACCTCTGCTTTTGTGATCAGTTGTTGGAGGTGGACGAGGGATAGCCATTAATCTTCTAAGTGGATGGCTATTGGGTTTGGTTGTGGTCGCTTTCTCAGAAAACTCAAATTCTTGTTGTGATTCACCGGTTTCTGCTATTTTTTGACAAAAAAAATTCCAGGATTTTTTTCATTGTATACGACTTGCAGAATTTGTTGTTACAATGATAAAATATTTGATCCTCTTCACCCAACAGTTTTAAACTTTTGTGAACTTTTGCTTTGCAGTATTTCTGAAGCAACTCGAACTCTCCTCTGTCCAGCCGTAGTGGATGTTAGATTTTCTTTTGGATCAGTTTGGCATATGACTCATTTTTTGTTGTTGAATGAGTCCTCAGATTTTGTAATTAGCAACACTGTCAGGAGGTAAAGATCCTCTGCTACTACTTCCTTTGCTCATGTTTACGAATTTGAATCAACAGAAAAACCAAAACAGTATTAAAATAGATTACCAATATGGCAGCTAAAACACATCATTTTAGATCCAGCATTTTGGAAAATGGTGGAATGTTTGCTCTGAGGAGTTATTTTCTATCTCTATAAGCCTACTTGACCCCCTAAGCCTATGTTTTGACATAAAAATGAAGGATATAGGTCTCATGGTTCCTGAAATATTACATCATCACTGCAACAGAGCTGCCATTTTAAAAAATGGTATCCAGAAAAATTCAGACTAGTTCAGCAATGTCTACCCAAGCTAAATTACTTCTCTAATGATACAAAACACAAATAAAAAATTAACATTCCTGGATAAAAAAAAATTATGGAGGCATTTCAAGGGGCCATGCCTATGTAACAGTAAGAGATTGTTCTGAGAATCTACTCGCCCTGACAGTCGCAACCTTGAAGATCCTGTGGTCCGGAGCGGCTTTTCATAGTAGTGGCAGGTTTGTCCAGGGATATGGAGGAATGCTGTACTTGTTCCCATTTGGGCCAGTGTTGTGAAAGAACAAAAAGGCAGCACGTTACAGAAAGGAGCAGATGCTATGCCAATGTATATTGTTCTGGGGCTGCCATCCAATGTTTAATTAGTTTTATTTTTTGTGAGAAGGGGCATTAAGAGACTTGAATTACCTTGAAGAGGCATGTTATCTCTATTCTATTTGGAACAATTGGAAATACACAGTTTGTACCTAACCTTTTTATGTTTATTGTGTAAACATTTTATGAAATCAAACTTGCATCAAAAATGTGTAATTGTATTCATTCTTTTGCAGGCTGCTATCATAAATGTGATTAGTCATGCAAACCTAAAAAACAATAAGGACAAATCACAAGGGCAATAGCTTGTTCTCCTAGTAATCTCCGTGGAGAAGTGTAAGTAGTGAACAGTCCTGCCCATGTGTCACATTCTGTTGCACTTTCATAAAATACATCCAATAAACATTTTTCATTAGAAAAGCAAACTTTTCAAAATAAAAGCACACATTTAGCAGCCTGTTTGTAGTCCATTTTGTCCAAATTTGATTTTATTTGAAAAAGTAGGCAGTTATTCTTCAAAACTATCAATCGTTTCAGAAAAGTGTAAAGAAAGGAGGATGTTACTTACCCTGTAAGCATCTATTTGTAGTGTTTAGTGTGGCAGATTAACATACTATGCACACTCCTACCATCTAGAATAGGGCCCGGACCGTGCAAGTTGCTTTTGCAAGAGAAAGTACATCATCTTTCCTCCCCCTTGAGGTATTGCGCATGTTCCACGGCTCCTTTTTAGATCATGTTTTTCCTCCGTGCCATATACGGAAGGAGCATACAGTTTGCTAAGTTAGCTTTGCTGTATAACATGCTGTATGTGTGTGTATATTTGTCTGCATCTAATACCTGCTGGGGAGGTGAGAGGGTGCATGTGAATCTGCAGCAGCACACGCTACGAAAGATTCTTACATGGTAAGTAACATACTCCATTCGTAGCATGTGTTGGCTAAGACTGTAAAGCAGTACCTTGGTCTTGGTGGCCTTAGGCATGAGATTATGTGCTTCCTAGAAATAATGTTCGAAGGACTGTTTGTCCAACTGGAGCATATTGTTTGGCTCATACATCCACACAGTAGTGTTTTGTAAAAGTGTGTGGGTTTATCCATGTTGCTGCTTCACAGGTGTCAATGAGAGTGATATTCCCAATGTATGCCATTGTGGCTGCTTTATTCCTTGATGAATGAGCCCTTGGCATGGTTGTTAATGCTCATTTTGCTTTGGCATAGCAAATGTGTATGCATGTGATTATCCATCATGCTGTTCCTGATTTTTATATGGCTTTACCTTTACATAGATTTGAGAAAGATGCAAACAGTTGCTGTGTTTTTATGAATGGTTTTGTGTGTTCCAAATAGTACAGAAGTGCACGTTTAACATCAAGTGTATGTAAAGCATGTCCTGCTGCAGTTTCTGGATTTTGGAAAGAAAACTGGTAACTCTAAAATTTGATCTAAATGGAAAGGTGATACACCTGTTTAGGCATTGTGTCTTTTGAAAGGGCTCAACTTTGCTTGATTAAGGCGCTGACGGTGCCTTCCATAGGGACGAACGCAACCTGGATCGCGAGTAGCATAGCGCATGGCACGGCCAAGTGCAAGCGTGCTCGGATGAATGCCGGTGGGACATGCAGGATTAGAGAGTTTGAAGAGCTTCGTAGTTGTGCTTTAATTAACCCCTAATTTATGAGAGGGAAAATATAAGAAATGGACCGGCACTTACATGAGGGGTGCCTGATGGATTGGAGCACGTTTGCAGGCTGGGCCGAATTTAGTTATATGCAGCTGCCGTACGAGTGTCAGAGGACGCAGGTTGCCATTTGGGATTGGGGCAGTGTGGCCTTTCATAAGGAGAGGCCAGGCAGTGATATTTAGGGATAGTTTAGAAGTGTTTTTTTAGTCAGATTCAGCTTGGTGATGAGAGAAGCAGAAGATCTCTGGTAGTTGAAGTCCAGAGATATTTTGGAAGAGTGCTATACATTAAGTTGAAGGAAAGATTTTGGATTCCATGGATAAAATTTAGACTGGTGAGATATATTCTGTCAGAATGGAAGGTAATGGTGCATCAGAAAGGAGCATTGAGGATAAGGTCCAGGAATGTGTCAGGTAGTTTCAACCTTGGCAACCCAATTAGGGAAGAAAATAGATGATTGTATGGAAAGTTTGGAACGGAAATTTGGGAGCAGGAATGAGGACAAGCAGCTCTGGTCAGTTGAAGGCTACGGATAAGGCGGCTGGAGAGAGTGGTGTTTGTAAAGCGACTCAGTAAAAGAAGTATAGGCAAAAAGAGAAGGGCTTAAAGACAAAAGGAAAGTACAATTCGGGGGGGAAACTTGAGTTGAGTGAGAAGGTTATGAAGGCCAGTAAGAGGGATCACAGAGGGGTGGCCTGTGATGACTCCTCCAGCAGGGCGGGGGGCATTGTCATTTTGTGTTCATCTGATTTAGGAGACAGGGAGGATGAGGAATAGAAAGGAAAAGAGTAAAAAAAAAAGAGAAAGTGGAAAATAAACAGGTGGAGCAGGTGAAGGATCCCTTGAGGGATTATATGTTGGGCCCACATTCCATACAGCATCCATTACCTTGTCAGTAGCTCCCAGCACAGCATGTGGCGGAATAATTGGAGTTCTGGATTAGGCGGGAGATACCTAAGGAAGTCAGAACATGACTTTGCTCTGAATGTCCAAGGCCATCTCTGGCCAATCTTTATTGTTGATGCTGGATCTAGATTCTAAGATGTTACACTTCTTGAACAAATCAGGGAGAGATCCAAGTCTGGAAAGGGGATGAAAAGGATGTCAGGATTGCCTTCTAGGTGTATGTGGGCTCATAACAAAGATGTGTGCCATGTATGAGGAGACATATTTACAGGAGACTGGTGTGGATGTTTTGGTGCAGAGCATACGACAAGTCTCTTGATGAATATTGAGCCAAAGTTAGTGGAGCAAGCAAGTAAGAAGACAGGTCAGGAGGCTAAAGCCCTACTTTTGGAGATAAGTTTGTGAAGGAGATGGCAAAGTATTGACGTAGCCCAGATTTCATCTGGAGTCAGGCATTGCTTTATTTTTGTGCTTCGGGCAGACCGCATTTAAATTGACGCAGACTTTGGTGCAGGCGGAAAACACATGGCACATGAAACACGAAATGAGGCCTAGTCAAATGCTTATTAAAAGTAGCACTTTTGGTGCAAAGCACAGTGAAAGACATAAAATGAGGCCTGGTCAATGCTTTCAGTCTGAAATGCTTGTGCTGAATTAACGTGTTTTGCAGTGAAGAGAAAACTAGTGATTTCAGTGGCTATTTTAGCTTTGAGGATAATCATAGAATGTGTGTTCTCTCTTCCCAGCTCTTTTCCCTTATAAATTACACTCCCTGTTTCCTGTCTCAAGAGACTTTGGCTTTGTTGCATATTTAGACAAATACATATTCAGTTCATAACACATCTTTTTATAATGTGTATTAAATTAACCATGCACCATCACTGCACGTGGGGCTAAAGCATTTTGCATGAAAAGCTATCTAAAACATTAGAGCATGTTGCTATGAGTATGTATTAACTGTGTGTGCTTTGAAAGTTTGCACTGGTGCATGTTTTATGCTATGTTGTACATTGCGCATTTTTGCATGTTGTGCACAAATAATAGAAAAGCTGCTTTAAACTAATAGCTTTTGCTAGGAAAATAAATGATACAACGTATTAGCATGGGGGAGATAAACAGAAAGGGTTCTATTTCGTAAATGAATACTATTTTTGGGTTTGTTTTATTTTTGGGCCTAAGATAAAATGGCTGCCTGTGAATCCAGCAAGGCTGTGAAATTATATTAAATGAGAGAGCATGCGCAGAAAACAGCTACATACTGCCAAGTGCCTTGAGTGAAGACCTAGTTCAAGGACACCGTAAACTTTAAATTCTTGTAGTCCTGCCAATGTACCAGTGTTTGTGGAATGTGCTTATCCTGCGTGCGGTGTGACAGGAAAAAAGGAAATAGACAAATATTTTTCCTATTAAATGGTGCTGAAATATATGATTGTATTTATCATTAACGTGTTTTTTGTTAAAACCGGATTTGCAATGAGAACAGGATGGTGAGACCCTCATGTCATCTATGCTAACCAATCAGTGCAAACTTTACTGAAAACCGCAACATTATTTGTGTAGTCAGTCAAGAATTAGAGTATAAATAATGACCTCTTTGGAGGCGTGTTTTGCTGCTTGCTGTTTTTAGGAGGAGGAGAGAGGAGAGGCAGCAGATGAGGCCAGACATCATATGGGTTAGGTACGTGAAACGTCGCGGGTGCAGACTGGGAGGAGATTTCGTCCGAGGAGAGACAGAGGAAGGTGGGGTGGCTTTTTGCTCAATTTTTCCTGAACGCCAGGCAGGACAGTAGTCAGATAACTGAAGCCTTTGAGAGAGAAGGAGGGGCTGCGTCTGTGGGGGCTATTTTGCAGCTCCTGAGACAGAGGCAGATGAACAGCGCAGAGAGGCAGAGAGAGAGCTGGGAGGATCAGAACAGGTTTAGATTTTAGGTGCCAAACTTTAAATTTCATGCTTTGACTAACTGCTTTTGAAAAGATGCAGTTGTCCTATGCATTTATTTCTCTTCATGGGAGATTTTTGCCATTATTGATTATTGATTAGCCTTGGAAGACTCACTCTTTTCTTAGAAACTCTTTAAGAGTGATATTTTGCGCCACGTTTTCTTTTCTACATGTGATGCTTTATATGCAGACTGTAATATGTCCTGTATTAATTCTATTTTCCTATTTTCAATTCTGTAACCTGATTGATATTTGACTAATGAATAAAGGGTCAGAGAAACTTAACTTTTGACTAGAAATTAAAAACCTTTAAAATAGTCACAACTCTCTTTATTGACTTAAATATTAAAAACATTTTTGATTTTTCATGTTTATGTAAAATCTCCTGAAGGTAATATACAGTGGCAAGGGTCTAGTACCTTTACAGCGGTAAATGAGAGGTAAATGAGGTTTTGCATTGAGAAATTACCGTGAAATTACCGCTGCATCAATATGCCATTGCATTTAATTCCATACAGAAGGTGCAGAAGGATATTAGAATGGTTTTTGGTGGGGCCGGGAGAATGCAGGGTCGAATCCCCAGCCAATTTGTTGGAATCACATGGATGTAATTCTCGCGTGGATTTAGACCCAGTGGATATCAATCAACATGATATCAGACAGCATTCTATCCCCAGAGGGGAAGAGGAATATTTACAAGAGACAGGAGGGCAAGACAACAAGGTATGTTTAGTAAAAGACCCTTTGTGTACCCCGGTACAGTTGGGTGGCAGACTCACCCATTTTTTGGAGAGATGGAAGGAAATAATGGCAGATCAATGGGTGTTACAAACAGTGGAGGGGTATCTCGATAGACACTGTAGAAATTCCTGTGCAGGAAAGATGTCAGAAGCCTCTAAGATTTTCTAAAACAGAAGAGAGAATGGTAGATCAAGAGGTAAAGAAGCTTGCGAAAATGGGAGCTGTAGAGAAGGCAGGAAATGTAATGATTGGTTTTGTGCAACTTATTTCTGGTCGAAAAGAAGGACAAGGGCATACATTTCAAGGAGTTGAACTACTGGGTACAGTATAATCACTCCAAGATGGAAGGGATTCATATGCTGTGAGAGCTCTTGAGACAGGGAGACTGGTTAACACATCTAGATTTGAAGGATGCTTACTTGACCTTACCAGTTGCCAGGGACCAGAGAGATTTTTTGAGAATCCATTGGAAGGAGATCCTGTGGAGGTTCAAGAATCTTCCATTTAGTTTGACAGGTGATGAGGCCAATAGTGACTTAGCTGCAGATGAGAGGCTTCCGATTGATAGTTTATTTGGACGACATCTTAATTATGTTAGACAGCGAGGAGTTAGCACAGGAGCAAACGGGGCTAGCAGTGCAGTGTTGAAGGATCTGGATTTTGTAGTGAGCAAAGAGATATCATGTCTGGAACTAGCAAAGGAGATGGGATTGTTGGGCTTTCAGATTTAGACACTGGAATGTATGTTGAGGTTACCCCTGGAGAAGGCGAAGATGATTTGCAAGAAAATGTTGATGTACGAATGGATAACTTTGCATCAGATTGCCAGGATGCTAGGGCTGCTGTCTGCGTCAATACAGGCAGTTTTTCCAGCTCATTGCATTATCGAACCCTACAGAGATTGAAGACCAGTGAGTACAGGAAGATGTAGAGACAAAAGGAGAGCTGGAGTGGTGGCTGGGAAATTTGGGAGCTTGGAATGGAAGGGCAATATTTGGTGACATTCAGAAGGTGGGTATAGAGTCGGATGCTAGTCTGTAGGGCTGGGGAGCAAGGTGTGGCTCATTAGCAATAGGGGGAAAGTGGACAGTTCAGGAGAAGGCAATGCACGTCAATTATCTGGAGTTGTTGCCAGTGTCCTTTGTGATCAAGACATTTGTCAGGAACAAGGTAAAATGTTGTGCATTATTAAAAATGGACAATATTTCTGCAGATGGGTATGTCAAGAAGTTGGGGGGACCACGGTCAAATACGTTAGTGGATTTAGCAAGCGACTTTTGGCATTTTTGTCTGAGCAAGGACATTATGGTACAGGCTCAGTATATACCAGGGATGAGCAAAATAATAGCAGATTGGAACTCCAGGAAGTTGAAGCATTTCAGTGATTGGATGCTGAACAAGAGGGTGTTTGGCAAACTCAGCAACAGATGGGGACCGTTAATGTTTGTTCACCAAGAGGGTGAATGCTGAAATTCACAAGTTCTACAGTTGGAGGCTGGATCCAGAGACAGAGGATGCATTTCTGCAGCACTGGGGAAGGGCTCACAGTTATGCTTTCCCACCATTTGCAGAGATACAGAGATTCCTAATGAAAGTGAGAAAAGAGCTAGTGGAAATAGTGTTGATAGCTGCTTTTTGTCCATGCCAGGTTTTGTATCTAGACGTCATGGATCTGTTGATAGATGGTCCAGTTCTTCTGCCGGAGTTCGCAGATCTGTTAGTAAATACGATGGGAGAGAGACTCAAGTTAGTTTTGCAGGGACTGTTGAGGTTGAAGGGATGGTTGATTTCGGGAGAGTTTGGCAGGTTTCAGCTTTATTAGCAGAAACTTTGAAACTCATCAAGGAATCCTGGTCACCAGGAACATCTAAGGCATACAGGTTGGCATTAAAGAGATGGATGTGTTAGTGTGTTCTGTGGAATTTGTATCCCATTTCAGCATCTGTGGTGGAGGTGGTTAACTTTTTGTCAGAGGTTTTCCTTAAGGGGAATTCGTACCGTTCAGTAAATATAAGTAGGTCAGAGATTTCAGCAGGCCATGAGTTCGAGAATAGTGTACCAGTGGGGCAGCATGATGTGGTGAAAAGGTTGTTGAGGAGGGTGCGGTTGAGGACACCATTGGACCCGAAGTATTCATCTTTGTGGAATGTAGATCTTGTTTTGAGAGAGAATTGTATAGTTGGAAAGAGAACACATTTTTGGATTTAAAACATCTGTCATTCAAGTTAGTCATGCTTCTTTGATTGATTTCGTTTAGAAGATTGTCATATTTTAAGGTGTTGGAGATGACATCATGGAGATATTTACCAGGAGGAGTATGTTTCAATATCAGGAAGAGGACTAAGACTATGTTGCAGACTTTTTTTTTATCCAAGACATTTTTTTATAGAAGACTTTGAGTAGTGAGATCCTTGCATTATTATGAGAGACGAACATAAAGTTTGAGAAGTAACGGGGAGATGCAGTTGATAATTTCTTGTAGGTATCCTTACAAGGCTGTATCTCCCCTACATTAGCACGATGGGTTAAGGAAGCGATGAGAATGGCAGGATTTGTTCTTGCAAGCTCTGTAGCACATTCTGCAAGAGGGGCTTTGGCATCCAAGGCTTTAGTGACAGGAGGTGGATTGACTAGTATTTTAGCTGCAGTGGATTGGTCAACAGAATCGGTGTTTACATTTCTTTTTTTATCCATGGAAGGTGCTGTGAGGAATGTTATGGCAAGGCTTGAAACGTGCATAATATTGGCCTCCGTGCCTTGATATAAAATTCAGATGTTCCGCAGCAGGGGTAGGTAGAATATCATGATTTTATTAAAGACACAGAGGCTGATATTATTCAGTCCTGTGTTAAGCCTACCCTTTAATATATTTTATGTGTTTTTGGGGGGAGGTGACCACAGGAAGTAAATAAGAAAGCCAGAGGAGTGTTGGAAGAGGTTTTATCCACCACAGGATGTTCAAGCATGAAGATGTTTAATGTTCCTAATACTGCCAGCAAAAGAAGGAAGATGGCTGCCTGACTTGGGATTATATATGGAGCAGAATGTTAAAAGATTCGTATTCTAATTCTAAGGGGCTCATTAAGATATCAGATAGATCGCCACCGCCTGTATGGCGGTGGCGATCTGCCCGCAGAAAACCACTGCCCGCATATGAATTCCCCCCTTGCCACATTACCGTGGCGAGGGGGGACCCCGGCGGATGGGAAGACTGTCCGCCGGTTTTCCGCCGGTAAGCAATCCGCCCGATTGCCTACCGGGCAGAAAAGCAGTTAATATGGTGCCGGTGTCTGGTAGACACCGCCATCCATATTAGTATGCAGGCGGGGTGTTGCCTTTCCGTGGCAAGCAGGCGTTTTCGCCATTGGGGGCCCATAGAGGGCCCCCAGGGATTCTGGGGGGTGGGGGGTGCACATGGGGAGCACCTATGGTACCCCCTTGCCTTTCAATGAACAATGTGGCAGGCATCGCGCGGTGCCTGCCACGTTGTGCATTGAAACGCACAACCTGCCTTTGTGGCATTGCAGCGGGCGGTGCGCTCTGCACCGCCCGCCGCAATGTTGCAGATGCGCCATGCGCCCGCCAGTGTGGCGAGCGCATACTAATTGGGAGTGCGGGATCGCCGCATATTCAGCGGGCGGTCCCGTTTCCCGAGGGTATGGCGGGCGGACTTTGTCCGCCCGCCATACTAATGGGGCCCAAAGTGTTTGTTCAAGTTGCTGTTGTGAGTTGGCAATAGAGAAGATATTAATATTATTGGCATCCATGTCTTTAATAAAATCGTGATTTTCTACCCACCCCTGCTGTGGAAAGTCTGAATTATGCAGCACGTAGGTGGCAATTTCTAAACACTATGAACCTCCCAAGGCAAGTTGCAAGGAAGTCTACAGCAGGAGATGTCTGGTGTCAGTAGAGGGTTGAATCACAGATTTGCACCTGAAGATTGGTGCCGGCTGAAGCGTATGGGTTACCATTCAAATACATTTCTTATTCGTGTAATATAGGACAAGAAAGGTTTTCTTGAAAATGCAATCCAGTAGGTAAATGTGATGTTCTCCCCTTGTGGGGTGCAGGTGATACATAAATGTTTTGAACAGGATGCTTGAGATTGAGATTTCATAATGGATTGTAATGATGCTATTTTAAAGGACTGACATGACTGAAGTCTTTTCCAAGGCTGTCCAAAATACAATATCGTTTTTTCTTACTGTAAGTTTTCATATATCACAAACTTAATTGAAAGAGTCTGCACAACTAGTACCTTCATTTGTAGAAGACAAAGAATTTGAAAATGCTTTAAAAGCCAATGAACATTCCAACTTTTACATAACTTAGCTGCTCTATGCTCAGCATTCTCAAAAATCTAGCGTAAGAATAAATTGGAGTGTTCATAAAAATCTACCACTAGAATTCTAAACATACTGCTGCTAGATGGCATAGCAATTTTAAAATTGTGAAAATAAGTATGTTTTCGTGGGCTTTAAGGCAATTTGGTTAACGGTGTCATAGATCACAGGCAATCAGTCATTTAACAATCCTATTTTGCATATCAGTCACTCTCACCTTCTGCACGTTAAGCTTCAGTGTAAGCGGCTCCATCATCTTGAAGACCATGTCCATGTCATGAATTACAAGGCTGGAGGCTGGCGATTCTGCAGAAGGTGCAACCTCGGTGCTTCCAAATTGATGTCTGTCTTCACTGGAGTTGATGCGACTGATTGTCGGTGCACTCAAGGTGCTGGGACCAGCCTTACTTTCAGTCCTGTCGGTCGGACAAGTTTTCCCTGCAGGTGCTATGCGGTCACCATCTGTAGAGGAATCAAGGGGTTAGCTGGCAGTGCTTTATAAAAATAATTTCCTGCATTATGCAGTGAAAAATAAAATATACGTGCATCAGTTACGTGGTTTTCTCAAATGCGGTCTATTAAAATCTGAATTTTACTATTCTGCACTCACACCACCAGATATAGTAGTACTTACTATGGTATATCATCTGTGACAATGTCTTGCCTTCCAGAGCAAATATTTCTCCAGACTATCACTACCTCTTAAACACCATTTTCAAGAAGAATACCTTCATGATAAAAGATGTTAAATTAGCAACCAGAGAATTCTAGCAACATCCATAACAGCATAAACTCCCTCTCTATTGCATACCGCAGAACATTTTCCAAGCACATAATATTTCCAGATGACACTACCTGGACACCATGCTAGATAGAAGCCCTGTCTGACCCTCAGTGGCTGCTATGAAAAAAGATATGAGAAGAGTGGGGTACCTAATGGCTAGAGTGAGTTAAAATGACATTTCTTCAATCAGATACAAGAGACACTGACTGGTAAAAAAATAAAAGCCCTGATAGCCTTGGAAATGAACTGCATCATTGCAATCATTTCAGTGAGGTCACCAGGTTGGACCGGATAACAATATGAAAAGGTGTGGCATAAAGTAACCGCACAGCAAGAAGTCCTTAACCATTTCTATAAGATGCTATCACAAATCTATGAGAATTGGCCAAAGCACCCTGTGCACGACTGATTTATGGAAGCTTCCAGTTACATCAAGCTCGCATACCCATGGGTAGGTGACAAATCCCATGAATCCTGACCCGGTCACAGCAAGAAATCAAAGGGCGGCAGGCCACAGAGGGACTAAGAAAGCTCCTCACTATTGTACAAAATTTGCATCCATGCTCTATGAACCACTGACCTCTCTCTTGAAAAAAGTTGTAACAAAGCAATCACCTCAAGCGAATCTAGAAAAAGTAGTCAGAATTCCGAACCCCACTGGAGGTGCATTTACAACAAAAAGTAACACCAGTCATAAATGAATTCAATGACTAAACCATTAAATGTATCTCATTGAAACAATACAATCACTTTTCAAAAGCCTGGAGCATAGCCACAAGATTCAAGGTTAGAAAACAAATACAAAATGTCATAAAATTGCACCAAACATTATCTTAC
This sequence comes from Triturus cristatus, assembly GCF_964204655.1. Classification (NCBI taxonomy): domain Eukaryota; kingdom Metazoa; phylum Chordata; class Amphibia; order Caudata; family Salamandridae; genus Triturus; species Triturus cristatus. Next base: position 103,816,827 of record NC_140595.1, on the reverse strand, counting down.
CAGAAAGGTATATTTGAGTGCATGATTTAAGAGGAATGGTCCAAAGTAGGTGAGAAGTTAAGGGTTGAAGTGTAGTCTACACATGAAAACACTGTTATATGTAGCTAAAGGACACATTCGATTTTTGACAGGGTCTCCTATCCACTGCTTCAAGATAGTAGAATAGCCTGTTATTTAAAACTCTTAATGAGTATTCAATATAAATCTTTATTCTGTAAATAAAAAATCACCATAAAAGAATACAGATCAGAGATGATAAAATCAAATTCATTGGTAAAAAAAACAGACATTATGATTACTCACAAAAACACAAAACATATATGTTAGAAATGGGGGTCTCTGGTTGGCAGTGGATGGCCACTATCCAAGCAGGGAGCCTTCTTTCTAAGTCAGAGTGAAGGGCTGCACCCCTTTGACAACCCCTCTCAGAGGCAGTGTGTAAAGCGTTGATGATCATACACAGCAAAAACAGTGAGGAACACTACCAAGGGAGACAACACAGGTAGCTATCAAAAAATAGTTATCTTTATGTAGAGGCTTATCACAAGACCAAATAACGAGGAAACCACAATACTGTACAAAAATAATTCTCTCTGGATGCTGCAAAAATAGTTCCAATGGGGAATGCAAAGCTCAGTTCAGGGCAATGGTCTCTGCGACCCTTTTTACTCACAGTTCTGAGATGTTGTCAAATAATCCACAAAAAATGCAGCATGGGCGGGTTAGCGATGTTTTTCTTCACGCTCTTGGTCACAGCCGCTCGCTAACGGGGGTTAGCGACAATTTTGGGGCCCGCAACCGGGCAGGGCGATGATCAGGCCAGCGAACCCTCAGCGGCAGCGATGCGATGAATTTCCTGATGTTCCGCGGCTGTAGCCATGATTTTCGGTCCGCAAACGCGTGGGCGATGATCAGGCCAGCGAGCCCTCAGAGGCAGCGATGCGATGATTTTCCTGACGCTCCGCGGCTGTAGCAATGATTTTCGGGCCGCAAACGTGCGGGTCGATGATCAGGCCAGCGTGCCCTCGGCGGCAGCGAGGCGACGATCTTCCTGACGCTCCGCGGCTGTAGCGATAATTTTAGGCCCGCATACGTGCGGGTCGATGATCAGGCCAGCGAGCTCTCAGTGGCAGCGATGCGATGATTTTCTTGATGCTCCTCGGCTGCGGCGGCTCACTAACAGGCCTTAGCGACGAAAATTAAGTCTACTGGTCCTGAGACTTCAGTCAGGGGGCTAGTTCTCTCTCTAGCCCATGGGTGATTGCAGGTTCAAGATTAAAAAGTTATCTCACAGCTCCTTTTCCCGCCTTTTTCCAGTCCAATGAAAACTACTGCAGGCCAATCCAGGGAACAGCACACAACACCAGGACAGTCCTCTCCTGCAGCTTTCTGCAGTTCCACAGACAGAGGTTGGTCTTGAGATCCATGGGCAATACAAATTGTAGGGGTTTCAGCACAGATATTTATACCCCAAAAGTCTTTGTTCTCAGAAGCTACAAGTCACTGAACCCAGTTCTGCCCAGCCCTGGAACACTTTGTTTACCAGGCTGCATCCTTCCTTTCAGAAAGAGGGGGTCTGCCCTCAGACGCACAGTGGGAGGTGGAGCCAGCATTCACCTTGCCAGGCACAGCCCTATTCAAGTGCAGGAGCTACCCCTCCCCTCACTCCAAGGCAGATCTCTCTATTCAACCCAGGTCTGACTCAGCCTGCCCTGTCCCTCCAAAACCAGACAGCCAATACACATAACAGCAGAGCACACTGGAAGGCTTAGGCAAGAAAGTACCTACTTTCTAAAAGTGGTATTTTCAAACACAGAATATAAAAATAAACCTCACTAAAAGATGTATTTTAATATTCTGAGCTCAGGCATACTAAATTATTTTTTCTACCATGTTCTATGGGTCAGTTAGGACTATAGAATGTAATAGCCAAACCTCCCATTCTGGCCTATGAAGAACAGGTAGCCATACAGTAGTGAAAAACGAAATTGGGTGTCATTCACTACCAGGACATGCTACACACATCAGAGCATGTCCTACCTTACACATACAATGCACCCTACCATAGGGGTGGCTTACATGATGCCAAGGGAAGGTTCAGGGGCTGGGAAGTGGGTGCACTTCACAGCCAAGATGGCAGTTCTAGACTGCACACAGACACTGCAGTGGCAGGTCTGAGTCACACTTTACAAGCTGCTTCTGTGGGTGGCGCAAATCAGCGCTGCAGGCCCAATAGCAGCATTTGGGTTACCAGCCCTGGGCACACACAGGCCACATTACTAGGGACTAACAGGTAGACCAAATAAGCCGATCAGGGATACACCAATTCATATGTCATCTTTATACAGGGAGCATCCGCGCTGCGGCACTGAATGGCAGTGGCGCAGCGCCCAGAGCATTTATCACCAGAAAAACAGAGGAGGCACAGTGGAAATAAATGGAAGGGAGACTCACGCCAATGGTGCCAGGTCTAACAATATAAAACAATTAATCCGGTCTCGTTTTCCTGGACGCCCAGACAGCTTGTAAAAAAGATAAAACAGTAAAGGTCACATGCTCCGTAGGGAGCGTCTGAAGGTACAAGGCAGGCCTGACTTGTTTAAACTGCAGTGATTTCAGCAAAGGGATTAAGAAACGCTTCCTAGGCCAGCTGAAATAGGAGCAAAACATTATAAAATGGAGCAGGTCCTGCAAAGACACACTGTCACAACCGCAGGGAGCCCTTACCTCAGGCCGTACCCACCCACACGGGGAAGCCAAAAAATGGTGCACTTGATTAAACCTAAACCTGACCAATAAAAACCTACCGTGCTGTGAGCGAACCAGGCCCAAGTATGCTCCATCCCTTGCACAGTTTTTTTAAGAATGTGGCCCCTCACCAATGGCTTCTGAAGTTCTAAACCTTTTTTATCTGATCAGGAGCATTCAAGGAATAATCTTTTAACATTCCCCAAATCGTGGGCAGAGAATGGAATCCGATTCATAAAGGTATCGGCCCTGCCTAGAGATAAAAAGGATGCCTTAACATAAGCAATCCAAGGTATACTAGTTGCCCGGTCCAGCGACAGACAGTCCTCGAGGATCAACCGGCTTAGCTTCAGCTCCACCCTGCTCCAGATCTTAATCCAACACCGGAGCGGGCTTAAGGAGATCAGGTCCGAGACATAATCGAGCCCCAGCTCCGCATGCACTTAATGAGTATTCAATCGCTCTACATATTGGGAAATCTTTTGGTGATACTGAAGACAATAGTGATGGTGCTTGCCGAGTAAGATAGTTGAGGAAATAAACATCCCAAAAGTGTAAACTCAAAAGAAATATTCCAGAAGATGGTTTAAACACCATCACTCTCCTTCATATTTAAGCCCTCTGGTTCGTGTTTTTACTGCGGAACTTACACACAAATATTAAATGAAGGAAAATAAATTCTTCCTGAAGGATACACACACTGTTTGTGTCAATACCTCCAAGCAAGAGCAAGTCATACTTTAATGCTGTGGGATCCACTGATGGAAATCCGCTAGTTGCATAATGTGAAGTGACCTTGAGTCTATGTGTGTTAGGTGAGCCACGCTGCTAATGTTCATATGGATACAGTAATCATAATAGGCTTCTTCCACTGTGTTTACATTCAGTTTCATTCACTCCACTAAACCAAAAGCAGGATAAGGTAGTTCTAGCTCTGACCTTCGTTTTGTTCGCACTGACTACCTCGCATCATTTCCAACTCTCGTGACCAGAAAATGAGAATGTGATTACCAGCTAAGTTAGCTCCGCCTCCCACATTCTTCAGTTCGGTTTCTGATTGGTGGCTGTCTGGTAATGGTATGATGGTATTATTGCCCACCATCACAGCTGTGCAGAAAACACCACAAAGGAAAAGGGAAGGGGGTTTGTGGGTGTGCAGAGAAGAAGAGACAATATGAAAAAAGTGAGAAGAAAAGAGACAAATAGAAAAAACGATTAAGAAAGGGATCAGACCAAAACATTAATGAAATTGTAGTCACCTAAAAGTTGGTTAGTAGCCAATTTCCAATGATTTGCCAAGATTGAAAGTTTTTACAGAATAAAAAAAAAAAAAAAACAAAGCCCAAAACACTATATTTGTGAAGTTAAATAGGATTGCCTAAAGCCCTATTACATTACAGCACCATGGAATTCAATATAAATCGAACTTTCTCCTCTAATAAAAAAAGAGGTGCACACAATACAGAAGATGGTTAAATTATAACTTAAAAGCTTCACCAATAGGAAGATATTTCCGATGGTATTTCATGCGGCCAAAGAATGAAAGGGGCGCCACTTCCATCAACAACTAATGAGACACTAGGGCATTTGTCTGAATCACTTGCAATGCTTGTCTGCCATCTTCAACATCACACCAAGGAATTTGCCTTTCATATTCCTTACTCCCGACTGTGCAGGTCTTGCTGTGGGCATCAGCTGGTGGGTCATGTGTGTCTCAGAAAGTCAGTAAGGCATTTACATTTGAGTATTTTATTTTTCATGAGCGGTGGTCATGCACTTCACTCCTATTGTGCTGTGCTTGGTGGATGGATGAATGGATCCATGAATGGAGCAATGGCTGTGCTGTGTATTCCTGCACTGCTGCCGCCTGACTTTTACCCATCCTATGTGCATGAGTAGACACGGGCTGCCAGTGCAAGCAATGATCCCATTCACTGTATAGAGGGGAGTGTTTACCGCTGCATCTGTGCTCTACAATCTGTACTTGTGAGGAAAGTTTGGCTAATGTAATTTGCTGCAACCATCTTGTGCATTAAAGGATAAGGGCCCCGCTGCTACCTGTCGGTGTAAGGGAGAGGGCACTGCTGCTGCCTGTGCTGTACCTGTTATGTGTGTCTATGTGTGTGTGTAACTTAAGCTGCTCCGAGCGTGTTTAAACCCAGTAAAACATCACTTCCCTTCCTCGAGCGTCATCTGTACCCGAAGGAGTGAGGAATTTGCTCAGAACTGTGCAGAAAACAGAGGACAGGCAACTCCCTCTTGTGCTAGGACAGCTTCCATCCAAGGGCCTTTAGGAACAATTTTCAAGTGGGACAAATCTTAATGATCAGCAGGAACTGCACTGACGTAGCAAAGTTTAAGGTACATGGAGAGACGCTCGGCACCCATTTGTCCCAGAGATCGTCCCCTGACAAACTCATATACACAGTGGCCCAAAGGGACCAGGAATTAGAATAGAGGGGCCCTCCTGGAAACACATCCTAAATGCCCCATGGACAGGCTTGTTTGTGTCAGTGCCTACAGTCGCTTCACCAATACCATCAAAAGGCCCACAACTAAGAACGGATCTATCCTCAATACAGGGGACAAATTATATCAGCAATGTGTCCAGAATCACACTGTCCAGATCTGCTCCCGACCTGAAACTACTGTACTTTTCTGCCCTGTCATCACCGATTCCAGTGAATTGAAGCATACAGATTTTCACTCTGTCTATATTACACACACAGTTCTTCACTAAGTTAATCCTGCATTTCTGTCCAAGGATATAAATGTTGTACTTGTCGCTCTCATTACTGAAAAACCTCCTCCAAGTCCCTCATCAACGTTCCAAAGACAAATGCGTACGCAGGCAAACTGATGAATCATCTGCACTAGTCCATCAGAAGACCTGGGTGTCTACAGCATAAGCATCCAGTCAACTGTCCCGCCGCGTGTTTATTTGGTGACAGCCATGAATCCTGGAGAAAATACTGTGTTCAAGAAATATATTTAATATACCGTGCTGTAACAGCAAGAACAAGCTTTCAATCTTAGCTAGAAGGTAAACTATAGGGTCAGCAAAACATTTGGAGAACTTTCTTTATTTCAAGTAAAGTAGAGTCTAAGGGCCTCATGTAGGTAGCCTAATACCGGTCGGTAACGGCCGATTTTCGGTAAATATACCGTTACCGACCGGTATTTAGGCTTTTGTTATGTAGGGGGATCATTTCTGTATTCGGTAATTTACCGAATCGGTAAAATTACCGAATCGGTAATTTTACCGATTCGGTAAATTCCGAATACAGAAATGAGATGTAGGGGGAGTGTGTGGTGGGTGTGGGGATTCGTTATTTACCACCAACTGAAAGTTGGTGGTAAATGACGAATGTCTGAGTAAATGCATCATTTGGCCCGTATATGTGTGCAATGTGGCAGACACACATGCCCTTAGGGCATGTATGTATGCCACATGTGCACACATGCAGGAATCAGGGGTGCAACAGGGTGTCAATGTGACACCCTGCCACCCTTGATTGAGCTCCCCCCATTACCGAATCGGTATTTACCGATTCGGTAATGGTAACTGGCTTCCCATTGATTCCTATGGGCCTCCTGGCCCATAGGAATCAATGAGATACAGGTTACCATTACCGAATCGGTAAATACCGATTCTATAATACCGACACTTACCGAATCGGTATTTTTTTACCTACATTGCATTTACCGATTCTAAAATACCGAATCGGTAAAATTCGGTATTTTAGAATCGGTAAATGTAATTTACCTACATAAGGCCCAAAATCACAAAAACAAGAACTATTTTCAAACATGCTTATATCTCTGTACAGTGTGCAGTTGCTCCAAACAGTTCTCTGGATGAGAGGGGATCAATCATTAATTACAACTCTAATCCATTTTTAGAACATTGGAATGTTGAGCGCTCCATAGAAAACAATGGCATGCTCTGGGCTTCTAATGACAGGTAGAAGCTCAGAGCATCAACATTCCAATGTTTGTTCACAGCAACAGCTGTGAACAAAGGCCGGTCGGAGCCCGAGGGGATTTCAACCCCCATGGGCTCTGTGAGGTCTTTCACGAATTAGAACATGCGCTCTAGGGGCAGAATGCTTTAAGAGCCTTAGAGCCCTCCGTAGCGGGCTCTACCGGCCATTAAAGGGCCGCTCCCATGTTAAAACCCCAACGCTGAAGCCGGCCTTTAATGGCTGGTAGAGCCTACTACGGTGGGCTCTAAGGCTATAATGGATGGAATCGATAACCCTAGGAGTTAACATGATGACTCCACCCTCTGCAGAGTAAGCCCTTCACAATGGCTGCCAGCCAAAGTAAGCCTTTTTGAATAAATTTCAAGCAGCAAACTCTAGACACAAATGAAATCAAAATGTGACTGTTATTATTCTAGCTCACTATCTGATCAGATGAGTTAGCATGTGAAAACCTCCCAGCCCCATCGTCAGTGTGCCACAGTCATCTCAGCCTGAAGTTGATCAAAGAAACAGCTTTGATTGTGTGATTATACGATACCAGTATAAGGACGCCTTAAATAGATTGTTCTATCTCCCAAAATCAACTACCAAGCAAAATGAATCTGCAACATTTAAGAGCAAAAACCAGTTTGGAAGGAGAACGTATCCCTCATTACTATCTTTGATCCAGAAGCAAAGGAGTCATCACTGGGAATAAGCCCATAAAATAGACAATTAAAATATTGCAATAAAACACATTAAAATCAGCATTCATAATTAAAATGCAAATAAGTAGAGCATCAATTGAATCATCGGAATTCATTTAGCAAACTTATAATAATGTAAAAACATCAGAGTAAAACATGCAGATGTAAGTTATATTTAAAATCAATGAGCAAACCGATACATAGAGGCAAATTATGTCTTCCAGTTCATAATAGCAGAGCATCCAGTTGGCCAAAGATTTAAAAGGAGGAAGAGTGTCCCGTCATACGAGTAAGCATGTCCTCCATCCCCCACGGTTCAGCTCCATGCAGGACTACTGACTGTGCCTTGGCCCTGTAAATGTCTACGACTACGGACACTGGTTTTGGTGCAGTGGCTTTGTAACACTTGGTAATACAGGGCGATCCATGAGTCAATGAAAGCTCAGATTTCAATAATTGGGTTTCCAATTAGTAGATGTGTGAAACCTCACCCCTAGATAGTCAAACTGATTAACCTGCTGGAGCTTAGCTCCGCACATATAGAAAAAACCCTACTGTGGGATTTGTACGTGTTTAGAGACAGGATCTTGGTTTTGGAAGCATTTACTTCCATGCCCCTAGATTCGCAGTACTCAGAGAAACTATTCAACAGGTTCTGCATAACCATGGGCATTCAAGAGAGAAGGAAAATCATCAGCAAATAATAATATGGGTGTTGGCCAACCCCCTATCCTGGTGCAGTCACGGATGCAAATTAACAAGTGGTCCACCAGGTCATTCATATAAAGGGAGAATAGTGTTGGGGCGAGGACGCACCCCTGACGCACTCCTTGTGCGGTGGGTATGCGTTCAGCGAGCTCCCCATTAACCCCCATCTCACCTGTGCATAGGTCCCCTCATGTAGTCTCTTAAGGATGTTCAGCAAGCAAGGATCAATGCCCAATCTGGATAGGGCGAGACACAAACTACATCTTGTGACCAGGTGAAACATGGCCCTTAGATCCACAAAAGTGATGTAAATATGGTCTTTAGAAAGGTCCAGATAGATTCAAGCGAAAGGCACGGTCAATGGTGCTCACCTTTGGGCGAAAACCTGCTTGGAAGGGAGAAAGAATCATTCTCTCATCCAGCCAGTCTTGTAGCCTAGATCGGATCTGATGGCAGAAAACATTTGGAGGTTATCAGGTCTGTAGTTATTGGGGAGGTTCTGTCTCTCTTCTTATAGATAGGGATTATTTCTGCAGCTAACCATGAAGGGGGATGCTAACACCCTCCAGGATTTTATTCAAGAAGGTATTAATATAGGGGCCACGGACTGTGGATCATTGTTGCTTAAAATATTTGAAATCCAGTATCAAGAACACCAAGCCTAATTTTATGTTACCTTCGCTCAGAACTTTTATGCTGCCTCGTCCATGTGAACACTGCTCCTCCGAGAGCCCCTGTGCTTCCAGTGGTTGAGACTCCAGATGCTGGTTGATTCTCCCTTGTTGCTGGCACTGCTGCCTTCCCAAACTGGTCATGTTCATGTCTCTGAAGCTAAGGCAATCTATAGTATCTATAGGAGCCATGCCGCTCCCAGAGCTGCTCTCTGAATGTCCCTGGGTGAAAGCTCCAGCCGGATAACACCCATCTCCAGTCTCCAACCGTGTATCCTGATGGACTGTCACAGTTGCACATGGGTGCCCCTTCCCTCCAACCACAGAGGGTGTGGGGGTCAGGTCATCCTCAGGTGGAATTTTCAAATCCCTCTCAAAGTCACTATCACTGTGTGGTGAAAGGTTCCGCAGAATCAAATGCTGTGGGATCATAACTGTAAGAAAAATGGACCATGTAAGTTTTTCTCCAACTTTTAAATGCACTTTAAAGATATTATTCCATTTTACGCCAACGCTACTTATAAATACTTGATAAAAATGAGGTTTAGGTGATATGAATTGTCAGACAGGATCAAGTGAACATGAAGTAGTATATACACAAATAACACACAATAGATACACAGTTTCTGATAGCATAACACTGTCACTGGAGATTGGAAAGAATGAACAAGACATTTTTTAGAACCTGATTTGGGAAGTTTATTTGCATATTTAAATCATGAAATCTATCAGCTAGGCTTGCACAATTATAAAAAAAAGAATGGGAGTCTCAGGGTTAGTGGTATTTGCCATGAACAAGGCTCTCGAGCAACTCAAGACTGACTTACCCTTTAGGTACTTTCGAGAACTAAATGTGTCCTCAATTTTATAGTTTTTTCACTATACTTTCAAGTCACAAATGGTGTGGATAACTGATATACACTCAACCCACCAATATGATTTCGCTTTATAACATTTTGTTTAAAAATTGTCAAAGTGATGGACGGTTTTACTGAAAATATGCAGTTAAGTTGAGTGAGAACTGTAGCACAAACTGACAGCACTTAGCTTTCACAGGTACTGAGAAACAAAGGTAGGTTATTTAGGGTAGGAGAAGAACTCTACACTTCCCAAAAGGCTGATAGAATCTACGTTAATGCATCGTGGTTAAAAAAAGAAGAAAAAAGGAGGTTGAAATTACTAATTTAGTTATGTCTGGCATGTGCTGCCATGAGGAGACCATTGAAGGCAAAAAACTAGGTGTACTATCATTAAATCACTCTGCTGTCTCTATGCTGTGTTACATAATTCCATAATTTAGCTATTTTATATTGTTTTATATTAAAGGGATTGGGATGTCTGATGGAGTGAAATGGAATGGAGCACTACACAATATTTTTAACAAACGCAGAATAGTCTTTCTGTTTTCATTGCACGGTGCTTCATATCGAGCTCTGTAAGTAAAGATTTAGAAGCACTTGCACATTGCAGGGGTCAACTGCCCAAGGCAATTGCATGGTCAGAAATAGTCAAGGAGCTCCTTGACAAAGACAGAAAATGGCAAAATGAAGAAGCCCCGAGACAACATTCTCCATGAGTTCCATCAGACCACAAGCAAGGAAAATTTATTTTAAAAAAATCAAAATGCTGATGCCCCCCACACTGTCTATAATGATAGGCAATCAATTTTGCGAATTAATCGATTCAAGGTATTTTATTATTTCCATTTTCATCCCCTTAGAGTTTCATTTCTTCATTTCTGTTCTGTTTCAGTAATGAGTGCACTGTTCATATTAGGGCATACCTTTCTCACAAGATAGAGGCTATCTAGTCTTGTCTGGTGGCAGGCTCCAGATGGAACGACCTTGGATTATGTTACTTTGTGTAAGATATGAGCGCTGAAACCATTTTTTCTGTATTTCCTTGTTTAGCTGCGCCTGCTTGGAAAATTCTACTGTGAGCGTGTTTTCGCTTGGTTACGAAACGTACACAATGATGTTTGTTTATGCATATCGATTTCAGTTCCCCCTGCTGCATTCCTAGCTACTGGGCAGATGGGGCTCCGCTCTGAGTGTATATGAATAAACAGTTTTGGTTTTTATTCTCTACAGTTGACCGACTCTTCATTTAGCACAGGAGCCTGAGAGGTGGTCATTAGCGACCCTGGTGGCCCTAAAGGGGTTACTTCCTTCACCACATGGCAGTGGTTTAGTCTGCAAGCACAGGCTTCCCTTTGATGGAGGGCAGTAAGACTTCCAAGAGCAAGAGCGTGACTTTCAGCTTCAGAAGGTTGATATGGAACTGGTCCTCTGCTGGAGAGCAGATGCCTCTAATCTCCGCCTCTCTGAGATGGCCTCCCCATCACAGAAGCGATGCATCAGTCAACACTGTGGGATCTGGGTAGGGAAAGTACAGAGGTCTCTTGCCAACCCAATTAAGGTTCCACAGCCATCACTCACGATCTTTTGCTTTCTCCTCCAAAATCTAGACAACATCAGAAAGGTCCCCCTGGTTCTGAGCCTACAGGGACTTCAGACCTTTCATTTCTCATTTGGTGTGCTTGACCAGCAAGATGAAGGAGGTTATCAGTCCCTGCAGGCTCAGAGTCATCCTCACTGTGATACAGGACAGAGGTTAAACATTGGGATCATAGCCCAAATGTCCTGGCATCTCCTCTTCGAGGCTTGGCACTAAACTACACCTTGCTCAGCATGGCTCAGATGAAGGAGAGCTTCATCGAAGGAGTAAGGTGTGACTCAGGCACACCTAAGTTGTCAGGAGATTCGCTGTAGTCTGAAGGAGGTAGATGTCTGCCTGGGGCAAACCCCCCTTCAAGAACCAGTCGTCGAGGTAGAGGAAGACCTTGAAGGAAGTAGTGGAAACAACAACCACAACTGACTGGTGTCACCAGTTCCCTCTTTAAGGCTCCTTTGATCAAAAGCCCCTGCACTTCCTGCTGCAAGAGTGACAGGCGGTTCACCGTCAGTCAAGCTGTGGCCCAGCCATCTGTGCACCGCTCCAGGGCCCAGTCTGCTTATTCTCTAAACTTCAGAAGCCGTAAACTGTCATGCCTATGAGACTGGCCTGAATGTGCCCTGAAAAGGCGGTCAACCGCATCCAGGCTTGCCTGCGATTGGCCACACCGGTGCTAATAGCTCAACCAAAGGAATCAGTGATATCCAGTTTCCAGCGGATGGTGCACATGGCTGCATTACAACCATCTTGCATTGTCTGCGAATCAAAGTCCCAGGCTTCTGGCTGAACCATGGACGTCATATGGGCCATGGAATCCCAGAGAGTGTAAGAGCAGCAGCCTAACATGCAGCTGGCTTTCACTGAGCAAAGGGCCAAACTTATAGAGGAGAAAAATGCTTACTATAGGCCGCTATCCTATTCAATTCCGTGCCATGGGGAGTAGTGCTAAATGAGTGTGGGTTAACTCTAATGGCTGAAGACTGCACCACAGTGCTCTCACGAGTAAGGTATTGGGTGAGGAAAGGTGTATGGCCTGGTGATGGTGTATGGCGATATGGAGATGCACAGGTGGACCTGAGCAGAGTTTGGCTCAAGTACCTAGTAGGGGATCAGTGATAGCCTCATTTAATGGGCTCCGAACTTGACTGTCCAGGTAGCAGCACCTCCCACAAAACATTGGCTTTTAACTTCCTGAGAGTGAAGTTGAAGATCAAGAACCTTCTGCTTCCCTATGCAGAACCATAGCAAAGGAGGCACTTTCATACTTGGCAGGCCCGGCGAGGGGGGAGAACTAGTCCAGTGCCGGAGGAAGTATCCAGACCACTGCCATCTGGGATATCCTCATACAAGTTATACTCTGGGTAAAGCATTGTACTCTCATCCCCAGCATCATAGCCCCAATTTATCGGAGTCAATGCCAAATGACTCATGAAGGACATGAGGCTTTCCAGCAGGTAGAGGAACTGTGTTGGAATAAGAAGATAGGTTAAGCGGTTGAGGCCTCGACTGAGGTAGGGACAGTGCCGTCTCGGGGTTTGTCAGCACTATGGGTTGGCCGTCGTAGTCTGGGGTTGTGGTCCTGCGTAGGCAGTGGTGTCATGGAGGGGACTGGTACTAAAGGCAAGCCAGAGCCCTGAGCAGTTACAAAGGGCCTAACTGACAGAGTGGGTTTATCCGTCTGCGGAATCCTGGTTGGGAACCCTCTTGGCTCCTTAGGGCCCACATGTTAATCACAGTGAGCCAATAATGTGCCAAAATGCACCATGGCTTTGCAAATTCCTTGGTTTGCTGCAGCGTTGCCAATGTCCCTAGAAATTCCAGTTACCTAAGAGCAAGGATCAGAATCTACTCTGAAATAGGGTGAATTCAGGACAGCAACAAGGAGGCACAATGACGACCTCATGCCTTCTCTAGAAATCAAGTGGGGCTGGAGCCGACCAAGTTGTGCTTGGATCTCTTGCGCTTCTTGGTTTTTCCCAAGGATCTCAATCATGAAGATGACCTGTCACAGGAGTGACCTTGGGAGCAGGACCAGGCCCTGCCTGGGACATGGTGAGCAAAAGAATGATGGATTTAACCCGGATCTCTTGACTGGGGGTGAATGTTTTGATTTGTTCTGCATTCCGTCCATCAATTGTGCGTCTTTTGCTTTCACGCCGTATGTGCGCCAGGTATGCCCAGACGTGGGTCCTGGGCTCACTGTGCCACTGGAATCAAGCTATCCTGGCTGAAGAGGGTTGAAATCCCAAAACCGGTCCTAGGATGCTTGTTTCCGGTCCAGGGAGGACCTGGCTTGGTAGTTCGGGCTGGACTGTTCCCATGAGGCACAGGGTCAAGACTGATTTGCATATGGCCAGGTATTAACTGGGGTGGCATGGTGAGCAAAAGAATGATGGATTTAACCCGGATCTCTTGACTGGGGTGAATGTTTTGATTTGTTCTGCATTCCGTCCAGCAATTGTATGTCTTTTGCTTTCTCGCCCTAAGTGCGCCAGGTATGCCCAGACGTGGGTCCAGGGCTCACTGTGCCACTGGAATCAAGCTATCCTGGCTGAAGAGGGGTGAAACCCCAAAACCGGTCCTAGGGTGCTTGTTTCCGGTCCAGGGAGGACCTGGCTGGGCAGTTCGGGCTGGACTGTTCCCATGGGGCACAGGGTCAAGATTTGCATATGGCCAGGTCTAAACTGGGGTGGCATGGTGAGCAAAAGAATGATGGATTTAACCCGGATCTCTTGACTGGGGGTGAATGTTTTGATTTGTTCTGCATTCCGTCCATCAATTGTGTGTCTTATTTTTTTTTTTATCATCTTATCCAAGCACATGGTCTTGAGGTGCTTTGTCACAGACACTTGTTTGGAACATTCCCACAGGGTTTAAAGCCTGTAGATTTGGCAGGTAACGTATACGCTACCATACTGGTTTTTAAGAAAAAATATTTGAGGAAGTGTCTCAATGAGATGATGTCATATGGCCATTAGGCTCATTGTCGACATTGCTAAGTTAGCATGAACTCTGCTGCCATGATGCTGCTTTTGCACACGTTACTACATGACTTTATTTTGCAAGACTCTGTGTGTGCCTTTCACATGAGAACCGTCTGCTTTCCGTGTTCTCTGCTTGTTCGTGGAGTTTAGTCTGCACAGAGTGTGCAAGGTCGATAAACAATGCCCCTTTTTTACTCTGTTCTGGTCAGTCCCTAGCACCTAGACAAAACATGCTTACACAGCTGCTATTGCTGGGAACTCGTGCTTTGATATTATGGGGATGCCTGTTGTTCTAACAGACACTTGGAGAGGGACCTTTCCATGGAGAAGAGCTATGCTGTTCATATGATGTAGAAATACCATCTAGGTACTAAGGTATCGGGTCTGCTGACAAAGCACAGCGATCTTCTTTTATATAATAACATTTCTTCTAGCCAAAGGGAGGGTGGTTAATCCTCATAGTCCTTTATCCACTGTCTGTATACAATTACATCCCCCTTTATAATCTATGGAATTGCAACAATGCTAACTGTTTTAGGTTTATGCGTTTTGCTGCTTGTAGTGGCTTGTATACTACATTATAGAGCTGTCAGGTCAAACGGGGTGGGGGGTATCCCTTAAGGAATTATACACACTCAATAAGGTCACAATGGGAGGCTTTATTGCCAATGATCCATCCACCAAAGTAAAAGGAAACACAACAACGCAAGCACAAGGTCCAGCTAAAGAATATCCTTCTTGGCTTCACCGGTTCCAGAACAGTAGGGAGGGCGGTTCCAGCTTCAATGCTCCACACTGAGTTCCAGGTTCGCTCCAGAAGACAAGGAAGATCCAAAAAGAAAAGAACAAAGAGTCAGTGGACGACAACTGAGAGTCAAACTGAGGGGGTGGTGGGTGAGATAGAATGTGAGGGGAATCACCGTTCCTGCTACAGGGGTGGAAACCAAAGCAAGTGAAGAAAGCAGTGGTGTCCTCCCGCTCTGCTACTCATTCCCTCCCGGTGTTTTAATGAAGCCCAAGACACGCTGACGTACCTGTTCCAGCCACCCTCCTCCTGGAGAGTGGTGCGTCGTAGCGCGGTGTCAGACTCTGCCGACGCTTTCTCCTGGTTCACGGGTGTTGCGGCGTCCTCCGGTGCACTGCCAGGTGGGTGGTCCACAGTGGGCTGCTGAACTGGCGTCTTCTCGCTTCCCACCACCTCTCTCAGCTCTTCTGCGGTTCTCCAGGCTGTGCCGAGCTCCTCCCGCTTCAATCCACCAGCGTCCCCGGATAGGGTCCACAGCGCCAAGGTCACGCCTCCTAACTCCTCCTCCTGCCGGCTTCCTGGTTTGTTAAATGTAACGACCTCGTCCCGTACCTGCGTTATCAGGATATCGGTATGAACAAGGGGTCCCGATTCCTGCTTCCCAGGCTCCTCCCGGCACACCCTTCCCCCAGGATTTTCCCGATCGTGGGAAATAGGGAATCGGGACAGGAAGTCCGCATTGCCTTGTTCGGTGAAAGGGTTGCAGTGACAAAAACCACCGGAGCACCCAGTCGTTACATCCTTTGTTCCTCTGTAGCCAGGTTAACGGGGAATGGTCAGTGTATAACACAAAGGGCCTGCCTTCAAGGTAATACCTCAACTTCTCTTTCCCCCATTTCACTGCCAGACACTCCTTTTCTATCGTGGGATAGACCCGTTCCCTGGGGAAGAGCGTCCGGCTGATGTACAGGACAGGTCTTTCCAGGCCCTCGCTATCAAGTTGGGACAAAACAGCTCCTATACCCACCCCGGAGGCATCTGTTTGGAGGATGAATGGTTTATGGAAATCGGGAGTCTGCAATACTGGTGATGTGGTCAGGGCTGTCTTGAGAGTGTGGAAGGCCTCTTGCTCACGGGTTGTGGGGGAGTGTAACTGTGAGGAGGTGGTGGACTTTTTTAGAAGGTCAGTTAGAGGAGCCGCTTCACCTGCAAACTGAGGAATGAAACACCTGTAATAACCAACCAAACCCAAAAAGGCCCTGAGGTCACGTTTGGTGGTAGGGAATGTTGTTTCCTGTATGGCTTTTACCTTTTCCGTTTGTGGTTCTATTAAGCCCTTCCCAGGCAAATACCCAAGATATTTAACCTTCTGGAAGGCAAAACGTGACTTCTTTGCATTGATATGCAAGTGTGCAGATTGGAGTTCTGTAAATATGGCCTCTAGATGTCTCAGGTGTTCGTCCCAGGTCTTACTATATACCACTATGTCATCTAAGTAGGCGAATGAGTAGTCCAAATGCCGTGCTGGGAGAGCATCAATCAGTCTCTGAAAACTGGCTGGTGCCCCATGTAAACCAAAGGGCAGGACGATGAAGTGAAAAATACCATTGGGAGTGGAAAAAGCCGCATTCTTCTTGTCTTTAGGGTCCAAGGGGATCTGCCAATAGCCCTTGGTGAGGTTGATGGTAGAGATGTACCGAGCCTCACCAAGTCGTTCTATCAGTGCGTCCACCCTGGGAAGGGGATAGCCGTCCTGTTTGGAGATACGATTCACCGCTCTGAAGTCAATACAGAAATTGATGCTTCCATCCGGTTTTGGTCTGAGCACGATTAGTGAGCACCAATTACTGTGAAAGGGGATTATTATTCCGGACTCCAGGATTTGGTTCACCTCCTTCTGAAGGGCCTGACGTCAGGCCTCAGGGACTCGGTATGGTCGTTGTTTAATGGTTACACCCTCTTGAGTGGGGATAGAGTGCATTGCCAGATGTGTTCTTCCGGGTCGGTCAGAAAACAAATTCTAAAAGGATATGAGCAAGGCACGAATACCATTTGTGTGGTCTTGGGTCAACTCGTCGTTGATTACGGTGGACTCAATGGTGGAAGACCTGGTATCCACAGTGGAGACCTTATGCGCTTTTTTTGGTGGAGGCCCTAGCCAATTCTTGAGAAGATTAATGTGATACATCTGTGTTTTGGTCGCTGTGAGTGGTAATAAGTAAGTTGTTTTACCTATTTTACGTATCACTGGAAAAGGGCCTTGCCACTTTCCATCTCCTTTAAGGAGTTTTTTAAGGGTTAGTTTGAGATTGCCATGGTACCTCTCCACCAGACCATCGGTCTGGGGATGGTACACAGATGTCTTTATGTGTCTTATACTCAGTTGTTTGCAGACTTGTTTCATAATTCTCGAAATGAAGGGAGTTCCCTGGTCTGTAATTATGCCCCGGGGAAACCCCATCATGGAGAACACCTCTATAAGTCTCTGAGCTATGGTAGTGGTGTTAGCAGAGTGTAAGGGCAAGGCTTCGGGATATCTCGTTGAATAATCAACTATCAGGAGGACATATTGATAACCCCTGCTGGACTTTGGGAGCGGCCCTATAAGGTCCATACCCACTCTGTCAAAAGGTTTGGCTATTATAGGGAGAGGGTTTAAGGGGGCTTTTGGTGGGATGTAGGGGTTCTTCTTCTGACATATTGTACATTCCTGACAGTACTTTGGCACTTGTGCATTGACACCTGGCCAGAAGAAACTACGGAGTACGGACTGTGACGTTCTTTCTACTCCACAATGCCCTGCAAGGAGGTGTGCATGAGCAAAAAACAGAACCTGTTCCCTGAAAGCCATGTGGACAAGCAATTGTGGTTGTTCGCCTTACATGCCCACCCGATACAGAAGTCCCTTCTTCTCAATAAAGAAAGGGTTCACCCTTTTTGGGAGTAGAAGGGCATCCTTGGCGCTGAGACTACTGTTGTTAAGCTGGGCTGCCCAAAAGTGGGTGTCTATGGCCCAAGGTTCGGAAATCAGGAGACTGTTCTGTGGAGGGGGAAAGCCTGTACTATGCCTCAGAGTCCCATACATCAAATCAGGAAAGCAGGGATTGTCTATACCTATGATCAGTGGTTCAGGGAGGTGGGGCAAGACCCCGACATCAGCAGTAACATCTAGACCCTGTTGGCTCTGGAGTCTAATGCAGGCCAGGGGGTAGTCCTGAATGTCTCAGTGCAAACATCTAATGCTAACGTATTTCCCAGGTAGGAAAGAGGAGGGGGACACAAGTTTGTGTCATATTACTGAGTGTTTGCAACCGGAGTCTAGGAGGGCGGTTATGGGACGATCATTCAAACTCACACGTAATATAGTGGACCGGTTTCCTGTGCGTATAGGATGGACTGAGGTAGGTAGCTTACATCCATTGGTTCTTCTTACGCTTTTTCTTTTCGTTTCCTACAAAACTTGGTAATGTGGCCCCACTCCCCACATTCAAAACATTGAGGGCCAGCAGAAGGAACAGCATCAGAACATCCTGAGCGCGGTTTTAGAGGCTCATAATCATTTTGACAGGTTTTTTTCATTTTTTCCCATTTGGATGGGCCTTGGATTCTTCTCAGGTTCTTTGGTAGTCCCTCTATTCTGGGCCCTAGCATATGAGGTGGCCATTTCTACTGCATGTTCCAGTGTCAGACCTGCATGTTGGCGTAGCCACCTTTGTGTCCCATATGGTAGTGCCTCCAAATATTGCTTGAGGTAAATCTTCTCCATTATTTCCTCTCGAGTAGTGTCCAGAGGCTTAAGCCACCGGCATCCTTGATTTTATAAAAGAGAGTCTTTGGTGTGTCCCCGTTCCCTTCCGGTGTTTTAATGAAACCCAGGACAAGCTGATGTACCTGTTCCAGCCACCATACCCCGGAGAATGGCGGCTCGGAGCACGGTGTCGGACTCTGCCGACGCTTTCTCCTGGTTCACTGGGTGTTGCGGCGTCCTCCAGTGCACTGCCAGGTGGGTGGTCCACAGCGGGCTGCTGATCCGGCGTCTTCTCACTTCCCGCCACCTTTCTCAGCTCTTCCGCGGTTCTTCAGGCTGTGCCAAGCTCCTCCTGCTTTAATCCACCAGCGTCCCTGGATAGGGTCCACAGCGCCGGCGTCACGCCTCCTAACTCCTCCTCCTGCCGGCTTCCTGGATTGTTAAAGGGTCCGACCTCGTCCCGTACCTGCGTTTTCAGGATATTGGTATGAACAAGGGATCCCGAGTCCTGCTCCCCAGGCTCCTTCCGACAAGAGCACTATAGTTAAAATAAACATTTTGAACTATAACAGTGACTCTGTCAATTCTTTTTGTGGACAAGTACGAGAGAGTGTGCGAAAGGGTAGGTCTTGCTTCCGCGATTCCTGAGAGAGTCGGGAGTGTTGTGTTCTGGGTTGTCTAATCACTTGTAGCTTTGTGATTGTGTAGGAGAACAAATGTGACACTATAGCTAGTCGATTCTGGGATTTTGGGTACTGAGGCGGTAGGAAGGCTCAGCCCCTACACACCGAGGTCCTGTTTTCCAACGCATAGTTCTGGGTATGTGCAGAATCCCTGCAACAATGATTGTTGCTCCGGATCTCCGTCAGTTTATGGGGAAAAAAGGAACTGATGGCAGTGCACTTGAGTAGTGCCTAAATACAAAACCACACACATCATATCCAAAACGGCATTGACGCGGAGCCCCCAGCGCCGCCTGCCAGCGCAAGTGTACTGATAAATATTTTCTGGATCCATTCTAATGGCTGGGGAATATTCAAAAGGTGAGAAATCTACGGTTAGAAGTCTCTATCAGAATAGCACATTCATGGACAAAGAGCCGGTAACAACATGCTAGTGATCTGGACTCACCATATTCAAGTGAAGAGTCTGCCAACCCTCCTGTAATTTCGGGGGCCTGGAAAGACTTCAACGCCTCGCAATGAGGGACCTTCGCAAGATGCTTCTCTACTTCCTGTTCTTCAAATGGCGCAGTCAGGTGAGTTGGCATCAGAGGAGCCTCTTCGTCTTCGATGGACTCTATCTCCAGGTCTTTCATTAGGACAGGATGTTTTTTTTGTTTTTGTTTTTTTTTTAACTTTATTTAGCAATTGAATAGTGAACATATAGCTGTAGACATAGTACGATCAAGAGTTCACATTTTTCAGCCAATTAAATACAGAGGAGGCAGTGAGGAGAAACAAACTTGACATGGCAGACAGTGCAAATATAACAGTCTTATCAGGACATAGCAGCAACCCCCGTAGTCGGATATTCACAGAAGCTACTATCATGCTGACCTCATCATGGGGGTCGCTCTTTTATCATTTCCAGCAACAGCAGTACACCCTTCAAAGCCGAGGGGCGGCCTACAAGTTCCATTGTATACCCAGCAGAGGACCCGCGGCCATGATCCAGGCCCCCATACCTCCGGAGCCCCCGATGACCCACGCCCCAAGGACTGTATGCAGTAACCTAGGTGCTCGCCTCAGCCTCCCCCGCCAGAAGATAGCATCTCAGCGGAGCCCAGATGTCCCTAGGCCGGGACGTTGGCGGCATAAGCTCCGAGAACGTGCAGTTCTGTTCTTGGCAATAGGTAAGATCCCGCACCCAGTCCTTGAATTTCAGGGCCCTGCCCCTGCCCCAGCGACACGCAACTCTCCTTTTAGCCAGCAAAAAAGCGAGCGCGATGAATTTGCGGTGTGCCGCCTGTATTGGCTCTACATACCCCAGCAGGGCTAGAAGAGGGGAGGGCATTAATACTGTGTTGATCATTGTAGAGAGCGCCTCAAACACCTGACACCAATAACGATGCACTCCTTCGCAGGCCCAGGCCAGGTGAAGGAAATCCGCCCCAGGAGCCCGGCATCTATCGCAGCAGTCAGTGTCTCGGAGCTTATAGCAGTGAAGCCTGACAGGAGTGTGGTATAGTCTGTGAATGTATTTGTAATGTATGATTCGGAAACGGCTACTGGAGGAAATGCGCTCCGTCTGCAATAAGCAGAAATGCCATTGTTTATCCGTCAACGGGGCTGGTAACTCCCTGTCCCATTTTTCCCTAGCTGCAAGCTGCGGCGCCGGAATTAGCGAGTGTACCGATCCGTATATTTTGGAAACCAATTTAGCTGGGGCTTCGTCCGTGAGGATGCGCTGTAACGGTGCCATCTGCGGGGGTTCCTGTGGAAAGCTGGGCGTGAGCGCCCGTATCCCCTGTCTAAGCCGGATATAGAAAAAAACGTCAAGCGGAGAGGGGTCTAAGCTCTCATAGAGGTGTTCCATAGAACGAAATGCGCCATTGTGGTACAGGTCCCCCCAAGTCGCAACATGGATAGTGTGAAGCAGTTTCCGGAATCCCGCCTCCTGCAGCAGGGGCATACTTGGGTGGTAAACAAGGGGCAGAAGCGGTGCGTACACCAAGTCATGCCCCAGTGAGGCAGCCAATTGATTCCATGCGGATACTGTGCTAGTCAACGTTGACAGCGTTTTATCTCTCCCCAGCACTGGGATATACAATGCGCCTTCTATGGGGATTGGGTGTGCCAGCCAATGCTCAGCTGCGAGCTGTGGCATATATCTGGGCTGCCGTATCCAGTAGTAGGCGAAATGCGCCTGGGCTGCCCGATAATACAGCTCAAAATTGGGGACCCCAAAACCGCCCTGATCATAGGGCTTGACAAGAATTTCCCATTTGAGCCGGGGCGACTTACCGCCCCAAACTAGTCTTATGAGCTCGGTGCGAAGTTGCTTAAAAAAAAAGGCACCAGGATGGAATGGAATATTCAGAAACAGATACAGCAGCTGCGGTAGTATTATCATTTTAATCAACGATGCTCTGCCGCCCATGGACAAGGGCAGGGTAATCCAGCGAGTAACGTAGTCCGCAATGCGGGTAATTGACGTGCCATAATTAGCCCGCATGAGCTCCTCCCTATTTTTTTCTATTTGTATACCCAGGTATTTGAAATCCCCCTCGCACCAGGCGAGGGGGTAGTCCAACCCGAACCGCTCAGTGGAGGCCGTTAGGGGGAACAGACACGACTTGCTCCAATTTATCTGGACCCCGGAAATCCTACCTAGGACAGGATGTTTTGCTCGTCTCAGCAGTTCTCCTGAATTGTGATCATCAAGACATGTGAACAGCATAATTGTTAGAAAACATGCTTTACAATTCGACGGATGCAGCAATATTGCTATAGAGTCCTTTCTTGGATAAATAACATTCAAATAAAATATGTTCTTATAACTTGAATGATGTCCAAGGGTGCAAACTAGCAATAACCTGAGAAATTGCAATCAAGACAAACTGCAGTAATGATACGAACTATAGTTAGTTTACAACCAAGCAGCTACATTATGATGCTGTAAGGACTGCCATCTTTAAATGAAAGACTCTACTATGTCCTAAAAGGCGATTAGATGAACAATCAACAAAACCATTTGGTGGGATATTATCAGATAAGCAACCAGAAAATCATTTTTGTGTTGAAAAGCACTCTTATGATTTGGCCTTCTACTATGAAGATCGCTGCCTTTGTCATTATGCATTCAATTCATACCACTATTTCCAACTAAAGCATTTTTCTTTCTTAGCAGTAAGAAGAGTTGAATTTCTGACAGGGGTATAGGCTTTAGTTGCTCTGAAAGAGGCAGAAACAATACCGAGTACAGAATGGCAGCAGCTATTAACCTGAAGTCCACCAAGCCTACCCAGGGGGTCACTGAATGTTTAGAAAATGAAATAATATTAGCAAATGTATAACATTTACATACTTAAAAAGGAAAAAGGAAAACTGAAAATGTTAAAATGTTCTGTAAATTTCAAGGAATTTAAAAATCGATGGTTAACAAATTAAGTTGGAATCCATAGATTGAATTGTGGGAGCAGGTCAACTGCAGCAAACTGCATCTACTATGGACGATTGGTGGCTCAACTGAAACACTGGTGTACACTGACAAAAAGAGAGCATGCATTAGGAGCAAAAAAAAGTCTTTCGTTGAAGATTAGCGTATTGCTTCGACTTTTAGAAATAAAACTAACGACTTTCCACTTGAAATAAAAAATTTGATTTTCGCATTTTTCAAAATGAAGGATCGAACTGTAGAATGATCAAACCTCAAATAATATTTATTGAATAGACTGTATTGAAATGCTGGAAACTTCCACTTTTCAGGTCTGGTCTGGCAATAGAAAGGCAGCAAAAGAATGAAGCCAAAACCTGATACACACATGCAGAAATATGGCCATGTGGTTCATTGTTGGCTCCGTACCACCCTGGAAGTGATAGAGAGGAGCCGCACCTAAGCACCACCCTTTTGTGCAGGTATCAGTGTCTTATTGTTTTTATTTTCCATTCCCTTAGATGGGGAGCATCAGCAACTGTAGGTGCAAGTGGGCTGAATTGTAACTTGGGACCTTTTTAGATGTTAAAAAGTAAGCCACTCCACAGAACAGCACTGGTGGGAGAGCATTGAGGGATCTGCAGTTATATAAAGTATCCACTAGAAAGAGCATTGTCAAAGGTAAGTTATTTGTTATTCTGATGGATCCTTCTAAGCACAAAATTCCTTATGTTAGAATAGATAGCAAAGCAGCACCTCCCCAGGCGGAGGGTCTGTGGAGTGGACTCAGACCAAAAATCTTTCAAAGCAATGCAAGCAAAGTGCCTTCCCCCAGACCTGGCTGTGAAGGCAGTATTGCTGCGTAAAGGTAGGCATTGAGGCCCAAGACGTGGCCTTGGTAGATGTCAAGGACAGATACTCTAAGAGCCAATGCAGTGGTAGCAGCCTTAGTTCTGGTAGAATGCACTGTCAGAACTTCTAGGGGTTGCTTCTTGGCCAGTACACAGCCGATCTTCATGTAGCGGACCATCCACCACAAAAGGGTCCTTTTATACATGGCCATCCTTTTTTTCACCCCCACAAAAACCTGATTGTTCATATGGTGTTCCTTGGCACCATCAATGTAAAATCTTAAGGTGCCCTTCGAGCCCACTTGATACAACCTCTCCTCCTTTTTGGACGAGGTGAGGAGGAGCAAAGAATGCTGGCAAAGTGATGGACTGCCCAACGTGAATGTAAGTGACCATTTTGGCAAGAATGCTGCCCGAGTACACAGCATCAACTTGTTTGGAAAAAACGAGGTGTACGGCAGTTGCACTGAAATCACCTGGGGACGTATTATGTAAAGGGCACACTTTTCCTGTTTGTGCCCCATGCACCTGTTTTAAGATATGCCAGGCACAAACAGGGATTGTTGGCCCTATTTCATGGAATGTGCTGCCCCCAGCACAGCCCGTGAACTCAAGCTGTTCTCTGGGTAGCACATTTATGTGAAAAATGGAGCGGCTGCTTTCAATCCGCTCCGTATTTCACAGTACAGGCGGCACCTGACTGTACTTTGAAGGTGGGTTAGAGATCCTCTTGCAGGCGGGTGCAGTCAATGACTGCACCCGCCTGCAAAGGGATGTCTAGAGAGTACCCCTTTTCCTCTCCAGAAGGCTGATAGTGTGCCACCTTTTAGGTGGGGCACTGTCAGTGCACCTCCCGAGAGCTTCTTTGCCTCTGCACCCGCGTCTGTAATTCAGCCCGGGCGCAGAGGCAAAGAGATTCCATCATTTTCATTGGGCACACCCCCATGCAAATGAGGGAATGCCCCCTGAAGATAGTGCTGTCACTTTATGTGCGCCAGCGCTATCGATATTACAGAAGGGGCCGCACAAGCGTCTGCAACCCCCTCTATAATGCCAAAGTGCCCCGGGGCACGCAAAGCTGGTGCAAATGCCCGTTTCACCCTGAGGGCACCTTCTATAATACATCCCCTGGAGTTCACTGAAATGACGACCTGATGTACTCACATTGAAGAAGAGGGTCTTCAGAGTCAGGAGATGCAGTGAGCAACTATACATCAGCCCGAAAGACGTACACTTGAGAAATGTCAAGATATTTTTAAGGTCCCACTGAGACACCACAACGGCTTTGGAAGGAACTTGTGTCAAACCTTGAATAAATCTCATCACAATAGGTGATTTAAACAAGGACAGTTGACCCAGTAAATGTAGAAAGGCCCAATGCAATGTTTAATTGCACCCACTCCAAGTCTTTGTTAAAAGATAAAAATAAACAAAAGCACGTCTTACAGGTTCGCTTGTAAGTGATCAGTCTTACAAACCCCACACCAGGCCACAAAGTTATCCCAGTGCCTGGCATAGAAGTACTTTGCGGAAGTTCACTTGGTGGAAAGGATGGCATCCACCACTTCAAGTGAGAGATCACAGGTAGTCAGTTGCTGCTTTTCAATCTCCATGCATGTAGGTGTAGATGATACTGCTCTGTGCTGCGACAAAACAACCTCACAAAGCGGTGTCCTGATCGGAGGACATACGCTCATGCCCAAATGTTCCAGGTACTACACTTCCCTGGCTCAATTGAGAGCCACTAAGATTACTTGTGTTCGGTTGTTATTGATCTGCACAGAACTTGAGGCAGGAGAGGCAGAGGATGGAAAGCGTAGGTGTCTCTCTCCTGTTTCATTCCATCCAGAATGCATCTCCTAACTAGTCATCACAGAGAAAATGTAATGTACAAAACGTTTAACAATTTGCATTCTTGGATGTGACCAAAAGATCTAGCGAAGGTTCTCCCCACAGTCTGAAGATGCCCTCTGCCTCCTCGAAATGAAGACTCCACTTGTGCTACCTACTCAGCCCGTCTGCTCTGGCAGTCAGGGACCCTGCCAGGTGTTCACAATTAGATAAATGTCTCGGTGCTCCAACCAACCTCAGAGGTGCAAAACATCCTGGCACAAGACCCAGGACCCAACTCTGTCCTGCTTGTGACAATACCACATGGTAGTGATGTTCTCCATGAGAATCTGCACAAGCTTCCACTTGATGTATGGTAGGAAGGCCTTCAGAGCTATGTGAATGGTCCTCAACTCCAATAGATTGATGTGGAGCCAGGCTTTTGTAGGAGACCAGAGTCCTCTGATTCCCATCTCCACTATATGACCTACCCGGGCCCCGGTAGGGATGTGTCAGTCACTTCTGAGTAAAGGAAGGGAAAGGCACCTGCTGCTGGACCAATTGCATTTGAGCTTCTACCACTGCAGATCGTGAGCAGTCTCCTCCAAGATCTGCCATATTTTGTCGATGCAGGGCCCACTGTTTTTTCAGATAACATTGCAGAGCCTGCATGTGCCACCGTGCACAGCTGACAAGAAAGACGAAGTAGGCTAAGAAGCCAAGTAATCTCAGAGCTGCTATAACTTTGACCCAGGGTAGAGGCTGAATCATCAAGATCTTAGCTCAAATATCCTGGATGCACTTCAGCAAAGAGAAGGCTTGAAACTGCAAAATAGCTCAAATGAATGGATGGCTCTGTGAAAGAGCCATGAACGACTTTGGCTTGTTAATAGTTATCCCCAACAATGAAAGGCGGTTTGCAATCCCCTAAAGGTGGTCTACACCTAACATTGGTAAGCCTGCCTTCAACAGCCAGTCATTGAGGAGGGGCAGATTTGTAACCCTAACCTCCAGAGGTGAACAGCAACCACCACCATTGATTTTGTGAACACCTGAGGGGTGCTGTTGAGGCCACTGAGGGACACAGCAAACTGAAAATGCTTCTGGCCTATCCTCAAGCTCAAATAAGGTTTTGGGACTGAAGCATGGGTATATGAAAATACGCTTCCTGCAGGTTAGAGGACACATTCAGTTCCCTGGGTAAGGGCAGTTCGAATTTGTCCTTCCACAGGAAGTCATTCAGAGGCAAAAGGTCCAAAATAGACATGAGACTCCCTTCATTTTTTGAAACATGGAAATAGCCAGAGTAACAACTATCTTCTTTTTCGTGTCCAGTTCCCTTCTCAATAGCTCTCACCTTCTGCAGCAGAATGGACAGGTGCTCTTTTGAAATTCACTCTGATGTGGGGAGAATATTTGGCAGGGAAAATAAATAAATAGGAAGGGCATAACTATTCTGACAATTTGCAAGACCCTCCTGTCAGACATGATGGATCACCACCTTGGTAGGAAATGGTGGATTGTGCCCCCCACCAACGGTTTGGAGGCTACTGCAGCTGGAGAAGAGGATTGGGAGGACTGATGCCCCTGCTGACCTCTGCGCTATCTACCAGACCTGTATCCATGGCCTTGAAGGACTTGGGTGACTGCTGTACTAGTTGTGGAGACCGTCTATGCTTATACACCAGCCATCCAGAACAGCTTTTTAACTTTTTGAATTGGTGTAGAAACTGGTTTTCAGGGTTCAACCACCTCAAGGGATGCCGCTCAAATGTGCTCTCCTGTAAGACGTCCAAGGCAGAATCTGCTGTGTTACCGAAAAAGTGGGACACATCAACATGGCAAACACAACAAGATTATGAAGTGAGTGCTGAAAATTTTCAGCCACTCACCCCCAATCAAGAGATCTGGGTTGCTCACTATGCCATCCCAGTTCAAACCCAATCATATGCAAATCAGTTTTGAGGCTGCTCCTCATGGGAACAGTCCAGCCCTAACTGCCAGGCCAGGTCCTTCCTGGACTGGAAACAGGCATCCTGGGACCGGCTTCGGGGTTTCACCCCATATCAGTTAGGCTAGCTTCAATCCAGTGGCACAGCAAGTAAGGGAGCCACGTCTGGGCATTCCCTTGGCCACTTAGGGCGAACATAGCAAACACAAAAAGATGATGGACGGAGTGCTGAAACTGTTCAACCACTCTCCTTCAGTCAAGAGATCTGGGTTGAATCCATTGCTCTTTTGCCCACTATGCCACCCCAGTTCAAACCCAGCCTTATGCAAATCAGTCTTGACTCTGCTCCTCATGTGAACAGTTCAGCCCGAACTGCCATGGCCAGGTCCTTCCTAGACATCAACAGGCATATTATTGGGGGAGTCCTGTATATTATCGGAATATCCTGTGGAACACCTCCACAAGTATTTACGAAAAACAAACAGCATGTATTGACTGCAATACTTGAATGTCAGAGTAGCGCAGCCGCCAGAGCTGCCGACTCAGGAGCTGGGGATCCAGGTTCGAGTGTCTGCATCGGGGCAACATCTTCTGATTTTTGCCAAACACTTAATCTCCCTGTACCCATAGACAGCACCAGGATACCCTCACAGGTGATAAGTCACGCTATAAAAATCTAAAAAGAAATGTTGGAGGAAGACATATGCTATACAAATACCTCAATCCTCTTAGAATCTGTATTCACAGGAGTGGTTAGCAATGAGTTGGGATTTACTTTACTGGTTGATTTTCACTAAGAAAATCAGGGTCACAGGTGCCATTCTGTGATGCTTGGCTCACTGCATTTTCACTGGTTAACGGGAACTGGCCTCAACCAAGTGTCCATCAAGATATCAGTGTGGGCCTCATTAAAAGAGAACAAGGGCTGAGGAGCAGCTGGCCTTGGCTGTGAAATCTGTCAGAATGTTCTTTTGATGTGAAATAAAGGCAGCTGTAAATCCTGTACCTCAGCTCTCCCTCTGACCTCCACTGCAAATGAGGCACTTTATTCTGTTCATGGCCTAAGTGGCGAATGAAGCCCTACCTCAGGAGAGGTGTCGAGCCCACTGGTAACTTGCAAATCTGTGTAGAAGGAATCATCTGTGCAGTGAAGGGGGAGAAATCGTCCCCATCATCATCATCATCCACATCCTGGGGTGTCCTTTGTTCGGCACAGGCTCAGAGTCAGAACCATAATAGAATGGAGTTTTTGCAGATGTGTATGAAATGGCAGAAGCATAGGTCAGAATCAGGGTGCGTAGTGTTCAGGTGTGCTTTTGCAGTTTCTTAGCGTGACATTGGTCGAGATTGAGCGGAAGTCAGTTCGATGTCAGACGTCAATATCAGAAGAGGGTTGTGTTCCGGTACTGGTGGAAACAGAACTAGACTCTATGTCGAAAGGACTGACTCTGATTTCCCGGTACCCTCCGTTTAATACTAATTTATAAAGGAGTGGTCCTGAAGAAGGTGGTTAAAAAGTTAGTAACCCACCGAAACGTGTGTCGACATTAAGGAAATCCAGCTGGTAACATAATCATGGATAACTAAAGAGGGATTCTTCAATGCATGATTCACACAAAGAAAAGTGTATGCCATTAAAGCTGGATACAGAATGGGTGTGAAGTATGCATGTAGTAGTATGCTTGGGTAGGTGGTGATGAGATGTGAAGTAGTTGTGGTGTCAAGTGGATCACAGCACAGGGTGTCTATGTTAATATTATATACAACTCACCTCATGTTGAAGTGATAAAATGATGAATTACATAGAATAATATTGTGCACTATGCCAAATTGATGAAATGATGAATTGTATACCATAATATAGCAATATAAGAAAAAAGTGGGGAAAAAGGAAAGTATTTGTATAAATTGGTTTAACTTTTGATAAAATGAACATAAAAATAAAAAAATTAATGTTTTTAAAATTAATTAAAAAAAAAATGTATTGTGATAATGGGGAGCCCGGCGAGCTTTTATAGCCACCAGTAAATTAGACATAGGTCGAGTGGGAGTGCTCTCGTAGCTCATATTATTATTGCATCTTGTGCTTGCAAAGATACAGCTCCATCTCCCAGTTTCAAATCCCCTTGGGTCCTGAGCCCACTCACCAAAGACAAACCTCACTGAGGTATGTGACCAAAATTGTTTTTTGCAGATACAGCATGGTTTGAAACCTGTTCTTTTGGATGGGAACATGGTTCCCTAGCAAACTGGACTTTGTTTTAATTGTCATAGCAGAACCGAAAAAATGAGGAGCCTAGCCCTGGAACTGCTTTGAAAGGTACAGAAAGATAGAAAGAAATTGACGTCAGTGCGCCAGGCTGATACTTGTATGTGGCTCCGCTCCTACATTTCCGTGAAGTTTGGAGCTGCGCAACACCACATAGGGCTGTGGTTCCCAAACTATTCTGACCCGTGGCTCCCTTGACCAGTTGGCTGTTGTTTGCGGCTCCCCATTACATTAAGTTTGGTTGGCGTAGAGTAGGGGAATGTTACATGGCTAGATGGGTCTCTGCTTAGAGACCATATCCTCAATCAAGAGGTGTCTTTAAATCTGTATCTGACAGTGCACTGGAGACCTGTCCTGGAAAAAGAGAAACTGCATTGTTTACATTGTCACTACAGGAATGTTTTAGGTCAGGCATTATCCAACACCTTTCTTTTTAATAAACAAAATATATATGATATACATAATTTCAGAGGCTTTCTGTCATCCCTGTTCATACATTATTAGCCTACTGTGGTCTCATTCACATTTTGCTCTTGCACAGTGTGCACTGCTGAATAATAGTTAGCCCCCTTTAGTGTCGACTGTATGGTGTCCTTTTAAATAACATTTTAAAAGATATGTTTTGATTTGGAATTTCCACTAGGTTGTATTAATTTCCATTTTTCAAATGGAATTGTTTCTTTCCGAGGAGCGGGCACTCAGTGCTGGTGCAGTCAGGTGGCAAGAGCTCAAACAGTCCCCAATTGCAGCACAAACGCCCTCCTCCTTAAACTGGAGGAGCAGAATCTCACCGGCTATGCACACTCACTTCAAACAAGTCTCACACTTGCATCCTTCCCATCTAGAGGCTTTGTGATTGTACACCTTCGTGCACTATTGGCTGATCACTGCTCATGTTGAGATGCTGAGCGCCACACCCTTAAATGTCTGTTTCAGAAGGGGAAACCGACAGATTACAGGAAATTGCAGAGCCTTACTTTGTTCACAACAGCAGCGATTTCAACCATGTTCTTGTGTGACCTGCATCCGTTGTGCAATGACAGGACATGAACCAGCTTTGATTAGTTACTTAGCTTTACTTATCTTTAATGCAGCCTCCAGCAGTTTGTCTGCCTCCGTCACTGAGGCAGAACATTAGTTTAGCTCCTGTTCGCTCAAACATGGTTCACAAAACTGTGATTTGCTGCTGCAAGGATATCCAGCTGTTCAGAGAGGCTGGACGAAAACTCACCATAGAATGTAGTTTTCTCTTGTAGCCTGATTTTTCTGCTGCTTCCAAGTCTTGATGCGTGTGCTCATACTCACATCTAGTGGCTGTTATAAGAACTGCAGTTTGTTGAAACAATCTGATAAGCTTCACTGCTGAACAATAAGGTATGCAGCATTAATAGTTTTGTAGTGACTGACATAGGGGCATGCGGGACCTCTGCTTAAGGAACCTTTACAGATGCGGTCAGATTCCTGGCAAGTGTTCATAAGTAACAGTACGGCTGTTCAGGCTGTTTTCGAACGAAAATCATTCACTTTGGGATAGAAAGCTGAAAGTTGGAACAGACTTTCGTCTTTGTAATAGTAATGTTAGGGGTCGTGTCTTGAACATGGCTAGTACCAACATTGTGCATTGTGTTTCCGCATAGTAAGTGTTTCCGCATATTTTATTAAATATACACCAATAGAATTATACAGTGCTTCTCAGTGCAACATTCCCAGTCTAATTTTGTATAATTGTTGTCGTTCGTGTTTATTTTGTTGGTGATAATCTTTAAATGCTCAGTTTAATCTTTCTCATTTATTCTGAAATCACATACTGCTGTCAACAAACTTTGTTTGGCTTTTTAAATCGATAAAAGCCATAAAAACATGCTTTTGTTGAAATTTGCTGTCTGCAGTTGAAGGTACACGTGTCCTGCAAAGAGCTGAGCTCATTTACATGTGAGCCGGTGACAGGCGTCTATGCACGTCCCCTATCACCCCCCCCCCCCCCAGCTGAGCCCTATAAATAGATCTCCAGCGCCATGTGACACGCTGGCTCTCGTCCTCCTAATCTTCACTTACCTGATTTCTCGTCTTGGCGCTGCCGCGTTGCAGATTTCATCCAATTGGTTTTCGGACCCGATCCTACTGTTCGAGTGAGCTTTGGTTGCCAAGCCAGCAGGACATCTCCCTCCTCTGAATCCGATTCGTCTGGAGAATCTACCCTCCCAGAAACAACGAAAG
Source organism: Triturus cristatus (assembly GCF_964204655.1). NCBI lineage: Eukaryota > Metazoa > Chordata > Amphibia > Caudata > Salamandridae > Triturus > Triturus cristatus. The sequence goes on along the minus strand of NC_140595.1, from coordinate 103,784,881 downwards.
GAAAAGTAGTAAGGTATTGATTGCAGCATACTCCCGTTTGCAGAGACAGAGCGTGGAATTCAGATACAGGTATTTCTATTTATTTAACATTTTAAAAGACAGTGAACAGTGCGCAAAACACATGAAGGTACTTTTGTTCTCATTCCGCATTTCTTGGGCATTGAAAGACTTCAAGAGGGAGAGACTCATCTCCAAGCTGTTCTCAATATTTGTTTAATCTTGAGACTTTGGACTTCAATTCCTGCAATCTTATTAAGAGTTTATATTTAGAATTCAGACGCATATTTTTTTGAGTAAGTGTGACATAAGGCATTAAAAGATTTGTATTAGTGAACGTGTGACTATATGCATTTCACGTAATTCATGTTGTTTTACTACAGAAAGCTATATACATTGTTGCAGACATTTTTCTCCAGATGCTAGAGAGTGACTATAAGGCTTCTTGTGAATTACGCAATATGCAAAAAGAAAGGTATAGTTTTTTGCACCGTGTTTAATGTTTAAACAACTGAATTCAATGTGTAAGTAGGTGTTAGCTAATGTTGTTTATTGTATTTAGATGCCAGAAATCAGAAAGTCAATACGGTCCACAGAGTAAATGACTAGATTGCAGTCCGCGCCAAAGACGTTCCCTGGTCCAAAGGAAGAAGTGTGTTTGTTTTCTTTTTTTATTATTTTGTCCCATTTTCCCCCTTCCCCAGGAAGTCTATTCTTGTCAAGCTGTGTTTTGAGTACATCCGAACAGGTATAGAGTTTCTGGGGTATAGAGAACAATCGTCTCATCTCTCAAATTGAACATCCTGGATTTCAGGTGAGTGGAGACTTGACAAGTAATCATATAACAGCGAGACTCTAAGTGGATCTTGCCTATGACGTCATAAAATGGCCACCAAAATCACATAGAACACTTTTAAATTCAAATCTGTTATAAATTTGATGTAAATATTCATACTTATTGACATGTATCAACATTTATTCATATGTGTTAATATGTTCCTTTCTTTTTTTCATCTTCAATGAGTCTTCTGTAGTGCCTGAAAATGAGTTCCAAGCTAAAACAATAACTAATTGCAACACCCACAGCCAGAGGTCAAGCTGTCCAGCATAATGATCTTGTTGCTACAAATTGGAGGAGAGTGGTGATCTGTTCAATCTCGGCAGCAACAAAGTTATGCCTGCTACAGTTATCACATCAGTGAAAACAGCACATGAAATTGGTAGAGCGCAATATAACTCAAATTTTCATGAGGTGTTGCAAATGTGTTCAAAGCCCATTACAGATACCGTACCAAGGAACAAACTTCAATTATTCAGCACCAGCCTGCACAAAACTTCTGAGTCCAAAGACAAACTATCCTTGGTAAAAAGTATTTGAAATCTGTTTTCTAGATTATAGATAGGGTGTCAGACAAGATTTTTTCAAGCATGAGAATCAGTCTTTTCGGCCATCTATATCTGTGAATGGAAAACTCAAACAAGGACAGAAGTTGCAGCTATTGGACAGCGTTGCCGAAAGTACCAATATATACAACACTGCTGCAGAGGTGGATGTAAATATATTAAATGGTACAGCTATCGAAAGTATGCTAATTACAAGTCTTGTAAAACATTTGATTACCCTTCAAAATATTTTATACCCTACATAGATACTCAAGCAAGGAATGTAAAATGATTGGATCTTGTGTGGGATATATATAGATCACTGAAAGCATCAAGCAAAGTGTTAGAGAAAAAAGAGGTGAGGGTCTTCGCAAGCGAGTTGAATCTAACACTCCTGTAGCCAAAGATTGGCATAGTTTCTTTAGATGAGGCAAAAATAAAACAGAGGTTTTTGGTTTACTGAGTGGACATGTGCAACTTATTACCTTCGAAGGGAAGCAAGTAATTGTCACCTGTCAGGATGAAGTTCCAAGTTACACACTAATTATGAATTTCGAAATGATATCGCCTTGCAATCATGAGAAAGTTGACGCATAAGTTTTGTTTCATTCTTTCCATGCAGTAAATGAAGTTCATTCCGAAATCATGATTCGTACAGTAGATACCGATGTAGTAGTTCTTGCGATTGCTATTTTTAAAAATATTGAATGTCAACAATTGTGTTTAGCATTTGGTACAGAAAAATGTTTTGCTACATACCAGCTCACGGTAATGCAGAAAGCTTAGGAATTGATATATGTGATTCTCTGCCCCTTTTCCATGCGGCTACTGGTTGCGACACCATGTCGGCTTTTCATGAGAGAGGGAAGAAAGCAGCTTATGACACCTGGATGGCACTTTCTTCTGCTACTCCCATATTTCAATTTCTGTCAGATCGACCAAGTTCTGTTGATCCTGTTCACTTTGGAAATGTTGAGGGATTCATTGTACTAATGTATAGCCACAGTTGTCCATTGCATGAAGTAAATGGTGCCCGCTAATTCATGTTTTAAAGTGGAAGCAGAACTATTGAAAACATCCCACCTACACAATATGCTCTTCTTCAATGATCTGCAAACAAAGGGGGGCATGTTTGGGGTCAGACTTTAGTGCTCATGCATGAATTGTCAAATTAAATGAATGGACTGGAAGCAGATTGATGGAGTAATAGTACCACATTGGACAACGCATGTTTTTACATCGCATGCCATCAAAACGCATTTTTCGAAACTACATTTACAACGCATTCCATTACATCGCATTATACCATTACAACGCATACCATTACAATGCATATCATTACATTGCATTTAAGGTAAGTGTTGGATAGTGTAGGGGTAAAAATTACTATTCCCACTCCAGTGAGTGCAACAGTAGGGTAAGTGTTGGATAGTGTAGGGGTAAAAATACTATTCCCACTCCAATGAGTGCAACAGTAGGGTAAGTGTTGGATAGAGTAGGGGTAAAAATTACTATTACCACTCCAGTGAGTGCAACAGTAGGGTAAATGTTGGATAGTGTAGGGGTAAAAACTATGCGTTGTAATGGTATGCGTTGTAATGGAATGTGTTGTAGTGACATGTGTTGTAATGACATGCGTTGTAGTGACATGCGATGTAATGGCATGCGATGTAAAGGATGTTGCGATGTAATGACTGCGTTGTAAAGGTAGTGCGATGTAATGACTGCGTTGGAAAGGTTGTTTCCCCCTCCACGTGCCCTTGCCTCGGCGGACGACTAAGTGAGCGCTGAAAGGTCTCCCAGGGGGACACAATACCTTTGAACGCTTGACAAGTGCTCCGTGCGGCTCGGTGACGGCCGGCGGTGTCCGTGCCCGAGCGCTGATAATTGGGCGGGCCCATGTTGAGCATTGGAGGCGGTGCGGAGGGCCACCATTGCAAGCGCTTGCTGAATATCCTCCCACTGATGCCTCTGAGTGCGGCGCTGTGACTAGACCCGCCGGAGGCCTCTCTTCAGTAAGACCTCTGCTGCCCCACTGTTCAGCCCGTGATCCTGGAGGAACTGGGTGCTGATTTTAGCAATTGACGTGCAGCTGAGGTGCGAGAACAGTGGAGAGTTGCCTCAGCTGCCCAGACATTAGAACCTAGCACAATATCCCACTGCCCACAGCTCTGATTTCATAAACAGCGCAGCTTGTGTAAAATGTGATTGCCGGGTTGGATGTGAGATCCTGACTGCACTGCTTATCACCGGATTCTGAAACTACACAAGTGAATAGAGTCATTCCTTGGAGTTTATGCTGTACATGCATGCTGGCTGCTGCTCCCCTTGTAACAACGTTGCCCGCTACATACAGTTGTGCGATCCAGCGCCCAGTGAGGACTGGTGCTCACCATTAGGTTGCACACTGATGTGACTGTACTGCTCATCTCCTGGCTCTAAACGTGCGCAGGTTAATAAATTCACTCCTTGGATTCTATACTGTACATGCATGCTGGTTGCTGCTCCTCTTGTAACAATGTACCCACAGCTTACCGTTGTGCACTCCAGGGCCCAGTGAGGATTGGTGATCACCATTAGGCTGCACACTGCTGTAACACTTAAGAGGGCAGGCATGGAGAAAACAGACAGAGGAAAATCCCGGCTCAACTTTGAATTGCGTGCGCCAGGCAGATCGCAGCAGAAAGCTACCTCAGATTCAGAGCTGGATGCCATTATTGAACACTCAACGTCACTCGAAACAACGCTTCTAGCCATGCAAATAAGTCTCCAGTCTATAGATGGAAAAATTGATGCGCTTAATATCAGGATGGACCTTATGTCGGTAAAACTAGATAAACACGTCACCAGGTTAGGCGAAGCTAAAAAATGCATCTCGGACGCTGAGGATAACTTAGAAGTGACCACCAAGACTCTCGACATGGAAAAGGTGCTCGCCATCATTCAAGCTAAGAATGAGTACCTAGATGCCTGATCCTGACATAACAAATTACGAATCACTGGCCTGCCGGAATCAACCAACACAAGGAGACTGGAATCCTGTGTTGAGATGATGCTACATGAGATTTTTGGGGCAGAGCACCTTGGCGGCTCACCCCCCCCCCCACCCCACGGACCCTCACCAAGACCGATTATCACCCGTCTGTTGAACTACAGGGATCGAGACTCAGTACTGCGCATGTCCAGGGAACAGGGCACCATAAACTACCAAGGAAATAATCTGGCCTTCTATCCGGACTTCATTGCCGCAGTCCAAGCAGCAAGGAAGGAGTACCAATCGGTGAAGAAGCTACTGCTGGCGGAGAGTGTTCCATAAGCTATGCTCTACCCGGCCTGCGCATTGGTGCGCAGGGGAAGTTCAGGATCTTCACTAGCCCTAAAGCGGCCATGGATTATGCTAAAGCCCTAAGGCGTCGCAGTCAAGAAAAATCTGGCACACTAGAAGAAGAGGACTAATCCAGGATACACTAAGTCTACGGTTGCTCTGGCTGAGTGCTCATACTTTACATGCTGATACCACAAACCCATTGGTACTTGGCGGCATATGTATCAAGCAATTTTGTATTTGCAAACGCTGCGATTCGCAAGAAAACAGCGTTTGCGAATACAAAATCGCAAAATTCGATGTATGAGCCTTTTTCGCATCACACTAATAAGGAATCGCTAATTTTGCGATTCCTTCATTTTGCGTAAGCATTTAAGGAATCGCAAATTGCGATTCCTTAAATGCTATGTAACAAGCACCCAAGTTGTGCGATTTCTCCTTAAGAAATCGCACATTACCACCAACTTCAAGTTGGTGGTATTTTGCGATTTCATAAAAAAATGCACTTTTTGGCATTTTTCTAGGTGCCATGTGACGCACATTCATGCCCTTATGGCATGTATGTGCGCCATATGCGCACACATGCTCATTTCAGGGGTGCATCAGGGGGTCATCATGACATCCATGCACCTTTTAAATTTTTCTGAATTTGCGATTATCAAATTGCGAATCACAATTTGAGAATGACTTCTCATTCATTCCTATGGGCCTCCTGGCCCATAGGAATGAATGGGAAGGTATTCCTTAATTGCGATTTCGCAATTTGCTAATCGCAATTAAGGAATTTTAAGAATTCGCAAAATATGTGCGAATTTTTAAATACATCCCGTTTTGCAATTCTCAAATAGCGATTCTCAAAAAATCGCTATTTGAGAATCGCAAATATGGTTTTTGATACATATGCCCCCATGTTCCCTCTTGCTCTGTGTATATACAAAAGGGGGTCACGCTCAGATGCCTCCCGATATCCTAATGGCTGTAAGTTAATTCAATTGTAACACACGCACCGTAGTTGATGCCGCAAGCAGGAACACATTTATGTCTTTTCCTCAGTTTAGATATCTACAAGAAGCGGGTAACTTCTTTACATTGTTCAGCCACCTCCCTTTTTACCTGGGAGGCTAAAGGTGCTCCTGCGCTCCCCCACGGGTGTACCCCACATCTAATGACTACTGTACCTTGTATTTGGTGGTTGTTGTTGTGTTTAAGTGATGGCTTTGGTAAGTTGGGGGTGCTGAAGTGGGTGGGGGTGGTCATAAGAGGTGGAGTAATGGGGGACTGTTTTACATGGCTCAATGTGATCCTTTGATACCAATGTTGAACTATATTTCACTCCACTGTAAAGATGCAAAAAGCAGATTTCACGACGGTATAGCATGACAGTGCTACTTAATGAGCAGATATCATGCATGACGTGGAATGCTCAAGGGCAGAATTCCCCCCAAAAAATTAGACAAGTAATGGCCTATTTGGACAGAAATTATGTCAGGATAGTACTCCTGCAGGAGACGCACCTAACAAAGCACTATGAAACAAAAGTAGATGCGCAGTGGGCGGGGTACAGGCTGGCGTCCTCCTACTCAACATATGCCAAAGGGGTGCTCACACTTGTAAAGAAAAATCTTCTGTTCACTTTGATTAAATCCTGCACGGATGATGTGGGACGATATGCTATAATACACGGCAAATTGGCTGGATCAGCTATAACCATAGTCAATGTATACGGATCCAACACTAACGAGCCTGGCTTTTTTGAGGGCATATTTAATGTAGTACGGGACTGGCCTGGCGCTGAAATTCTCTGGGGCGGGGAATTTAATACACATTTGGACCCTAGCAAAGACAAATCCAGTGGGTGTGGTGGCCATTCACCCAGAGCTGCTCAGGTTATAAACAATGGGATGGCTGAACTAGGTCTTGTAGACGCATGGAGAATACGTAACATTAATAGGCTGGTGGGAATGCACACCTCGATCGCTCATGGCAGTAGGTCAAGGCTGGACTACTGGCTGGTGAGTGAGAGTACTAATGCATGGGTGTCCACAATAGACACGCTACCCAGAACACTGTCTGATCACAACCCCGTTAGAATCACACTATGAATCCTATTAAGCATCCCCCATCAGTTTACATGGCGGTTTTGATCAGAGGCGCTTCTTGATCCTCTATTCACCGAAACGATCAGGGAGGCTATAGTCAAATATTTTGATTTAAATAAAGAGTCGCTGAGCAGTGCTGCAACACTTTGGGAGGCCTTGAAGGTCACTATCAGGGGCAAACATATTGGCACAACAGCAGGCATACTTAAGGATCTCCGAGCCCAACTGTCCAGAGTGGAAAACACATTAGAGCAGCTTGAACGAGACTATGAGACTTTCCCATGCACGCAAACACTCGCCAGTATTAAAGATCTCATACTAGAGTATAACGAAGTGGTGGCTGGTGAGGTACGTTACCTATCTAAGAGACACGTGGCCCGTGCATATGGCGAGTTAGTCAGACCCAGATGAAATCTGACTTCCAAGATCAAACAAAGAACAGACCGTCAAATCATAACAAAATTCACAGACCACACAGGGGGATCACTGTTCCACATCAGCAATTGCGGCACATTCCGCACATGCTATGCAGAATTGTACACCTCCAAAAGGGTAACTGACTCCAAGGAGCTAGAAAATTACCTTGCAGATGTCGTGACCGCCTGGCTATCCGTAGGACACACAAATATCTCTGCCAACCGATTGAGGCCGCTGATATCTGCGAGGCAATTCGATCATTGCCTAACAAGAAAGCACCAGGGCCCGATGGCCTCACCTGTGAATTCTATGAGGAATTTGCAGATGAACTCACACCCGATATGTTGGGTATGTACAATGAAGCCTACGAGTCGGGAATACTGCTGCCATCGCTAAGAGAAGCCCTAATAATCACCTTGTTAAAAAAAAAAGGCAAACCGTCACACATCTGCGAATCGTATCGCCCATTGTCACTTATTAATACTGATGCAAAAGTGTTGGCAAAAGTCCTGACCACGATGCTCCAACCATTAGTGCCGATGTTAGTTCTCCCCGATCAATCTGGATTTATTCCAGACAGGTTCACATCACACAATTTGCAAACAATTTTCGCAACGTTCCATATACTTCACTCTAAGCTTCAGGCTGAGGCAGTGATGCTGGACACAGCCAAGGCTTTTGATTCCATCGAATGGGGGTATATGTTTCAAATACTACAGCGCATGGGGGTCCCTGAATTCTACAGTAGATGGATACGGTTACTGTATACTGGTCCAAGAGTGCGCGTCCGGGTTGACGGGCTAACATCAGAACCAATCAGGATCTGTAGAGGCACAAGACAGGGGTGCCCTCTATCACCGCTGCTCTTTTCCCTTATGCTGGAACCACTGGTCAGCGTCATCAGGCAACGGCATAGGGATGCGGCCCTTAGATTTGCCCATCGTCCGGTGAGCATATCACTTTATGCTGACGACATGTTGCTCTTTATCAGGGAACCGTAAACGTTCTTATCTCCAATCCTGCATGAGTATATTAGGTTTGAGCGCCTCTCGGGGATCAGCATCAATGGGAACAAATCGGTGAAAGTACCTCTGACCATGATTACTGCCCCTGCCTACTGCTCTGGAGTTTCCTCTTGAGTGGGGATCTGACCCAGCAAAACACCTGGGGATATGGATTGATCGCGACCCGGAAATGGTCATTAAGGAAAACTATGGCTCTGCCTGCACAGTATTGGAACAACAAGTAGACAGATGATCAAGGATGCCGCTATCATTGGCTGACCGCATACCCGTATCAAGATGACGGTCCTGCCCTGATTTCTATATCTATTTAGCAACATACCCATAAAATAGACTCACCAATTTCTTAAAACCATACAGTCACTATTGGTGAGGTTGGTATGGGGAGGCAAGCTTCCCCGTGTGAGCTGGGATACACTTATACTGGACTATGGTAAAGGTGGATTTAGTGTCCCAGACATGTATCTGTACTATCTATGCACTCAAGCGCAGTTTTCATACTACTGGTACCAGCACCATGAATTCATTCCTCATGTAGCGGTTGAAGATGGGGATGCACACCCGATTCCAATAAGATGCATTCTGTCATACTCACACAGAGGTACCCCCATATAGGAAATCAATACAATAGATACCACGGTTGCAGCCTGGCAGGCACTGGGCCGGAAAACGGCAAAGCTCCCACTATATGCCCCATGCTTCCATTAGATCGACATGCAGCACTATCGGTCACATAGGAGGCAGGAGCCATGCATGCCCTAAAATCAGTAGGCATAGACAAAATGCAAGTCCTCTACCCAAATAGTAGTTTTGTCACAATAGATGGGTTGCAATATATACACAACATGTCACCGTTATTTTTATTCCAATTCCTACGACTTAAGAAAGCGATACAGGCATACTACCATACCTTTCCCGATGAACCACAGACATTGCAAACCTTAGAGACGCTCCTAGTAAGCCCCACATGGCAGAAACTGATTACCAAGCTATACAGGGCTGCAAGAGACGAGAAAGTTATTAGCACGGACAGAAGCCTTGATCGCTGGAATAATAGACTCCTCCCTCAGCTCACACAAAAGGAGTGGGACTATCGCTGTCAGGTAACTAGCGCATTCACGTCCAACGGTAACTTACGCATCATTCATTTTAAATTCTTGCACTAAGCATACAACACACCACTGAAGCTACATAAATATGGCCTTCGGCACAATGATACGTGCAAACGATGTGGGGCACAGGGGGCTGACTTCTGGCACCTTGCCTGGGAATGCAATCAGGTGGCTGCGGTCTGGGTGGAGGTGCTACACAGACTACAAACCATGACGACTATTACCCTGCATTGTACCTACAGGTGTGTCTGCTGTGCTACACTCCGGCTCCGAAAGGTCCAATTGGCAAGTTTATTGGAATTCCATTACTGTTGGCCAAGAGGAGGGTGGCGATGAGATGGGACAGTTCAGTTCCTCCGCTGCCGGACAATTGGATAAGGGATCTTGTGTACTGTAGGGAGAACCTAGAATTGTATGCAGAAGAACTCCCTGCCCCTTTTCAACCCAAAGACATTTGGGAGCCACTGTTGCAATATTTGAGATCTAAGGACCAACAAACATTATCAGAATGTGAAGATATAAAGCACTGTCTATCTGCATGTATTAATTGAATATCTGTACCGACAAATTTAATTGTGTTGGAGGGCGATCGGGCACTAAGACTGGATACCCACGGATTGTTTGTTTGAACTAGTTCTTTCAAAAAGTAATGACGTTAATGCTATGCGCAATATGTGTTTCTGAAACTAATAAAAATAAAAATTAAAAAAAATGTACCTTTTTGCCGCTTACTCGCCTGTACCCCCTCCGTAGTCCCTCCTTGCTCAGAGTTGGCCACAGGAAGCACACCCAGGCTCCCAGTCAGTCAATCACAATGCTGCAAGGCAGCATTGTGATTTGTCTGAGCACCGTTTTTCAGTGCTCAGACGCTGACTGGAGGGCTGAGCATGTTGTCCGCGTAGGCTGTGATGCAGCCTGCACGGAGAACATGCGAAGAGCGCACAACTGTTTTGGGCAGCCCAATAGGGCCGTCAAGCAGTCATTGCGCACTTTAGAAGGGTACACACACTCTTCCCCTGCCCATGAAAGTAAGAGAAAATAAAATGATAATACCGCGAGTTAATATCACTTTATTTTCTCTGTCTTTCACTGTAAAAAAGCAGTAGGGCGCTAATCCTCCACCTTAGCAGAGGATCAGCCACTGCCTGCCACCCAGTAAGAAAATGCCTGAGTGTGCCAGTGTGGCTGAGTACCACTAAAGGTAATCTAAAATGGCTTGGAGGCTAATTCTACAGGAGCGGAGGCCTGAGTGGAACCATAGTGTCTTGCATGTTGTTTGCTTGATCCCCGGCCATGAAAGGTATGGGGTGACTGCTGAGGTGTCTATACAGCAGCCCTCTGGAATAGCCTTTGAAGGGTTATGCTATTGATGAAACTGTCGGGCAGGGGCTAAAAGACATGGAATGCACTGTGGTACTGCTTTTTTTAAAGCACTGGTGGGCAGAAACAGACTTTTTTCAAAAGAGACAGGTCCCATAAAAATGCATCTCTATTAGATACACCTGCTTGTCTCAAGAAAAGCCAGTGGATTACATCCATATGTGGCAATGAGGCACCAAAATAGGGCCTACAATGCACCTCGATTAGTCAGTAGTATCCTGGCCAGCTCTAAGGATATATTTTACCGCATCCTGGCCGTCTTGAATGGTTTGAGCCAAAGAGTCTCAAAATTACTCTGGGACTGCCATCAAGATCACACTGGCCCTGTCCCAAAAGAGTGTGTGTATAATGGCTTAGTAGGTAAAATGCATTGACTAAACACAATGCCAAGCTGGAGGAAGAGAGCATCTGATTACAGAACTTCTGTATCCTTTTTGACTCCCTATCTGGAGAGGTTGTGTGGCATGCATTAGAGTTTGCTTTGCTGGTAGAAGCTTGAACCATTAAACTCTCTGGAGTTGGGTGCCGCATAAGAAAATCGGGGTTGCCTTGCGCTAGTCAGTAGTGACTGGCCACCTGCCTGTTGACAGGTGGGCAAGAGCAAGGCTCCATCCAAGTACACGTAAGGGTATCAATCAGGCATTTATTAAATGGAAGTAAGGTCTCAGTAGGGACTGGCCAAGGGTGCAAAACCTCAGTAAGTGCATTTGTCTTGACTTCAATTGAAGCCAGCTTTAGGTACAGGACCTCAGCTGAGCGTCTAATCCATACAACCAATAATTCACCCTCCTCAACATCATTGTGTGGGGGTAAATCATCCACATCATCACCGTCGCACTTATCAGTTTGATTGAAATATGAGTCAGAAATGTTTCAGGCTTTGCAAGAGGGACACTAATATGGGTAGCTCCAGGGATTCCCCTCAGATATTTACATCACATAACAGATCCGGAGGAGAGGTATGTGGTTCTGCATGGTATACTATATGGGAGGGAAATGAGAATTCTCAGTATATAGGCCCTCAATAATGTTTGTATCTCCTTCTTCCATGAGTTAATGACAGTGGGCGTGCCCCATTTGGGCGCGGGTATAATCGTAGCGGGCGACATGAATTGTGCGGTGGGTGGAACGTTGGATAGGTAACCCCCACACGCAAACACAAAGCTTCGGATGACGGAGACTTTGGAAGATCTCAGGGAGGGATTGCAGTTGAGGGATGTGTGGAGGGATTGCAACCCGAGTAAAATAACGTTTTCGTGTGTACGCCGGCAACAGGGACCTCCAGCAGGCTTGACTACTTCTTCCTGTCATTAGACCTGACTTCAGAGGTGGATGGGATAACGTACTTGCCTAGATATATCACAGATCATTCCCCAGTCTTGCTAAGTCTGTGGGGGAAACCAGAATGTCTGGAAATACCCTCCTGGCGATTGTGTGCAGAGGTGTTCATGGACCCCCCCTTTGTTGCAGTGATCACTGAAACGCTGACTCGTTACTTTGAGGAGAACTGGGGATCGACCTCAAGTAGGGCAGTGGAATTGGAAACCATGAAGGTTGTCCTCTGGGGAGTCTCTATCAAGACAACCTATGGCGTGCGACAACTAGAATGCGGTATACAAAAGCAAGAGCTGGGGTTGTGCAGGTTGGAGGCTCATCTCCACACGAGTCCCCAGATTTTAGGGGAATGGGGAGCAGCCCGACAGGCCCTAGTAGAGACCTGAGCGATACCAAAAGGGATGGTGGACGGAGCATTTGAGCAAATCAAACACTCACCCCCAGTCAACTGATCTGGGTTTAATCCATAATCATTCTTTAGCTCACTCCACCACTCCAGTTCCGACATGGCCATATGCAAATCAGTCTGACCCTGTGCCTCATGGGAACAGTCCAGCCCGAACTGCCAAGCCATGTCTTCCCTGGACCGGAAACAAGCATCCTGGGACCGGTTTCAGGTTCATAACCCTCATCAGCCAGCCAACACCAACACCAGTTTCTGGCAGTCATGGCACAGTTTGAACCCTTTAGGCCTCGTTGGGGGGCACCATTCCCTTAGAAACAATAAATGATTTTTGAAAGAATGTGTGAAACCAAAGAAAAGAGAGCAGAGCTCTAGATCCACAATTCAAGGCATTGAAAGGAAGAACAGACATTGTCACATGGGGTGGCATCTATATGTGGCTCCGCTCCATCACTTACTGCATGGGACAAGATCAAAACAGAGCTGCACAGCTTCATTTACCAGCACACCGGAGCATTGCTATGGCCTGGTGCCTGGCGAATAGTCTAATGATGAGGAATATGCGGTTAGAAGTATCCATCAGAATTAATGTGCTTTAAAGATTCTCCATGCAACAGAACTCACCTAGAGGGACTTCTTCCATCTCTGAAATAGTGCAGCTTTCAGCAGAGACGTCAGGATTATTTATCGCCACGCTACAATGAGAAAAATATAATCAATGTTAATGGGATTAAAACACGCTTCCTTGTCTAGTGAAGCCCTTAAACAAAAATAGGCATAGGTAAAAGTTAATATATTAAAGAGTTTGGTACAAGTTGTGAACTGAAGCCTAGGATCCACAAATACAAATCAATAGAAGTGATCTCTTGACAAGGAGGTCATAATCTGCCAAAGGGCACACCGACGCTACTCAAAATTACAATTGCTACTTTTTCCTTTTTTCCACAATTCCACAATAAAAAATCCAATCAACATGCAATAAGGAATATCCTGCAGTCTAGTTTTGAACTTGGCTCATTTTTTGCAAGTAGAATATTGTCTGGGCAGAGCAGGGAAATTCCTCCAAGCTGTAATGCAGCAGTTTTGAAAACATTTGACCATCCATCTAGCTATGCCAGCTTTTGAAAGAGCCTGACCTTTATGTGGCAGGGCAAAAGCAACATAAAGTTGTTGAGTTTTGCAAAAGAGCTCAGTTCTATCAATGTAATACATGAGAGCACACTTGACAGCAGGGGTGTGAAGGGCCCTCTCTGCCACAGAGTATGACTGTGCGAAGAAGCATGGGAGCTCAATGGTTTGAATGAGTTGGAATGGAGGAACCACTTTCAAAGGGAATTTAGGGTTGGTTCTAAGCCAATCCTGTCTTTCTGAACCAGAACGAAAGGCTCTTCTAGGGTCTTCAATTGGCTAACATGCCTTAAAAATGTGATATCAGCAAGGAAAGCAACTTTTCAGGAAAGAAATTGTAATGGGCACAAATGTAGAGGTTCAAAAGAAAAGCTCATCATTCTGGTAAGGATAATGTTAATGTTCCGCACATGGTGAGGAGGTACCCTGGGTGGAATAACTTGTTTGAGTCCTTCCATGACGCCTTGATGACAGAGATTCTGAATAACGACAAGTGTTTCATATTCTTCATATAACTTTCAATGGCATCCAAGTGAAGACGTGTGCAAGTAAATGCAAGGGTCGATTGCTGAAGATGACGGAGGTAGCAGAGAATATATTGAACTGCAGGTTTAAGGAGATCTATTTGCTTGGGAATGCAGTAGACAAAAAATATTTTCCACTTCCAAATGACAAAATTGGTGGTAATGGACGATGTGAATGTTTTCCAGGCTGTAATTTTGGATATGGATGGGTACTATACACCAAATATTTGCATTGGTATTACCAGGTACAAGTTCCTTCAACAGAAACAAGGAAAAACAAATCAGTGGAAGAGTACATTGCAGAGGTAAAGAAATGACCTTTAGACTGAAAATTTGGTGTATTACAAGACAATTTCATCAGGGACCTGTTGGTGATGCACGCCAAGAATCTAGCCATTCAGGAGCATTTACGGGTCAGTGGTGATTTTGCGTTAAATGATGTGTTGGCAATTGTTAAAAAAACTGAGATGTCGAGTAGGTGTGCTAGGGTGTTAAAACAGAATGCAAAAGATTATGCCACTGTTCAAAATTGAGCATCTAAGTACAGTGTAAAAGATTCCAAATCCAAAGATCAAACCAGATGTTAACATTGTGACAGTAAAGAACATTTGGCATTTACCAAAAAATGTCCTGCTGCCATGCAAAAGTGTAGCAATTGTGGCATTGTAGGGCATTTTGTAAAAGTGTGCAGGAGAAGGAAAGAGTCTATTAAGTGTGTGAGTGAGCCAGTAAGTAAGGAAGATAAGAAAACTTCTGAAGGTGACAACGAGCACTGTCACAATGTAGCGAGTCTGTGTAGAAGCCTTGTTTTGAATGTTGATGGTAAATCTCACAGACCTAACTTTGAGTGCTGGATGACTGTTGTTGATGTATCCTTAAAAATGTATGCAGATTCTGGGTCCCCATAAACTATAATCAACGAGGAGCTGCAGAGAGAAAAAATTGTCAACAAAGTTGGAGGGGTCCTCAGGGTTAAAGTGGAGAACGTATTGACATGATTGGATTTAGGTGGTTTAATTTGAGATTCAAGAATAGGCTGACCCGGGCAGATTGCATGTTGCTATGAAAGGGCCCCCTTGTGTTTGGTTAGTTTGACCATGGAAATTTGCACATTGTGTTTGATCCCAGTAGCAAAGAGCAAGTGATGGTGTTTGATAAAGGAGTGCATATGGGCAATGATATGCTCAAAAGATTTCCAAAGGTTTTTAGTGGTAGGTTGGGGAATTTGAAAGGATTTGAGTACTGAATTATTTTGAAGGCTGATGCTAGACCTAATGTCCAAAAGGTAAGGAACATTCCTTTCATGGTTAGGGATGAAGTCTCTGAAGATCTGGAGAAGCAGGTTTCTTTGGGGTATTGAACCAATAGAAGTCTCTGATTGGGTTTCCCCCATTAGTGGTGGCTAGACGAAGCAATGGCAACATTTGTTGTGTGTTGACTTACGCCATTTGAACAACAACATAAATGTGGGCCAATTTCTGTTGCCAAGAATTAATGAACTGGTAACTTTTGTCAGAGTTGGCAAGTGGTTTTTCACCATTTATCTATTGTCATCACACCACCAAATTTCTTTAGCTCAGTATTCCCAGAAACGTACATCTTTTGTCACCCCTGATGGGTGTTTCCAATTTAAGCTCACGCCATTTCACCTAGAGTCGGTGGCTGCAGTCTTTCAGTGATTAAAGTTTTAACTTTTTGGAAAAGAAAAGGTGTAAAAGTTTTCCAAGACAATATTTTCATTTTTGGTCCAACCGGGGATGAACACGATAAGGGGTTGATGAAGGTGTTAAATATTTTGGAGTCCAAGGGGTTAACAGTATAATTTTCAAAGTGCACGATAGTGGCATGCCTGCTGTCAGAGAAGAATGGAGTAAGAAGGATAAAGTTTTATAAGTAGTTATGACTTACTTGATTGACGTTTGGCCAAGAAAAGAGGGTATAGATCAATCTATGAAACCATTCCGGGAGGTAAGGACTGACTTGACTGTTGAAAGTGGCACAATTCCGGGAGAACAAAAAGTAACTCCACTACATGCTTTGCGAAGAACGGTTATCAGTTCGGAGCATGAGGAGCATTCTGGAATTACTGGAACCAAGTCTATTGCGAAGAAGATGTTTTGGTGGTCAGGTGTGGATCTTGAGGTGGAAAGATATGTAAGAGAGTGCCCCAATTGTGTTTTGGCTGATAAATCTTTACAGACTTTAACACCAACTATGAGTAAATGTTTGATTCCAGTTGAGATTGTAGGACCCCTTGGGAAACCTCACAAGTATGTGTTGGTTTTAATTGACTTCTTTTGCCAATGGCCGACCGTGAAGGTGGTAGAAAAGGCAGATATGGATGCAGTTTGTGAATTCCTGGAACAGATTTTTACATTGGACGGCATTCCTGCCACCATTTTGAGTGGCAATGGAATGAAATTTGTCTCCAATAAAACTAAGCTTTGTTTTGAAAGCAGTGGTGTGAAGCATGAGACCACTGCACTAAACAATCCCAGTGGCAATGGTATGGTAGACAAATTTAACCGTGTGATCAAATGTATCATACAGTTATGTAGGGCAAGTAATGAGGACTAGGTTACTCAACTGGGTAAAATGGTTTGGGCTTACAGAGTTACTAATAATCGATTGACTGGAGTATCTCTGTTTACGATGAGGGGTAGGAATCCTAGGACCAACTTCACACCTGGTTATTTTGTATATGTGTGGAATACTAGTCAGTTAAAGGAGTGTGGGGAAAAGTAAGAGAGTCATTATAAAGGTAAGTTGTGTTATGATACTAAGAGAGGTTCAAAATGGGTGAAGGTCAAAGTGGGTGACTGGGTTCAGATTAAGAAACTGGGTTTTGTAGCTCAAGGGAATTGTCGATTTTATGAACTGGAGAAACTTTTTGAAGATTTGTGTAATTCAGTGAGGTTGAGTAATGGTAAAGTCTGGAATCTTAATTGAGTGGCTGTGGATCCAAAAGAGATATGGAAGCGAGTTCATGGGGAGTCACATAAGTTTGAATCTGACTTTTTGGAGGATTTTGAGATGATGGAGAGATGGTCAGTGTTAGAATCCGGGGTCTCTGGTTGGCGCAGGTATGCACTTGCGACAAGCAGGGACCCTTTTCATCTAAGTCAGGGCGTAGGATCACCTCTTAAAAATAACCCCTGCTCACCCTCTAGGTAACGTGGCGCGAACAGTCAGGCTAGATTCCAGAGGGCATTAGGTTAAGCGTTGCAAGTTGCCCCACACAATAATCACTTTCCCACCACACAAAGACACAAGGCTGTATTTCTGTAAAAATATAGGTCTTTATATAAAAGATTTCTTGAAGGCAGGTTGATAAAATACAGTTCTCTTGTAAGTACTAATCCAGTTACTCTTTAAAGGCTTAAAGGCAGTCCACAGTTGTAAAAATGGCACAGTTCTATGCAAAATAAGCTCCTAGGGGGTGTGGTGCGCTTTGTAGCGCCTAAGGTATGCTTCGTACCGCTATTTCCGTACGCCGTGCCGTTTCTCACGCTTCTCGCGTGAGTACGCGTATGCAGGCCTTGAGCCAGACGGTCCGTACCTACGTAGATACGCGTCGAACGTGTTCCAGGCTTCGCTTGCCAAGTCTCACGCTTCCCGCGTGAGCGCCGGCAATGCTTTTGGATGCTGTACGGTCCGTACAGTGGCAGGGACGCGCCGTACACGGACGGCAACACAAGTACGGCTCAACAGAGGCGGGTACGGTTCGTACCAGGGCAGTACGGGTCGAACTACGCACAAGTCACAAGTTTTCCAAAGGCAGGTACGGCACAAGTCACAAGATTCTTCTGATGCAAGTACGGTCCGTACGAAGGCAAGTACGGGCCGTATTACGCGCACTAGTCACAAGATACTTCCGATGCAAGTATGGTCCGTACAGGGCAAGTACGGGCCGTATTACGCGCACAAGTCACCAGATACTTCAAAAGCAGGTACGGCTCGTACGAAGGCAAGTACGGGCCGTACTTTAGCGCGAAATGTCACCAATACCTTTAATCTTCACGGGGATGGTCACTGCAGCCTCGGGGTTCCACGGAGAGGTGTCCCACGTCGCGGTGTCGTCCCTCACAGTCAGAGGGCGGCAGTGCTTCGTGGCACACTCGTAGAAGGTCTCAGCCACACGACCAAGGTCAGAGGAAGGGAGAGCAGCTCCGGGGCAATTCTCAGCGCGTTGCAGCGCGATCGGCTTTCCCGGGGATCACCAGTGTGTAAAAGGTCCTCGCGGTGATCTCGGCGGCGCAGGGTCGCAGAGGCTCGGGGGTTGGACACTCAGGTTCTTTTCTTTGCGGTGCGAGCTACGGCTCGGAGGGGCAGTCACTTGCGGTGCTGGGACCAGGTAGACAGGTCCTTGCGGTGCTCGTGGTAGCCCCAGGTGGCAGATGTCGCGGTGCAGAGAAAGTGAAAGGCACACAGGTTCTCTGGGGGTCAGCGTCACAGGATTGCGTCCAGCAGCTTCTCCTCTTCTTGGGGAAAGGTAGCACCACTGTTCCTGGGGCGCAGATCAGGGGGCAAGTTCACAAGCAAGCCGTGGGAGATTGTTTGAAAGCACAAGTTGATGCAGTCTTTTTCCTTTAGTCTTTTCCTCTCCTTCCAGCAGACAGGCACCCACTGCAGGCCAGTCTCTCAGGCAGAGAGACAGTATTGCTCCTTCAGCTTCTCCAGATCCTTCTCCTTCAGGCAGAGGTTCGTCTTGGCGCAAACAGGATCTGATTTCTTAGGAGCAGGGCTCCTTCTTTTATAGCACAATTCTTTTGTTCTTTGTCGCCAGGGGACCTGGGCCTGGCTCAGTCCAGTTTTGGAGCACTTTGTTGTGGTGACTCTGCTCTTTCCTTTCAGCAGCAGGGCAGAGACATCAGCCGCTCCACAGGGGGCGGAGCCGGCATTGTGGAGGCAGAGCACAGGTCTATTCAAGAGTCAAGGTGTACTCCTCCCACCCATCCTGGTGTAATCTCTCTACCCACCACCTGGCAGACAGCCTGTCTCCTGGGATTCCCCAGCCCTGCTCCTTCCCTGTTACTAGGCAGAACACACACACACAGCGCAGAGGCAGACTGAAATGGCCAGGTCAGTAAATACTAACTTTCTAAAAGTAGTATTTACAAACACAGGATATTAAAATAAACTTTACTAAAAGAAGTATTTTATTATTCTGAGTTCAGGCGTACTAAACATGACTTTCTACCATGCTCTATGAGTCCACTGGGATTACAGCGTATAGTAATTCCAGCAGCCCATTCTGGCCTATGGAGAGCAGGTAGCCTTCAATAGTGAAAAACGAAAATGGCTTTAATTCACTATTAAGACATGCCACACACATCAGGGCATGTCCTACCTTATGCCTTCAATGCACCCTGCCCTTGGGCCTACCAGAGGGGTGACTAATATGTAGTTAAGGGAAGGTTTAGGGACTGGCAAGTGGGTGCACTTGCGCAGTCAGCGCGACAGTACCAGACTGCACGCAGGTTCTGCAGTGGCAGATCCTAGACACATTTTACTAGGCCGCTTCTGTGGGTGGCACAACCAATGCTGCAAGCCCACCAGCGGTATTTGTATTTACAAGCCCTGGCACTCCTGGTGCTTTTTACTAGGGGCTGACAGTAAACCAAATGAACCAATCATGGACACCAATCAATGTATACACTTTTCAAAGGGAGCACTTGCACTGTGGCACTGATTAGCAGTGGCCCAGTGCCCTGAGCAGCTAACACCAACAAAACACAATGAGGCACATCAGCAAAAAGTGGAAGGGAAACTCACGCCAAGGTGCCAGGTCTAACAGTCAGCAATGGAAGGGAACACAAGTTACCTGCACATTTGGATCTTCTGGAGGAGAGCAGTGAGGCTGTGATGATTGAAGAGAGGGAAGTGGTGTTGGAAGAAGCTAATGTGGGAGTGGTGAGTAGTCTGGAGTCACTTCTAGGACTGCTAATGAGAACATTATTGTACATGATGCTGGACATGACATTGACAAAAGAATTAGGAAATTGTCAAAATGTTTAGAAGATTATGAGAATGGTAATATAGAATGCATTTTGTGGTTTATTTTAGGTTTTCTCATTTTGTATTTAGGCTATAGGGTTATTATCTTTGATGTCTGTGTTTTTGTTTCCAACTTGAAGTTAATCAGTTTTGATGGGTTTTTTGTATATATTTTAGTTTTTCGTAATAACGAGGGGGATGTGTTGTGGGCTTGTTGGTAAGGTCATCCATGTGTGGAACCTGCAATGTAGTGAGGGTTTTGTGATTATTCACAGAACACTGGAGAGGTGACGGTGGGGAAACAGTGGGAAGGAACATTGGTGATGTTGGCTACTGCAATCTATTGACAGGAAATGACAGAGAAATTCACAGCGCATTGGCTCTATCTGTGGACCATGGTTGGAATCTGCCCTGAGGGGAGGCCTACCATCTGCTCTTCTGTGTTTACAATGAGATTTGTAACATTCTTTCTCTTGCACTTACCAGAGAATAGGGACCTGGACTTATAGCAGTACAGTTTTTTGTGCTCTGTGACATACAATTTTGTCATCTGATCCCTTAAGGCCTTCGGACGCTTAAGAGAGCATTTGTTCAATGACTCTGAACATGCCTACATCCATGATACCACAAACAGATGTCATGCGGGTCTGTGCCAGATATTTGCTTTCTGTAGGTGTGGCCCCAACTGAAACCTGTAGCCTGAGATCCCTAGCAAAACATCTTCAAAAAAGAGTTTTTAAAGGAGGTAAGACGCTGACGAAGTTCAGAAGTGGAGTTCCAGATCACCATCAAAGAATGAGGAAAATAAGGATCTGACGCTAATGAGCAAGACTTGTACACATATATGGTTTCCTGCTAACATTTGCAAAGGAGCAACAAAGTTAATGCAAAGTCTGATGGCACCGCCTATCAATGTGTAAGAGCAATTGCTAATAACGTTTCTGGATTCAGTCTGATACCTGCGGGAATTCAAAAGGCAAGGCATCTGCAGTTATAATCATCTATCAGAATCTAGAGAATGTCAAAATGAATTTGAGTAAGGAGCAATGCGCACCTCATCACCTCAAATTACTCAAACAGAGTGGGATAAGGTATGGGGAGCATGGAACAAATTCAGGGGTGGAATATGTGACCCGCCACCGATGCCACATGATGACACCTCTGATTCAGACTGATGTAGTAGATCTTGGGGCGGCAATGAGAAATGTTGATGCCGGCTATGTACCACAGTGCCGATATGATGTTTACTTCTGGGGTGTATATTGGGGTGTTGTATTGTCAAAAGATAGGAGCAAAATGCCTACTCAAGTGTCTTGCTGTTTTGTTCACAACAAAAACAATAACAAGTTTTTAAAAAAAAATAAAAAATTACTCAAACAGAGAGGCAGATTCAAGTCCCTAAGTTTTAGAATACCCCAAACTCAAATCTGAGAACTGAATCAAACCACATGGGGTTTCGAAAACATCTAAAAACCTTTCATACCAGCTTTTGTAGTAAACAGGTCACAGCTAAAGAAAATTGGCATAGTTATAGCTCACTTATCTGACAAAAATTACCCTAAAAGATGACTTGTCTTGAAGACTTTTAACACTTTAAAGCAACTGACAGAAGACATTGAACACTTTATAAAATTCCCAAATGAATAAATATAGTGGCTAAAATAGATGCCCTAGGCTAGCAATTAACGCATCTTAAACGTTCATCTTGTGTTACATAAATCTCCCATATACTGGCCATCTGTTCTAGGACAATAGATAGGAGATTAAACCCCAGTTTCAAAGTTGCCTGATAATCTACTGTCTTCTCGCCTTCTACTTTTTAGACTTTCCAATATTTCCATTACGAAGCAGTGGCCTCTGGTTCATAAACTGTGATTTCAGTTAAAGTCATAGGCAGTTGCATGGGTTTGGAAACCCCGTGGGCTCCTCTTTCAAAGGTGTGCCACCCAGGCATGTGAAAGCTTTAGCAATGAAGCAAAAGCAAGACACACACAGAATAGACTTCCATGAAATTACAAATCACAATCACTATAGTGGTGGCTAGGTGACATTGATGTCAATAACATTAAGGGCCTTATTGCGAGTACGGCGTCACTGTGGTGGTCCGACCCCCTACACACTGCGGGCCCGCAGTGTGCAGTCGGAGCGCCACAGGAGCGATGTGTCCGCCGGGGAATCCAGGATCCCGCGGCTGTTGTGCAGCAGTCAGGAGCAGGAATATCCTGGGAGTGCCGCTGCAGCACCACCAAGCATATTCTGAGTTGTCTGTCAACCACCTTTTTAAAGGGGGGGGGGCCTGTCATGGAAAGGGTGACAGAGAGGTAACTAAGGGGGCCCTAACAGGGCCCCCGTGCTGCCTCTGGGCGTGGGGGTGAATTCAGGGGGGCACATGTTGCCCACCTGGAATTGCATCCCTGTCCCTCCAGGGTGTGGCATGCATGCCACACCATGCAGGAACATACTGCAGGTGTTGTCAAGGCGGCGGGCTGCATGTTAGGCTCTCGCATGATCATCATAGCAGCCCACCGCCGGGAGACCAACCCAGCACTGGCTGCACACCATTGATTACAATCGTAATCCGGCAGGTAGGCGCACCACGGCTTTGGCAGTCCTCCTGTGGGTGGCACTGCATGAGGGCAGCCAAACCCGTAATAAGGCCCTAAATGATAGAAAGACCAGCAATGTGATCATGTAGGGATTTTTTTTCCAGCTAAGAAGAGCAGGCAGAAAGCGCTACCCAGTGTAAGAGAAACACCCATACCTCTAAAATAGCATCATTGTGCAATTACATTTTTGCTTATTTTTCTAGGACACTGGTTGAAGTAACTAAACAATGTGAGTAAGTGCACATGATCCATAAAACATTGTTCAATCTAGAACTTCTTTAACTAGCTAACTGAACATTATTCTGTGTTCTCCGGTCTACGAATTTGCCCATTTGTGAAGTCTTGTCATTCCCTTATCGTGTAAAAAATCCTGAAGTTAATATTGTGCTCCAGAATGAATCAGGGCTATTTAAAATTCTAACTACAACGTGAATTCATAATAGAATCAAAACTCCAAATAACCATTTGCCACTCATGGCTATAAGTGTGCTTGTGTTGGACATTTTGTTAGTCATTTCAACATACTGGCAATAGCCAACACTGCACAGAATTCAATATCTGCCAAGTGATTGATAAATCCAGGAAATAAGACTGTTCACTTCACCTGACAGGAGGAGGCGTGTGATTGACCGGCACCTGCCCCCGGCTACTGAAGTTCCTCGTTGCAACTTCCACTACGTTTTCAATTTGAGCTTTCCACCTTTAAACGAAGAAATAAGTTGGATAAAATGAACATCAGTCAATGAAATTATGAAATTAAAACATCAATGTCTGATTGACAACCAGAAAATGAGGGAGTAGGGTTCTCTTGCAGAAAGTCATTATTTTGTTGAAAAGGATCAACAAGACTGGCAGTTCTGTTATGCAGCAAAGTAAGGTTTAAAGTGGAAATAAACTCAGCTTGCACCAAGATAAACTTTTTAACAGGTACATCTTCAACATGAAGGCCATTCAGAGCTGCTGTCTCGTTAGAAGTAATGCCTGCTTTAGTGAGTGACTAATTAAAGGATTAGACACACGTGATCAACATGTTCATTCTTTTTTAACTCAATGTGGGCATTTGCATTTTTTTTATTTTAGTTTGATCTTCAGTAAAGTGCTGTCTAGTACTCTAAAATATCCTCAACTTGCGTGGGTACACACTAAAATTCTCATGCAGGGGTTGAATGACTAAAGGTTCAGTGATGTGGGGTCACTTGATACTCAGACAAGGCTGGTTGATGCTTAGGGTTCGCCTTCATTATTATGCTACATAGCATATCATTAATACATTTCATACATACATTTCCAGTCTCCACGTTTGTCCTGGATTAGACTTTTACCATTTTATTTATTCCTAAGTTTCATATAGCTCTAGCTAGACCCATGGGTATCAGAGCGCTTACATACATGAAAGATAATAGCATGGCGTATCATGATATAAAGATGCATAAAGATATAGGTATAACATTTTAAGACAGCATACATCAAAAGACCACTCCAGTGTCAATCCTTCAAACTCACATCAAGTTGAGGTCACTGTGCGCCCGCCATTTGGAAAGTTATTCCCACCAGTACATTGAACTAAAGGACGGAAAGTACCTTCTCTGGCCACACCATCAGGAACAATATGATGGGGTGCAAGATCCCCGCGGCAAAGAACGACAAAAAGTGAGGCCTTCTCCTTCAATGCAGGAACACTCATTTACAACATTTATCTTTATTAGAGATTGAGCCCTCACTCCTTATTTGGATGGAATAAGAACCATATGTTCCTCCCAAAAACATTACTTTGTTTTACAGAACCCACTTCCACCAGGTCAGAGTTTGTACAAATGTTTGTATCTGTCTGTCCTACTATCGAAATTCCCAAGACAGTTTTTGTAATCAACCAAATTTTGCTTCTGTATCCTTAGTGTGTTATAAACATGCATGGCTGCTCCTCCACGAAAGGCCGACGCTGTGAAAAATAGCGGCAATAAAACAAATAATTATCAGTAAACATTTAGGGGTCAATTCCGATCCTGTATTTTTTTTTTCCGTACGACTCGTATCTGTAATTTTTTCCGCACGGATCGTACAAGTCCCTCCGACCCGGGAAGTACGATTCGTACGGGAAAATTATATACGGATCGGCCCGATCCATACGAATCGGATCGGGAAAAGTTGTACGAGACGGACCCGGACACTTTTCCGTACGAATTGTAAAAATACAGTCCGACCGTACAAGTACGATCCGGACCAGCTTTCCGATTTACGAATGGTACGGAAAACGTCCCGTACACGGGGAATGACTTTACCCGCTACGAAGCGAACTTTGTATGACTCGTATCCCGGGAAAAGTTGTTCCCGGGGTGCGAGTCGTACAGGGGTACGAGTCGTACAGGCACCCCCCATGCATATGTACGCACCTTACAACAACATCGCGTATGTACGCACCGTTGGTGTACGCACCGTACATACGCAATGTTGGTGTACGCACCGTACATACGCAATGTTGGTGTACGCACCGTACATACGCAATGTTGGGGTATGCACCGTACATATGCAATGTTGGGGTACGCACCGTACATATGCAATGTTGGGGTACGCATCGTACATACACAACGCATGGGGGTGTATGCATGTACGACTCGTACCCCTGTACGAGTCGCACCCCTGGGAACATGTCGGAGTACGACTCGTACCACGGAGAACGTCACATATGACCGAGTCAGACACACAAAAAAACAGAAGCAAATACAACGAAACGAGTCGTACTGAACCACGGATACTGTAAAACAGCACAAGGAGCGTCTATTCGACTCGCACAACACCGCAAAAACACGTCTACAGTGCACAAAACATGGAAATGACTGACCTGGCCACATCCAAACAGGCAAACAGAGGGGCAAACTCACAACCACCCCTTATAACACACCCACCAAAAATTCAAACTGAGGCCCACCCACAAATGGACCAATAAAAAGGGCCCACACACACAAACCATGAGCCTTTGCAACAGACTCACTGCAGCTAGAGAGCACACACCAACAACTGCACCCATCCACCTTAACATATACACCTTCACACAACCTCCTTCAGACATACCCCCTCTTCACATTCCGACCCACACCTTCACATTCAGACCCACACACCCACAACCATCCACACCCTCACCCCACACCATGCCCACAGACAAGAATCCAAAGTTCACAAGGGAGGAGCTGGAGATCCTTGTCAATGAAGTCATCAGAGTCGAGCCACAGCTGTTTGGAACATTGGTCAGACAGACCAGCATAGGCGAAAAATCACGCCTGTGGCAGAGGATCGTCGATAGGGTGAATGCTGTTGCACCCATCAGAAGGACCAGGACTGAATGCCAAGCCAGGTGGTACGATCTGCGGAGGTCAGTCAAGCGAAAAATGAATGACGACTACGCCCAGAGCAACATCACTGGAGGTGGTGGGCCCCGCAGACCAGTACATTTCCATCCCTGGGAGGAGAAGGTGATGGCCCTGCTTCCGTCGGTGGGAGTACATGGACTTCAAGGACTGCCAGAGCCTGGTGAGTACACAAACAACTTATGTAACATGGGGGTAATGGCATCCACACCCCAATAACACAAAATGCATGCATCTACCCCCAAGCCCTCACCGGCCAGAACCACAGTCAAAAACAACGCTAATGCCACTAACATGTGTATGCCCCATTGAGAAAGCAAGGCCATGCTATGTCCCATGCTACACGAAGCACTAACCCAAGAATGGATGTCCGGTATGCTGGGAGGGTGGGTGTCACAAAACGCATTGTTGAACTCCAAATCAGACCCAATTGCCCTCATCCCATATGGCCCAGGTACATACCCATACACCATGCGCAATGCACAGAGACTGGGAAAGTACTGACAAGATAGCTGACACTTGGCCCTCGTGTAGGCAGCACAAGGCCCTCCTGTGACCAGTGCAAACACAAACACCAAGACAACAAGGTCAGATATCTAGGACAGGAACTCACACTCACTGTCATGGCAGCATGCTCCATGGGGGGACAGCTACATCACCTGGGAGCCCCAGTGCCAAATCACACTACACCCACCAGCAGGCCCTGTCACACACACCCCTTACACAAGCAGACACCCCCGGGACAGGCATTGGATTTACCCACTGTCACAATGGACATGTAACACAACAAGACCTATACATAGCCGAAGAAGCATCCAAGCCAAAAATCTACATGTCAAAGACTCAGGAGAACATATCAATCTGTCCCACGCAACATACCCATCCACAAGTGAACATTGAGGAGAATGCTAGGCACATACAACTACCTGGAGGAACAGTGCCAACTTGAATGTGTGAAACATGGATGTTGCATGAAACAGCATTAACATTGTCTGTCTCTCATACACAGGGCAACGTGATGAATCTCCCCCCAATAATGGGGGTGAAGAATCACAGTCCCAGGCTCGGGAGGAACCTGATCCCACCGGCAGCGACGCCTCTCAACACTCCGCGGATGACCCCGACCAACCTGGACCCTCTGGTGTCCAAGCCCCTGCAGCACCTGGTTCAGGAACATCTGTGCCAACCACCACCCCCATTCCTGCCACATCCCAGGAGACACCGAGGAGCCGTGCCCGCAGTGAACAACTGAGCCAGTCTGACCAGGAGGGAGAAGGTGCGCCGGGCACCCAGGAGGAGGCAGACAACACCGCCACTGCCATCCCTCAGGGGTCCCTTAGACCCGATGTGCCCACAACGGCAGCCCAGGCTCGTGTTGGCAGGGGTGGTGGGAGTGTAGGCAGGCGGAGGCGAGAACCTCACCAGCCAGCTGAAGGGACCGGTATGTCACACATACACAACATCATGAACGCATACCGGCGTGACACCAGGGAGTTCAGCCATGTAGTGGGGACCCTCACAGAGATAAAGGGGACCATCACAGAGATGAAGAACCAGCAGGCCGAGCAACACGCCAGTCAATAAGAACACCAAGGACGGATGGAGGCAAGACTGGTTGAGCTCCTGGCGGTGCAAAGGGACATAAGCCATTCACTCCGTCAGATCGCTGACAACATGGGCAACCCTCCCTGTGCCACCAGGCGAAGACCACCACCAGCCACAGGGAGGGAGGAGGATTCGTCCGACGGAGCGTCCCAAGCATCGTCAAGGCCTGCATCTGAGGGTCCCCGAGGAAGGTGGGTTGTCCACGGAAAAGACCGTGAGAGGCAGCGGCCCATCCACATCTCCCAGGTCACCTGGCCTGGCACCTGGCCTTCATGTGCGACAGCATCACCTCATTGACTGACATTATCTGCCACATGGACTTGCTGGTCACAGTCTGACCAATGATGCCAAACACTGTGGTCTGGACTCTGCTGACTTCAAATGCCAAGGATCCCATCTCCCCATGTGAACTTTGGATTCTATGGTCCCTGTATTGCACCTTTTTCTGTGCACAAATCACGCCCCCGACCTATAATACAAAAAAGAATAATTGAAATTTTATGTTGCAGTCATTTAGCATGAGTCCACAACATACGTGTGGGGATATGTCAAAGTATGCCTGAGTGTGGAACTAACTCCAGCCATCCATACACTGGGATCTGAGTCCGGTTGAGGACACACATGGGTCACAATGTATCATCAAATACAGACATGGAGCCCAATACTCATCCGTGATGGCCTCAAGCTGCTGAGGGGGGGCTTGCAATACTGCTCGGACAGACCTATTTGGAAGAGTATCATGAAGGCGTAGAGGTCATGGGTCATGTGGAGGTGCCCGGGGAGGGAGTCCCAGGTCTGCTTGGCGTGGTGGGAGAACTATCTCCTGCATGCAGTTGTTCTGTGGATGTGATGAATGGTGGCCAGGGCAAGGTTGGCTGCACGCAGTTGGGCCAACGGGGTGTTCGATGACAGACGTCCAAGTTCGGTTTTGGGTCTGGGGTTGTGGACTTCCTCCTGAGTGTGGTTGAGGAGTCTGAAGGTGATCCTGCAGCAGACAGTGAGCCATTGTAGCTATCTCAGGTGGACAGTGATGTGGCTGGGGCGGGGGATGTTGAAGATGAGGTGTGCGGATGCACCCTGGATGTGGACAAGTTCTCCTGCAGTTTTGCTGATGTTCCTCCGTAGAGGGCGGTGCTGTAGTTGACCCAGCTGGTGTCGTGGACCTGGGGGACGGTCTGTCTTGCCTTGGAGTGGATCTATCTGTGGATCATTTGCAGCATGCGGAGGGTGTTGCAGCATGAGGTACAGATGGTGTTGAGTTGCATGGTAATTGTGAGCGATGAGTCCATGATGAACACCAGCTTGCGTGCGTGGCCACTGGGTTCTGGTGCGGTGCCCAGGCCGGTGGGACACAAGGAGTTGACCCAGCCGTAAGTTGACAATCCTCAGATGATGACCTCAGTCCTGTCCAAGTCCAGCCTCAGGGGGCTGATGTTCAGCCATTCGTCATCGGATCTCATGCCTTCTTGAAGGTTGGATCTGGCAATGGCTGGGTCTTTGTTGAGGGTAAGGAGCAGCTGGGCGTCAATGGCATACAAGATGATGATGAGGTGGTGTGCGCATGTGATGTTGGAGAGGGGGGTCATGGAGACATTGAAGATCGTCACGCTGAGAGATGAGCCCTGGGCCATGGGCCAGATGACCCCAGTGTACTACATGCTGAAGGGTGGAGGCCGACTCCCTGGGCCTTGCTGGTGAGCTACTTGTTGATTTAATCCTGGGCCCTCCTCTGGATACCAGTGTTGGAGATGTGTGAGCTGACAGTGTGGTAGCACACGGTGTAGAATGCGGTTGAGAGGTCAAGGGGGGTGGTCTCACCATTGTTGAGCAGGGCATAGTTGTCGTTGGTGGCAATGATGACGTTTGCAGTGGTGTGATTACTGTGGAAGATGGTCTGGTGCCGGTTGCCTGGAGCTGTTTGAGTGGAGGAAGTTTGTCAGTTGCTCATTGAGTGTCTTCCTGATGACATTTGCTGGGTAGGGAAGCATGGTGATGTTCCAGGAGATCCTGCGGTACTGCCGTCCGTTGTTTAAGAAGGGCCTGGGTCTCCGCTTGCCTCCAGCTCCCATGGAATGTGGCAAACTCAAAGGAGACATTCATGACGTGCTGGACGTGGGCTTCAAGGATGGGGAATGATGTGGTTGAGATGTTGTGTGGGAAGGGGCCTGATTGAGAGCCAGAGTGGATGGTGCACATGAGCCAGGTGGTGTATTTGCTGCTGATGAGAGTCCAGAACCTGAGGGGGGTTTGTCCCGCAGATAATAGTGCTGTCTGCCTCTGTGTGCCAAGGGTGTCGTGTATGTCGATGAGCTTGCAGTGGTAGAAAATTGCAAGGGATTTGATCTGCCTTGCAAGGGTGGGGTGTCTTTTGGATGGAGAGCTGCTGTCAGTTCACTCACAATGCTGATGAGCTCCTTGATGTCGTGTGTTTTGGTGCCTCAGCCCTATCTGAAGGATCTCCACTTGTCCTTGCTGATGATATGGCTGTGTGTGGCGTTTTCCAGGGCTGTAAGGTAACTGATGGTTCTTTGTGTTGCAAGGTTTGCACAAGAGTCTGGCTAGATCTGTATGAGTCCAGTAGGTCTGCCTTGTCCCAGGTGGCGTAACTGTTGTTGTGCTTCACAGGAAAGTCCGTCAATGTGGCAAGATTGTTGGATCAGTTGCTGATCCAGTGTGTGAGGTTGCAGGGTGTGGCGGTGGTGTTGGTTCGAGTGTCCCACACAGCTTGTCTGTGGTGACTTACATCAAGCATCTTTAGGGGATCGGTAACAGGGTGTGGGGCAGTGTGTTGCTTGTCGGAGACGTGGATGCAAATGTTGATGGACCAATGATGGATGGTGGTGTGGTTCTCCTCCAGCAAGAAGTTACTGGCCTCCAGCCACATGTAACCTGTGGAGGTGAGGGCGTGCGTGCAGATGTATGTGTTGATGGCTTAGCGGAATTGTGGATGTAGGCCTGGAGATCCGTAGATGAGTGTTACTCTGAGGGTTGCCAGGGGGTTGGTGCGAAACCGGATTTGTGACTCTGAGGGTGTACTTGTGAATAAATTGCAATTTATCCTCCGGGATTGTTGGTGCCGTCCCTGCGGGTGATCTTGTATCCGTCTGAGATGGCAATGAAGAAGTTGTGTGTTGAGGATGCTTTTATCCAGGTTACTGTCATGAAGGTGATGTGTGGGGCTGTTGTGTTGAGGAGGTAACAGAGTCCAATGGCATGCTGGTGGATGGAGCAGGTGTGGAATAGGAGGCACATGACCTGGTTGTTCGCTTAGGGGTTGCCTGATAGCAGGCGGTTGATTGTCTGGTGAATATTGCTTGGAGGGGGGCTGCAGCATGAGCCTGTTGTGTGACGTGGGTCATGCAAGGACCAGAGGGTCGTGCACTGTGCACGTTGCAGGCGCAGACGGTCCTGCCTTTGGCACGGTGTTGGCGCAACAGTGGCACAGACAAGCTGCTGGCTGCATTAAGAATGGGTGGAGGGGGGAAGGGAGGAGCATTTTGGAGGTGTGTGGGATGCAGAATCAGGGCACTCGATGGGGCGGTGCCGCAGGTGAGGCAGAGGCAGGCGGAAGGGGTGAGAAACTAGGCAAAAAGTAGCACACAAAGACAAGGAGGTCAGAAAGGCACAGTGCAACAGGTGTATGTAATGGAAGGAGTGTCAGGTTACTCATGGGTCACTCCGAGAAAATGTATGAACAATCACCAAAAATGACGGCCACAGGATCAGGCTACAAAATGCGGAGCTGCGCACAGGAGACACACCGTCAGCAGGCGTTGACGTCCCGTTGTGGGGAGCAACCTGCACAAATACATACACAACCAGGTACTTCATGCACAATAGAGATTATTAGCCATCAAGAACTGCATGCATGTTGCCGAAGTACACATACACTCATATGCTCAATCTTTGACAATTATGCCATAGATGACGCATGCAAACTGGCAAGAGATCTGCAGTGACAGAGATGAGGCACTTTGGATTGTGGTGAACACCTTTATTACACAAACTCACACAAAGGGAAATGCATCCATATGAATAGACTCACAGGTCAGTTGACATAACATGTGGGACATACGCTGGACCCCCTCTTCACAACATGGATGTTGTAAATCCCAATGAACTGGCACACAAGTTAAGGGGATGAGCCAAACACATCCTGCTGGACATGGAGAGGCTGCAATTCCCCATAGAGCCTGTTGTTGTGATGTCCCACACTATGTCCACCCGTAGCATCCGCAATGTTTCAGAGGCAAGGTTTACACACATTGATGCATTCATCAGACTCCACACTCCACTACAGATGACTGTCAAGAAGGGTGACTATCATGTCATGGGAGTTATGGTACATGTTATATGCTCCATGGTGAGAAGACATGTATGCATGGTACCACAACATGCACAGAAGCAGTCCCCACACATTCCCAACCAGCACCACCACCAAAATGCCTTGCTGCAATCCTTACCCAAACTGACATTTCCACATGTCCGTGCATGGAACGCTGACTCAGCACACGTTGCAATCCTCATGAGGAATAGCAGGAGGACAAAGATGATACAAGCAGACAACAGGCGCATAAAACCTGGGAATGACAGACACACTAGAAGTCACCTAAAACAATTCTCGCCACACACATGGTCAGTTACGAAACATGAACAATGTTGGACACATGCAAATTTCAAAGAAAGTCTCTCTGCAAAACTGTGTGGCATGACATCACTCGAGTGACACATCAGAACACACATCAAAGTCACTTTGCATTCAGTCAGCTGGACACACACATTGCAACACATGCCACTCAATGCTACAAGCTTGCACACTCATACCCAGTGACTCACCACTATGAGAAGAAGTTGCGTACGAGCTGACTCCGGATATCATCCTCCTCATCACTTGCCTCGTGACCAAGCCCTTGATCCTCCACGGGTGGATGTTCCTGCTCATCCAGATCCAGGATGAGTGGCACTGCCTTCTCAACTGCCATGTTGTGCAGAATGCAGCACACGATGAAGATTTTGCAGACCTTCTCCGGTGCATATGGGAAGGACCCGCCTGTCTTGTCAAGGCACCGGAATCGGCTCTTCAGGAGGCCAAACGTCCTCTCAATCACTCGCCTGGTCTGCCCGTGTGCATTGTTGTACCAGTGATCTGCAGCTGTTCTTGGGTTGCGGAGAGGTGTCAGTAGCCATGGCATGTTGGGATATCCAGAGTCCCCTACATGGAAACATCATGTAAATAAGTGGGTCAGGAGATGCCGTAAGAGCCAAAGATACCGCAACACACAGGACAAACAGAGTATACCCACCAACAAGACATGCTCGTTCGTTGTGCAGCCGCAGCATCATTTGTGGCAACCTGCTACGCCTCATGATGTAGGCATCGTGTGCTGATCCTGGAAAACGTGCACAGACATGGGAAATCAGCATGTTAGCAAGACACACCACAAGGGCATTTATTGAGTGGTAATGTTTTCGGTTGCGATAGGCTTGCTCCTGTGCCTGTGGTGGTACCAAAGCCACATGTGTCCCATCAATGGACCCAATGACATGGGGTATCCTTCCCAGGGCATAGAAATCACCCTTGACATCTGTCAACTCCTCAGGAGTAGGAAATTTGATGAATTCATCAAGGTGCTCCAACATGGCTGCCAAAACATCACGCAGGACACGGCTGAACATTGTCTGTGACATCCCACCAACATCAGCATGGTCAATTGAAATGTACCTGTGGCAAAAAAATGTAGGGCTACCATCACCTTCATCTTGGGGGTCAGCACAGTAGGATACCTGTGTCGCAGTTGGAGGTGTGGCGTGAGCTTGTTAGTCAAGTCCTCAATCAACTGTCGAGTGAATCTGTAACGTCGGATGCAGGCACGTTCCCTCATGGCAGCCAAGTCTGGCATTGGTCTTGGGACAGGCGGTGCCCTGCAGGACATTGTTTGGAATAATGAAGATTGAGAGTCTGTCAACATCAATGTCAATGAACATAGCACATGCTAAACTGCTACTAAACATCAGGTAACTATGGAGTCTGGTGTGTGCAATACATCCAGGACACATATGCCAGCTTGCTGGCACTCCTACGAAAAGCCAGATACACCTGTTGATTGTCAAGTCTACATGGCATGCCCTGAAATGAACTGGGGGCCAGTCTGAGTGAACAGCCAGAGATATCTCCGGAGTGACACACATCCACATAGCTGCATTGGAAGGATGTCATCTCATCCAGACAGCTGACTGCAAGGCACACGCACAGCTGACATGGAATGTCAAATGTACATATCAAACACATTGCGATGAAGGGGTACACGTGACAACAAAAAAACACAGCCATTGAGACGACGCAGACATGTGTGCCTGGGAAATTATGATGTCCGATGCACACAGACCCTACAGCCGTGGGAATCCACATGTGGCATGGTGTGCGTAGATGTGTGCCATGCCCATCTCCACACAGACCCATGTTGGATGCACCAACAGCAGATGCAGTTGACGGAACACTAACAGCAAGCTCATGGGAACACATGACACACACCTGACATAGTCACATAGGGGCATGCTGATCGTGACATGTCAGTTGATAGAGTGTCCCTGTTCCTGGCATCAGGAGAAAGGTGCAGGTGTTGATGACTGTGCCATCCCACTGCTGCTGTGCATGACACAGTTGGACTACAGACACACATGTGGCAAGTGACAAGGTGATGTGTGCCACATAGTACCCCATCACACATGACATGTGTCCACAGGTCATCACACATCAATTGTGCAACTAGATGAGATGACCTGTGCAATATCACTGGCTGCCACACCTAGGGCCTGCACATGAAAGTATGCAATGACAAGTACTTGATGGACATCCTTGTGCGACTCGCAGTCCTCCATTCCTGGCGTGTGTATGCCTCGTATCACCATTGTAAGCATGTGAAACACACCGTACCCCCGCATTCATTGCGTGTGTATGCCCCGTATCACTATTGTACTGGTGCCGTACCTGTACGTGTGAAACGCACCGTACCCCCGCATTCATTGTGTGTGTACGCCCCGTATCACTATTGTACTAGTGCCGTACCTGTACGTGTGAAACTCACCGCACCCCTGCATTCATTGCGTGTCTACGCCCCGTATCACTATTGTACTGGTGCCGTACGGGTATGTGTGAAATGCACCGTATCCCTGCATTCATTGTGTGTGTACACCCCCTATCACTATCGTACTGGTGCTGTACCTGTACGTGTGAAACGCACCGTACCCCCGCATTCATTGCGTGTGTATGCCCCGTATCACTATCGTACGGGTGCCGTACCTGTACGTGTGAAATGCACCGTACCCCCGCATTCATTGCGTGTGTACGCCCCGTATCACTATTGTACTGGTGCCGTACGGGTACGTGTGAAACGCACCGTACCCCTGCATTCATTGCTTGTGTACGCCCCGTATCACTATTATACTGGTGCCGTACCTGTAGGTGTGAAACGCACCGTACCCCGCATTCATAGCGTGTGTACTCCCCGTATCACTATTGTACTGGTGCCGTACGGGTACGTGTGAAACGCACCATACCCCCGCATTCATTGCGTGTGTACGCCCCGTATCACTATTGTACTGGTGCCGTACCTGTACGTGTGGAACGTACCGTACCCCCGCATTCATTGCGTGTGTACGCCCCGTATCACTAATGTACTGGTGCCGTATGGGTACGTGTGAAACGCACCGTACCCCCGAATTCATTGCGTGTGTACGCCCCGTATCACTATTGTACTGGTGCCGTACGGGTACGTGTGAAACGCACCATACATGTGTGTGGATTTCAAAATTACATAGGGGACACATAGGGGACAAGTATTAGGCCCAAAATGCATGCTGCTTGTCATGGATACAGAGTTTTCAGTTGCAATGTGTCCATCAGGTGTCCTGGAACAGTCAGTTGGCAAAAAAATACAATGTTGCAAAGTGGTTGTTGACTTGACATGATGCTTAAAATTTGAACGATGCGAATGCGTGTCATTGGTGTATGTTTAAAGGGATTGGAGTAAACGGTCGATGCAAATGAGTCTGACCAATCACTATGTACTCTAAATGAATGCCCCTCAGCAAGACAGATATAAGGCAGCCAGAACCCATGAGAGGGCACTTGCCTGCACAACTTTCGAGTCGACCACATTGTTGCTGTCTCTGCTTCCTCTGGACCATGTCGTGTACTTTGGAGAGGGCCCAGCCATTCACCCTAGAGGAGAATGAGGCGTTGCTGGGCTGCCTCCTCCCACAGTACCCCAAGCTGTATGGGAGACCAACGGAGCAGGTGAGTGCTGACTCCACTACCTTTGCCCATGCACCTGTTGTGTGACTGTCAATATTGTGTCCAGGTGGGACAGACATGCTATGTGAAACGAAGCTACACCTGCATTCATTGCGTGTGTACGCATCGTACCCATGGTGTCGGTTAGAATCGTATCACTGTTGTAATGTTGCCATAAGCGGTGTAAAACACTACCTTTGACTGTGCACCAGTTGTGTGACTGTCACTTCTGGCATTGTGTCCAGGTGTGACAGACATGCAATGTTGTTTAGAGTGGGTCCCGGGGGGGGGGGGGGGGGACATGCTTATGTCTCTCATGCAGAGCATGATGTAGTTCCTGTGTGCACTCCTCACATGCATTGTGCTTACTGTGACATTCACTGCATAGTGCATGACACATTCAGCCTGGCAAATCCTTGGTGACTTTTTTTCCTATTGTCCTGAGGTGATTCAGTGCTCCCCCCGGTATGACAGGTGACTGTACCTACAGATGTGTATGAGTTGAGTGGACCTGTGGTGAGAGTGTCCAAATGATGTGTACGATCTCATGGACATTAATGTGTGTGAATGTTCCTTGTCATGTGGGTGAGTGTCTATGTGGAGTGTTGCACCACAGCTTCATGGAGGAGGCAACAGCTCTACCCATCTGATGTGACAAGTAAGCCGTGCTGTGTGTCTGACTTGCAGAGCTAGCACAACACCTGTGACTCCCCACAGGCAAGTGGCACATGTGCAGAGTGAGGGTTGTATCCGCTGTTGTCACTGACAGGCGAGTGATCTGTGCCTGGGTGTGTCTGTCTAGTCTGCTGAGGGTGCGTGAGTGGAGTGGGACATGTGACTGCTTGGCACGTGCTGTCCATCGGCCTGCTGTTGCATGTGCTGCACAGTGTGTGCCATGATCAGTGAGTGTGTCGCACCCCTTATGCCACCTGTTGACTTTCAATGCCATGTAGTGCATTGGGGCTTGCACACAGGCCAATTTCTCATTGAGAATGATGCAATTCCTGTCAGCATCCTATGCCCTGTTCAACATATCAAAGATGTTCAAATGTGTGTCTCTGGGACATGGAGCAGGTGTAGTGATGTTGTCTCACTTTGTCATCCTGACAGGTAACTGCCTACGAGAAGATGTTGATCTGGCGGGACATTGTCAGGGTCGTGAGATCGGTGGGGGATCGTAGTCGGCGCCTACCACTGGTCAGAAAAAGATGGCAGGATATCCGGTGATGGACCCAGTGGATCGCCCGGGTCCAGCTGGGGATCGACCCTCCTCGCCCCCACGGCGGGCGCCGACGCCTGACCGCCCACATGATCCGTGTCCTGGTGGTGGTCTTCCCTGACCTCGATAGGCAGTAACAGGAGAGACTGCAGCAAGGAGGGGATAGGTACATGGCTGTTTGTTGTGTTATGTGTCACCAGCTTTTGGAAGTGCTCTGTAGCCTGGATACACTCCCAGAGTTTATATGTGCAGTGCATTTTCTGTTCCCCAATGTCACCTGGTGCTCTTTTTCATCCCTTCCCCTCCTTGACATGTGTCCCCTGGTCTGTGTGTAATCACATTTGCACATGGTCATCTAGGGTGCTAGAAAATCAAAGTGCACATTGCTTTCCGCATCATGTGGGAGGGTGGTCTGTCACTTGTGTTGGTACCTTGCCTGTGCCATGACCTGTTCACTATGTTGGGGGTCCATATTTGTTGGCACTGATGATGAGTCTCAACATAGGAGTGTGAGGTTTCAACTGAACACCCTTGCAGCATGCATGACCAATGTTGTGGCCTCAGACATGATGTGCATGAGTGGGAGATATGCATAGTGCCATGACAGTTGCTCATGGTAGAGTCAGCTCATTCCAGTAACACGGAGCAGTGTGCCCACTACAGTCCCCTGAGACACCCTGGCCTCCTAATCATGTGTGTCATCCAACACTGTGCACATTCTCTGTGGGTTCAGCATAGGTCTGCCACTGTGGCATTGTTCCCTGGCCTAGTTTGTATTTTTCCAATGTGTGCTACATGTGTCCACTGGACAGGGATACACCATTTGGCTTGTGCATACTCACACTGGGCAGTGCCTGTGTGGCTTTTCACAACAATCTGTTGATGGTTGTTTGTCACAAATATGTGTTGCGAGCCCCACGAGGTGATGTTGTGTCAAGTTGTTGCTGCACAGTTTTTGTAATCCTGATTAAGAGGTGTCACTTCTTGATCTGTATCAATCAAATTGACTCAGGTATGGGGGGGTTGTGCGGGAGAGGCCTACATGGGCACCCCTGATTTTTCCTTGCCAGCTCTGACCTGTGGGAATTGGCTGTACAAAGAATCGCCGTGCAGTGCCCCTGTGATGGTGGCCAGTGCTTAATGTTCGTGCTTTGCAGCCTGTGTCATTTTTTTAAAAACATGATTTCTGCTCATACATTTTTGGAACCTGTGTGTGGTTCAGATGCAACGCAGTTTGGTCTTTGTGTGCTGACATCTGTGTGGACATTCTGGCTTGCCACGAGGGTGTCTCCACAGTACAGCTATGCTTTTTTACAACCCAATTGCAGGCCCATTAGCTTATGCATTGTCCTGGGTTTGGACATGTGTGCCACTCCACATGACAGGCAGTAGGTCATATGTGTAGCCAACTGTGTCATCAGGTAACGGATGGCCATGTGACAACTGACATAATTCAAGTTGTTAGTCAAAAAAAATTGTACCTTGGCACTAACAGCACTTGTCAACAGTTCTTCATGTTTTAAATGTGGTAATTTGATGATTTGTGTTAAGAACACTAATGTGCCTGCATGAAAGATGTCTCCCAAGGAAGTGCACACCAAACAACATTTCCACTTTCATAGAACACGCTGGCACCTTTTCAAAGAAGCCACTGTTAGAATTAAATGGTGTTGCAGATTCTCCATATACATGTTCCCACAGTGGTCTTGATTTTGTGAAACTCCTTTGTTGTTGGTGATACAAACTAACGAGTGTCAAGACACCAAGACCTCCGTGGGCCCATGTATATGTACTTTCTGCAACACCATTTATTTCTAACAGTGGCTTCTTTGAAAAAGGTGCCAGCTTCTTCAATGACAGTGTAAATGTCGTTTTGTGTGCACTTCCTTGGGAGACATCTTTCATGCAGGCACATTAGTGTTCTTTTCACGAAATGGCGAATTGCCACATTCAATACATGTTGATTGTGTAAAGTATTGTGAGTCCCAAGGTACCAACATTTTTTCGTTTTGTGTTCCAAAGTACTTATAGGTCTCTGAGTGTGGTGACACCTTGAGTATTGAGGTGTGTTAGTTTACCTTGGGTGCACCACTACTGTTTCTTTCAGGGTAAACAAGAGGTGGCATGACTTCATTGTATTGCTGTGCTCACCTGTTCACAGACACTAGCTTCTCAGTGTATTTCTCATTCAAGTTGTGGCCTGGTGTGTTCTTTTTTTCCTTGTATCCAAGTGGCATAGTGGGGCTACCAACTGGGCAGTACAGGGCTTACATATGTGCGGAGTAATCTAGCTGTTACTCATGATGCATTGCCTGATATGCACTGGGACCTATTGTTTGTGTGCTCATGTGTCAGATGTATACAGGTGACTGATGCATTTCGGTTTCTTCTCCTTGCCCACAGCACCATCATCCCCAACAGATGGAGACACCTGCACGGACCTGGAGGAGAGACCCAGCGACAGTGCCACCATTGCTGTCGAGTCTGAGGGAGCCAGTGGCACGGAGGGTGAGGGGAGTCAGTCCGAGGACCTGTCTGGAGGCGATACCACCTACGACGCTGACTTCCTCGAGGAGGCGGAGGCTGCTACACCACCTGTCAGCAGCCCCACATCTGTCCCCGCCTCCTCCGTTACCATCTCCGCCCTCCCAGTTGCTCCCGTTCCTTCAGTCCGTGCAGAGGCCCACCATGTCTCCTTCGGCCCCGGCACCGCACCCCCTGCCCCTGTCACCCCTGCTGCCCTCAGTTAAGAGTCTGTGGACATACTGCAGCAGTTGCAGGTTGGGCAGGCATCGGTCCTGACTGTCCTCCATGGCCACACTACACTGCTCACACAGATGGTTTCATTCATGGCGGGCATGTCAGCAACGATGTGTGACCAACGCAAGATTCTGCGGTCCATGGACTCTTCCCTGACGGCAGCAGTTACTCTCCTGAAGCGCTCCATCCCCCCCCTACCCCGGACCCATCCACACTTCCCTCTCACATACCTGTCCAACGCACACCCAGACAGTCACGGGCACGCACCCCACCAGACACAGGCAGCACACCCCCAAGTAAGGCGAAGCGCACACCTCCTGGCACGCACACTTAGGGGGATGTAGGCACACCCACAGGGTCTGAGGACAGACGACATACACGCAGCCACAGTCACAGTCCGCAGTCCTCACAACCCTGTCCCTCCAAAACCACTCCCCTTGGCTCCTCTGCCAAATGCTCACCCAAGCAGCTCTTTCTGGCTGAGCTGGACCTCGCCCCGCTGAGCCACCACCCCACAAGCAGGCGAGGAAGTCCCCGGGCACGGGAGTTGAGTCCCCCACCACGTCGACCCCCTCCCCCAAGAGCGCTGCACCCCATCCCTCGCCCACCACACCCTCCCTTGACCCTGGGGAATCCTCAGGTGCAAGGGTTGTGCTGGACGTACTTGCAGCGGTGTGCAACGCCGAGCTCGCCTCCACCTTCGGTGCTGACCCACCCCCTGTGGTGAAGACGTCCACCCCTGTACCCACCACACATACCCTTCCCCCTCCTGTCCCTGCGGTGCCTGGTACTGCCCCCGATGATGCCCCACCACCGTTCGACAAACCTGGAGGTTCATTTGTGCAGGCAAGCTAGGGGTAGACGCGGTCCCCTACGTCCCCTCTTGGACTTTACATATGGACTGACCATTGGCCTGTGTAAATAGTCTGTTTGTTGAATTGTTTTTTTTGTACTGACTAAAGCCTCTTGTTTTACTTTCAACACTATTGCATTTCAGGTACGTGATGTTGGTGATGAGGCTCCTGGAGTTGGTGTTCTGGTAATGTGTTAGGGTTCTGAGAAATGTTTTTGTATGATGGTCATGAGGTGGACCATGGTATCTGTGTGCCATCACAATGTCTCTGCAAAGAATCATTGGTAGTGTGTGTTCATTTTGTTTTGAGACATTGTCCCAAGGAGTGTTCCTTCCTCTGTGGCACCTGACATCTTCCCTGCAAACAGTTGCACAATTGTTGTGCTGACCTGTGTCAACATTTCCTTTGTTGGTGACGGATCCCTTCAACAATGGCCATGCCTGCTCACCGATGTCTCCTGCTGAATCGTCTGTGCCATCCTTGCTAGTCACTGTACTTGTGTTTTGAGTATGTAGAAAGGCCTTCAGGGACAAATTCACCCTTTTCAGCACTATGCATGTGTGTAATCACGGCCTACCACACAAATGGTACTTGTTATGCAGGGTATTTGGGCACCTGACTCACAATTGTGGGCATTGTATCTAGGGGAATTCCACACTATTCCTTCCATGAGAGACAACATCTTGGTGACTGGACCAGCACCTGGACATTCCTATCACTCATGGGATGTGCGTGACAGTGTGTGTTCCCTTTGGCTATCTTAGTTTTGTAGGCAGTTACATGACTATACAGTCTTGTGGCATGGTATCAGGGTGTGTATTGTGCTGCATCCGCCATGGGTGGGTATGCATGTGTTATTTGTCCTCACACCCACATGTGGTGTGTCATGCAGTGGGTGAAAGACATCCATCCTCCTGGGAGTGGGACACTGCTGTCAGTGATGTGTTGTCATAGCACTATCATCATAGTCCAAAGTTAGGGATGCGTCCATACCACCATGTAGGTGTGGTAATTTGATAATGAGGTACACCCCCCATATCTCTGTCCACTGCTGGGAGTCCTCTGCACCCACCCCATGTCTCTGTTCACTGCTGGGAGTCCTCTACACCCACCCCTCATATTGCAGGCCACTGCTGGTAGTCATATGCACCCACCCCCATGTCTCTATCCACTGCTGGGAGTCCTCTGCACCCACCCCCATGTCTCTGTCCACTGCTGGGAGTCCTCTGCACCCACCCACATGTCTCTGTCCACTGCTGGGAGTCCTCTGCACCCAACCCTCATATTGCAGGCCACTGCTGGTAGTCATATGCACCCACCCCCATGTCTCTGTCCACTGCTGGGAGTCCTCTGCACCCACCACCATGTCTCTGTCCACTGCTGGGAGTCCTCTGCACCCACCCCTCATATTGCAGGCCACTGCTGGTAGTCATATTCACCCACCCCCATGTCTCTGTCCACTTCTGGGAGTCCTCTGCACCCACCCCCATGTCTCTGTCCACTGCTGGGAGTCCTCTGCACCCACCCCCATGTCTCTGTCTACTGCTGGGAGTCCTCTGCACCCACCCCATATATTGCAGGCCACTGCTGGTAGTCATATGCACCCACCCCCATGTCTCTGTCCACTGCTGGGAGTCCTCTGCACCCACCCCCATGTCTCTGTCCACTGCTGGGAGTCCTTTGCACCCACCCCCATGTCTCTGTCCACTGCTGGGAGTCCTCTGCACCCACCCCTCATATTGCAGGCCACTGCTGGTAGTCATATGCACCCACCCCATGTCTCTGTCCACTGCTGGGAGTCCTCTGCACCCACCCCCATGTCTCTGTCCACTGCTGGGAGTCCTTTGCACCCACCCCCATGTCTCTGTCCACTGCTGGGAGTCCTCTGCACCCAACCCTCATATTGCAGGCCACTGCTGGTAGTCATATGCACCCACCCCCATGTCTCTGTCCACTGCTGGGAGTCCTCTGCACCCACCCCCATATGTCTGGACACTGCTGGTATTCATCTGCACCCACCCCTATATGTTTTGTCCACTGCTGGTATTCATCTGCAGCCACCCCCATATGGCTGGTGACTACGGGTATTCATCTACAGCCACCCCTATATGGCTGACCACTGCTGGGAGTCCTCTACAGCCACCCCTACATGTCTGGACACTGCTGGTATTGATCTACAGCCACCCCCATATGGCTGGCCACTGCTGGGAATCCTCTGCAATCACACACCCACCCCCTTGGAGCCGTACACTGCTGGCCTGGACCTACACACACACCAATATGAAGGAAACATGCAGGGCCAGACCGTAACCCCACATTTGTGGCGTGTGTACGCCTCATATCCCAAATGTACTGGTGCCGTACGGGTACGTGTGAAACGCACCGTACCCCCGCATTCATTGCATGTGCACACCTCGTATCCCAAATGTACTGCTGCCGTATGGGTACGTGTGAAACGCACCGTACACCCGCATTCATTGCGTGTGTACGCCCCGTATCACTATTGTAAAGCTGCTGTACGGGTACGTGTGAAACGCACCATACCCCCGCATTCATTGCGTATGTACGCCCCGTATCACTATTGTACTGGTGCCGTACCTGTACGTGTGAAACGCACCGTACCCCCGCATTCATTGCGTGTGTACGCCCCATATCACTTTTGGACTGGTGCTGTACCAGTACGTGTGAAACGCACTGTACCCCCGCATTCATTGCATGTGTATGCCCCTTATCACTATTGTACTGGTGCCGTACCTGTACGTGTGAAACGCACCGTACCCCCGCATTCAATGCGTGTATACGCCCTGTATCACTATTGTACTGGTGCCATACGGGTACGTGTGCAACGCACCGTACACGTACACTTCCGTTGTTGCGGTATGCAGGGGTTGCTGGACACGCCCCCCCAAGTGACCAGACCCTGGTGGTAATGTATGGGCTCCATATTATAGGTTTGGCTTTGGGTATGGGGTATATTTCCTGCCCCTCACACCCCCCCCAGCCCCTGGGTGTTGTTCTCACCTTCTGCTGCGTGTGCGTCGGTTTCGGTGCACCAGGTCGTAGGCTAAGAGGACCGGGATGACACGTACGATGGGGTTCATGGCGTGTACGTCGCGTACCGGGGCTCCGTTTGTAGGACTCTGCTTTTACGGCTGTTTTTGACTCCCGTAACAAAAGAGCCGTAGGGACGAATCGTACATGCGTGGCCGGAGACAGCTGCTTAAATACGTCCGGACGTCGCGTACAGGCTGTTCCAGATCGGAATCGTAGTTTTTTTTTACCCGTACGGACTTTTGTACGATTCGTACGGAAAGAGGTTTTCTGTACGAATCGTACTTCCTAGGTTGTAAGGAAAGTTTACCGGGTACGAGTCGTACGGAGAAAACGCTTCCGTACAACGATTCGTACAGCCTTTTTCCAGGATTGGAATCGGCCCCTTATTGTCTGCATACCAGAAGGCGGCCAACAATACACAAAGTTTGTCCAAAAATGCTTGAAAAGTTTGAAACATGAATTAAAAACTCTTAAATCCAGATTAATAGAACCACTAATTCTATCCTATACGCAAATGGTACTTTTTATTTGTTCCATTAAATTCATATTTGTATTAACAGTTAAGCAAGAGAGTGCAATATAAAATGGCCCTTTCACATTACTCTCTAAGCTGCAAAATCCAACAAAATTCAAGAGGAGTGACAAAAGCAAAACAAATTAGAGAAAGAAATGACCTC
Source organism: Triturus cristatus (assembly GCF_964204655.1). Lineage (NCBI taxonomy): Eukaryota > Metazoa > Chordata > Amphibia > Caudata > Salamandridae > Triturus > Triturus cristatus. The sequence goes on along the minus strand of NC_140595.1, from coordinate 103,740,329 downwards.
ATCCAGAAAAGAAGTAGCAACAAAAAACAATACATTTCAGGTACATCTATTTGGAGAGCAATTGGACAGCTTTACTGATCAAGGGTGGATAACATGAGATTATGAAAAGATATATGTACTTATCTGTAAAATAGTTTTGAAACTATTCCGCCAAAGAATTACTGGGTCCATACCTGTCCTTATTTGTTGCCCCATCTTTGACGGTGGGAAGTACCATTCCTTTATGACGTTACATGTAAGCGTGCAATTCACCGGTGCATATGCTTCTATCGCTCTTAGGCATACCTTAATTGAAGCATAAGCTAGATTTCATGTGGGTACTTGGACACAATGCAAAGTCTTGGCATTTTCTATTTTTGTAGGTAACTGGTCTATGTGTAGCGCCCCCCATTTTTTTAAGATTCTTTGTACCGCTCCCTGATCTAGTTCCCACTCCTGCGAGATACCTTCTGTCTGCCTCATCTGTCTGCGTCCATGGTTTTCTACCCCAGCATGTGTATCGCTGTCAGTGATATCTTTTTTTTGGAGTGTCCATATTCAGATCTCCTGTGCTAGTTTGCATAGCACACATCATGGAAGGCCTTCCTGACACCCCCCCCCCCAACCACCCACCCTCCCCTGTTTGTCCACGAAGAATATTTGTGTTGGGTTGTCTGTTTGGATCTGTACTACTATCTCTCTGATATGTTTGTGAAAGGCCTTCAAGTCAAAGAAGTCTGTTGTGAGTTCTAATATTTGTATGAGTTTTTCAGCTTTCTGTGGGTTCCATTAGCCCCTGATCTGTTGATTCTCCTGCATGCACCCACCCAGTGTAGGATGAGACTGTTGTGATGGTGACCTAGAGAAGTGGGTATTTTGAGTGGCCTGCCTCTTGTGATGTTTTCTGCTATCCATTACTATATTTACTTTTGCACAAGATCCTCCCAGTCCCCCACTGATTGTAACCATTGGCTCAGCAGCCTTTCTTGGTTGAGTGTCCTATGGAGTCTGGCAGGTGGGATTCATTTAATGCTTGAAGCCATCATTCTCAGCAATTTCAGGTTTTCACTCTCAGATGGTCTCTTCCTGCAGTGGCAAACCTGCTATGTCAATGACTGCACGCTCTTTTGAACTAGGCATGCCTTTATCGCAACTGAATCTGCCCCAGCTATCCATTTTAGTCATAGGGAGTGGTGAAGACTTCTCATTGTTCGCTTAAAAACTCAGTATGTCTACTACTTCCATCATTATTTGTATACTGTTCTGAAGGTCTTGCGAGTTTGCCTTTTACCATCCAATTGAATCGGTAGGGGTACGCTTGTATCTCCTGCTTTCTCAAGTGAGCTGCTACTTCTGCAAGACATTTTGCAAACACACTCGGTGCTGACTTTATCCTAAAGGGTAAAACTCTGAATTAGTAATGTGAATTGTGTACCAAAAACGTGAGGGATTTTTTGTGCTTGAAGTTCATCAGGGTGTGCAAGTATGTGCCCCTTGAGGTCTACAGTTGCTATGTAATCCTCTTCTTTTAGCAATGGGATGGCTTTCTACAGTGAATATGTCTTGAGATTTTGTGTCTGATTAATGTCTTCTGTAATCTCAGGTCTATGATGGGTCTCAATATTAAATTTTGTTTGGGGATGAGGAAGCAGAGAGAGTACAGTCATTAGGTTTGTTACTCTTTTGGCACCTGCCCTACTGCGTCCTTCTGTATGAGGTTGTGTATTTCCTGTTTTTAACAGTGTCATTTCCTCTCCTTTGCAAGCTCTCCTGTTTGGCTTGACATCTGATGTTATCATTCCTAACTCTAGGCAGTAACTGTGTTTTAAGACGTTCGCACCCATTTGTGATAGGTGATGTTCCTCAATTCCAGGAGCAAACCTCCCAGTCTACTTCCTAAATGTGTTTGATGCTGAGGGCTTCTCTTTGCGAGTCACTTGCTGTCTGTGGCTGATCCACTTATGGTCTGCCATCACCAAAGGCCGTGACTCAAAAGAAGTGACTCCACGCCAATGGGTATGGCCATGCAGTACTAGGTCTCTACACACTCACCCCTTGGGAGCACTGTGTTGGTTGTAGAATGGTCTGCAAATTCCCTCTTTCAATTGCTCTCCTGGTAGGAGGAGTGCTCCTACTGTAAGACCCCCTGAATTGTAGGGGCCCTACTGCCTTTTCCATATGATTGTATTTTTGTATCTGCTGGAGAGAGTCATCAACTGCAGCTCCGTGCGGCTTTCCCCTGTAAAAGACATAATTATCAAAGAAATGTGGACTTCTTGTTTAAAGCTGGATACTATTAGTAAGGCACGTATTCTTAGTGTAGTGTCCATGCACATCGGTCTGCTGATTGCTTTAGCAGCTTCAAGGGCTGACTTGAGGCTGGAATTTAAGATGGTCTTTCCTGCTTGTATTGCATTTGTATTGTTTTTGGACATGTTGCATCAGTTCTATCTTTTCCTTCTACAGTTAATAGCACTAGAATGTGTGGTGCGTCACTGTGTGGCTTCTGAATGCCTCATCTTTCTTCCTTCCATCTCAAACAGCTTATTTTTCTTCTCTGGGACTGGTACTTTGGATGCTGTAGCATTAGCCCTTTTCCTCGCAGTGCAGTCTGCAAGCTCATTGCTTGTTGTCTAGTAAGTCTTTCTAGAGGGTTTATATTTCTTCTCTACCCTTGTTCTTACTACTTCAGAGGAAGCTGACTTGTTAAATGCTTATTTCCTCTGGTTCATGATTCAAGGTAGCAGGGGCAGAAACTGATCTTTCTTCAGTGATATCAGTATTTCTGGGAGGAAACACTCCAGGGCCTGTCTTTTTCTAGCTGTACTTTTAAGTGTCTACTCTCCTTTTAATGACAGCATCGTACAGAAAAAAGTCATCCAGTTGGGCTGGCAGAGAATGGATGGAGACAGACCTGTGCTCAGGAGAGTTGGTGTCTAAGTCCTTCCATACATCCTCATCTCCTTGGGATGCCACTAAGATGAGTTGGTCATATTACTCATCCTCATCATAAAACTCCAACCTGCTCTTCCACTGTGGGTTCTGAAACACGATAGGGGTTCTGTGTCTGCTTGGCTCCCCTCTTCTATCCTTATTAATGTTTTGAATAAATGGTTAGTCTGTGAGACCAAAGTGCAGGCTATGGCTGATGCTAATCTGCTGTAACCCTCATCATTGTTATGATATCTCAAATTACTATGCATCAATGTACAATTCGCCATAACAGTTAGCGTGAATCACTAACTGTATAATCAGTGTAGTGTCCTGAGGTATTTTAGGCACTTTAAGGCCTTCAAAGAATTGTGGTCTCCAGAAAACCTAGGTTCTAACGGTAATACATATGGCAAAAACCAGCTTCAAAAGTAAAATATGTCACCATAGGATGCAAGACGGATATACAAATAAAATTAAAGGAAAAGGATAGTCACAAAAAGGCCACAAAAATAAGAAAAGTAGAATTTTCTTTTTAAAGTGATTGATGACCAGCGCTCCTAGAACAAACCAACTGGGTTGCGTCAAAAATGTTGGCAAAGCTTTGTGAAGGATACATGCTAATAACTATTTATTTTCTCTCGAAAGCATTACAAATGTATCAAGTGATATAAGGGAACCACAGCAGAACCTCTGATGGTTATTCCTCAAACTGTTCAGACAAGATCTAAATACTGCGGAAATGACTGCTGGTAACATTAGAACTGGACCAGTCATTTCACATTATCCTTAGAAGAGTGGCATTGAGGACTCTACACAGGTTGTCTGGAGAAGCGCAACAGTCTCAGAGATCAGAACTTTTTTTAGACTTCTCCTTCTGGCTATCCCTGTACAAAACAGTTATATATGCAAGCTGTTCCAGCCGGTATGAGGAATCACTGACTATATTCATCAGGGTACTTTGGAGCCTCTACAAAATATGGACCTTAGGAAGAGTCCTGTTGCTTCACTGTTCGCGTATTAAGGTGTCAGCTGAAATTCTTACCTGTTTCTCCCCAGAGAAGTGCGTGCCACAAGCTCATAGATCTGAGGTACATACTCGAATGTTGAAATGATGTAAAAGGCTTTCTTATCTGAAAAACAAATGAAGACTATACAGTAAACCACCATGGCAGAAACTGAAAGGTAATAGACACAACAATGACGGAATTCCTAACTATTTATATACCAACTTGCCACAAATAAAGACAATAGTTTACATAAGTACCAGTTATGAAATCTATGGAAAGTAACTTTTAAAGGTACCACTAATTTGAAAAACAAAATGAAGAAATAATATTGCATACTTGCTAAATCCTTTTCTCAGCAGATGGAAAAGTTAGCAAATTCCTAATTACAGTCAAACACTCATATTATTACAATGTTTCATTGTACATAAAAGCAATGATGCCCTCCAGGCTGAAGTATCACATTTTATAGAGCAAATACCGAAAGGTTCTGAAACAACAGCCAAAAGGCGGCGGGAGCCAAGCCAGTGAAATAAAAATGAAATATTTGTTTTCCGAATGAGTCATCAGATTTTATCCAACTGAGGCTCATTTACCAACTCGTTCTTTTCCTATCACATAACACTTTATTCTGAAGGTTTTCCATTCTTAAAAGTAATATACATAAAATATTGTACATTTTATATTATTAGATCATAATTAAATACTAACAAGGGTGCTGAGACAGAATATTGAGTTGGGAATGTCGACTTACACAAAAATCGATTTGTAAATATTGTGATTCAGAAATATCGACAGCAAGAATATTGTGGTCAATAATATCAAATTTAAGGTAAGAAATATAGTTTTAAAAAATATAGGTCATTAATATTGTTTTAAAAAATATAGATGTTTAAATATTGATTTTTTAAGAAGTTTTATGTATTTTAGTTTATATTTTAAATGTATGTAATGTATGTTTTGTGTACAAGTATTGTTTATGTTTATTAATATGTTTAAATTTGTAGTAGTTATGAATTTTATTTTAATTACATTCTGCATTTCTTGCTCCGTAGCTGGTTGTGGGTTTATAGGGGAATAGGGTGGGAAGTAATTTAATTATAATAAATGAATCATTAATTTTTCATTTATTTAATTTAGATTTTATAGCGTTAATTGTGGGAAGTAATTTATTTATAGTTAAATATTATTTGGTTGTTAAATACTATTAATTAATTGATAATTATGGTGATTGTGTGATTTGTTTTAGGGGCAGGTTGTGGGGTTTATAGGGGTAAAGGGTGGAATGTAATTTATGTTTGATTAATTAATAATTAGTTGTTAATTTATATTAATTATTTTATTGAAAATTGATTATGCAAATTGTCTTATTAATTTTAGGTGCGGGTTGCTTGGTTTATAGGAGTATAGGGTGGGAAGTAATTTACGTTTAATTAATTAATAAGTTGTTAATTTAAATTAACTAATTCATTGATAAATAATTATGCGAATAGTGTTATTTTTTTTAGGTGTGGGTTGTGGGGTTTATAAGGGTAAAGGGTGGGATGTAATTTATGTTTAATTATTAATAATTATTTGTTAATTAATATTGATTAATTAATTAAAAATTAAAATGGAATTTCTGTAATCAATTTTAGGTGTGGGTGTGGGGTTTGTGGGGTAAAGGGTGGGAAGCAAGTTTTGTTTAATTAATTAAAAATCGGTTGATCATTAATATTAATTGATTAATTTACGTTTAATTATTGTATTTGTCTATTTTTTGTGTGTGGGTTTTATTGTAATAGGGGTACAGTGTGGAAAGTAAATAAATGTTACTTTATAACTAGTTGTTAAATACTGTTAGTTTCTTTAATTGAAAATAGGTTTTAAATTGTGTAATTCATTTCTTTACAGTTTAATTGTAGCTGTGGGTTGTGAGGATTATAGGAGTTACGTGTGGGAAGTTAAATAATTTTTATACGTTTTCATTTGTGTTTTAATTAATAATATTTCTTTAATTCGTAATTAATTCTGTTAGTTGAGGGAGTACATATTTTTTTAAATGTTGATGTGTGTTGTGATTTGTGTGGTGTTATAGGGTAGGAAATAAAACAAGTACATTTATGTAATTCATTTTTTTGTTTCTAAATAATTTTTAATGAAAAATATTTATTTGTTTGGAAATTACTTTTTATTTCATTTAATACAAAATGTGTAGGGGGCCGTGGCTTGGACGCCGAGTAAGATGGCCGCCTGAGCTCGGAGCTCCGCTGCGCCATGGCGGATTTTTCTTCCTATCTTGCTATTTTGCTGCCGTTTCACCAGACTTCCTTCGGTTCCAGCGAGCGGAATATGCCGTGCTGATGATGTGACCACCAGGCTTGTCGCACACACAGTTATACCCTGTTTTCGTCGCATCATGTAAGTGCCTCAGCACGACCGCCATTTTAAGATCGGCGCGACGCGCGCGCGAGGCTGAAATGGGCGCATGTCCCCTCAGAACATGGGATATTGATAACGCTTGATGGCTTCTTCCTCATACCTCCAATGCTCCTGCCTTACCACACTTTCAGCTTTCCTCCATTTCAACACCAGCACTACTTTGTCTCCTTGTCTATGTTCTGGAGGAGCAGTTACCTCATGTTGGCCATATTAGTGGAATACTTCCCTTCTGCTCATTACTGCTGCTTCATGAGAAATCACTATTTTCATGTATTCCACACAAGACGTTGCTCCTAATGTGCTCTTTTTGAGGAATTATTCAGTTTTTATTTTCTTTTTCCTTCCTAAGGGCTTTGTACTTTTTGGTGTGTCCTGCAGAGCGAAGTTCACTCCATGCCTACTACGTTTATTGTGATTATGCTTCCTCTGTGGTTGTGTCAAAGGGATATATCTTTATATGGCAGTAATTGAATTATCCTTTACAAGCTTTTTTGAGCACTAGTGTCTGGACTTCGTCAGCAATATATAACTAAGATTTGGCGCATAAGAGCTCCGCGCTGACGTATGGTCTCCCTGCCACTATTAGAGGAAGATTTTAATGATTGGTTGGAACTGCCTTTGATTCCTGGATTCCCACGGTTTTTACAGTTGTCTTTTACTGCTCCTGCTGGCCTCTTCGTTTCCTTACTAAGCATCTTGGAATCTTTGTATTCTGCATACGAAGTACACCGGTGATTTAGTTATTATTCATTCCATCATTTGCACGTTCAGGTCTCTATGGGCAAACTACGTAACCCAAAGTTTGTCTTTGTGCCTTCGAAGAGCTCTCCTACGACCACCTCTTCCTCAGCGGCAGACTGCTCTTCTCCCACATATCAAATGGCGGCAGCGGCTTCCAGCCGTTCTTCTCCATCACAGTCAGCCTTAAACAAAACTTCTCCCTCTACTTCCTCGTCTAAGCGCTTGAAACAGGACTCCCCTCCTCCTCCACCTGATAAGCCACCATCCTCTATATCTATGGAAATGTCGCTGGAGGAGATAAGCGCTTTACGTCCGTTTGTGGAAGAGACCAATACGAAGATGCAGCTTCTTGAGGCAAAATGGTCGACTATGGAAACTCGTGTATCCTCCGTGGAACAGCAGGTTACAGAAATTCACACTAACTCTCAGCGTATTTCCTCACTGGAAAAGTCTCTTCTCACCCTCCAACAGCATACTGAGGACTTGGAAAATAGAAATAGGAGGAATAACTTGCGTATTTATGGCCTGCCGGAATCCTTGAAGGGAGATGACCCTGTTGCGTTCTTCTCCTCTTTTCTTCTGAAGCTTTTGGACATTCCTGCTACTACTTCTCTAAGTATCCAAAGAGCTCATAGACTTGGCCCTCGTTCCTCATCTTCAACTAAACCACGAGGTGTCATCATCCTCTTTCTGAAATTTACTGATCTCCTTCTGGTCCTTTCCGCAGCTCGATCCAAACACCATGTTTCCTGGATGGGTCAGAGGGTATTTCTCTCTCAGGATGTTTCTAATGCTACCGCTGCCAGAAGGAAGGAGTTTTTGTCTCTTCGGGCTCCTCTACGCTCTCTTGGTGCTAGATATGGTTTATTTCACCCTTGTACCTTCAAAGTGACTCACCAAAATAACACCTGGACTTTTCAAGACCCTGCCGAACTCAAGAACTTTATTCCTATCCAAACTAATGCTGGCATGGACACCTCCAACCCTGCTAATGGTTGATTATTTAATCTCCCCTTTTTCTTACAGGTTTTACTGATATGTTCTTGTATTGGCATCTGTTTCCTTGATGTGGTTCTTCTTAATTAGTTGCTGGATTGTATTCCCTTTTTCACGTGTCTTTTGCCTTTGTGTTGTTTTGTTTAACATAATTTTCTGTATCATCTTTCTTTTTCCTCACCTAGATTGATTGGTGTATTCCTCTCCATCCCATACGGTTCGTCTTATTCATCTTCCGTCCTGGTGCAGTTTGTTCTCCTGGCTTGGGAGGTCATTCTTGTCGAATACTTCCATAACCCCATTATCATCTTCTTTTCCCCCCCCTCAGGTATGTTTCTTTCAGTCATCCTATTTGGATATGTACTGTCTCTTCTTGTACTTCCTTTCTCTCGCCCTTTCCCCTCTTTCCTTTCTCTTTCTTTTAATGTACCTTTCGACTCTCTTTTTTCTCGTTCTTTTTTCTCATGTATCAATTGGCATTCTTTTCTTATTTCTTGCTTTCATGGCTTTTCTTTTTTGCTTACAATTTTACTGTTTTGACTTTCAAAGTTATTTCATGGAATGTGAAAGGTTTTGTTAACCCGATTAAGCGACAGAGAATCCTTTCCCACCTAGCTTCCTATAATCCTGATTTAGTCCTTTTACAAGAAACCCATCTTTCTGATGCTGAATCGCTTAAGCTGAAAAGAGGCTGGGTGGGAACGGTCTTATTCTCCCCTTCATCTAATAAAAAGAATGGTGTTGCTATTTTATGTCACCAGAAACTAAAATGTAAAGTTCTTTCCCAAAATACCAATACTGAAGGCCGATGGGTACTAGTTAAGTTATTAATCAACTCTGTATCTCTGACTGTATTCAATGTCTATGGCCCTACCCACCCTGATTGCAATTTTTGGCCTTTAAATACTTCGAAATGTTTTCAGCACAGTGATACCATGTTTATCTTAGGAGGTGATTGTAATCAGATTGTTGATCCGTTTCTTGACTGCAAATCTTCTGCTCGCTTTACACCTCACAAATCACATACACAATTTCTAGACACTATTTCTAAGTCACATCTCATTGACTCATGGAGACTTTCCCATCCTGACACTCTAGACTACTCCTTCTTTTCACCCCCCCATGCCTCTCTTTCTCGGATTGATTACATCTTCCTTTCTCAATCTCTTTCTCAAAATCTCCTATCTTCTTCTATTGAGCCCATAGTTATCTCAGACCATGCTCCTATTGTCACGACCCTTGATCTTCTTCCTCCACATCCCAAATCTTCTCGCTGGCGATTTAATAACTCCCTTCTCATGGATCCTCTTTTTTCTTCTTTTTTTTTCTCCTTTGCTACAGAATTCTTTTTACTCAATTCTGACCCCTCTTTAGCTCCTCATGTTATCTGGGATTCTTTTAAGGCAACCGCACGTGGCTTTGTAATGGACTTTGTTTCCAAAAAAAAGAAGCACTTCCTTAATAAACAGAAAGACTTGTTGGCTCATATTAAATCCTTAGAGCACAAATTCTATACTTCCTCTAACAATTCTGTTTTGCCAGACCTCATACGTGCCAAACTTGATTTCAACAAAACTACTACCGATAATGCCTCTTCAATCTTACTTCGGAGCAGCGCTCATTACTATGGGGGTCGCAATAAATCGGGTAAACTTTTAGCTAGTTACCTCAAATCTCGTAAGAACAGGATATACTTACCCAATTCCAGCTTTTCTACCAGTCTCTTTATACTCCTGAATCTCCTCCCTCTGTCTCTCTTATTCACTCCTATTTAATAGGGGGAGTGGGGGTCCGCACCGTACATACGGGGGTGGGGGTACGCTCCGTACTTACGGGGGTGGGGGTCCGCACCGGACATACACGGAGGGGGGCTGGGGGTACGGCGCGTCCATCCGTGGGGGGGACTGGGGGGGACAGCGTGTACATACGGGGGGGCTGGGGGGGCAGCGCGTACATACGGGGGGCTGGGGGGGGGACGGCACTTATGCGGGCACATGTCTCCATGGTTGCTATTGAGGTTCGCTCCGTACTGTGTTTTTTCCATACGGTTGTACAATCGGACGGACGGGATGGATCGTACTTGCGCGCTCGGACTTCATTTTTCCGTTTCGTACGTAAAATCGGCTGGGGACGTGTCGGACAGTTTTTCCGACCCGAGGACGTGTGGGGGAATTTTCCCAATGCGATTCGTATGTATTTTTTCCCATGCGACTCGTACTTGCCAGTTTGTACGGTACTTGTACAATTCGGACGGAAAAAAATCCGGATACGATTCGTACGGAGAAAAATTTTCCAGGATCGGAATCGGCCCCACAGTTTGCATTATAATTTTCTGGTAGACAGACTTCCACCAAAGTCCAATTCTCTTTTATAATTTTGTCTTGGGTTCGGGCTGGATCACACATTCTCCAAATAAATTTTAAATTATCCGTAAAAAGTTTGAAAATCTTTTGCCCCTATCTCTGTCTCATACACTGCCCTGGGTGCCAAATACAAAGTGGCCTCGAGGCTGAAGTATCACATTTTATAGAGCAAATACTGAAAGGCTGCAAAGCAACAGCCAGAAGGCAGCGGGGACCCGAGACAGGGAAATAAAAATGAAATATTTTTTCCCAACGATAGTCAGCAGATTTTATCCAACTGAGGGTCATTTACCAACTCGTTCATTTAATGCAATGACTCCTGTAACCAGCATTTTCTTTACATCATTTTATTGTATGCAAGTACATGGAAAATAAAGAACACTGAGACATAAATACCCTTTGCGGAAATCCGATCCATCCGTCTCAAAAACGAGAATATCATACAAATGCAAAGCCATAGATACAAGCACAGCAGGCTACGTATATGTCAGGGCTCACTTGATGGACATCATGCTTATACACCAGTCATGCATCCTCAAGCACTCCCGATCACACAATGCAAACAACCATATACATATAAAGGAGCAGGCCAGAGTGCACTAAAATACTGCATAAACAATTCTCTTAGTTCAAATATTTCTAACAGTGTATGTCGCTATTGTGGCTTCAGCAGTATTTCTTCCTGAAAGCTGATGTGCAATATGTACTGTGTAAATTCATCCAGGCATATAATGCACACTTTTGGAATAAAAATTGAGTGTGGCTCTGCAGTCTTTGTACTACCCCAGGAGTGACCGGGCTGCATATAGGTGCCACTCTTGCATGTTGGCGCCAGTTGCTTCACTCTTTTCCGCACCCTCAGATAGAACAATTATTGGTGACAGTGTGCTGATCTCTAACTTTAAAAGTTCTACCTATGTTTCCTGTTCTGCCACTCCAGGAAGGATGAGGAAGACCCAGGTCAGGTCACCAGGGATTGGCTGTTGGCAAGTTGCCATGGTATCCCGTCTCATCTTTTCGCATGAGGCAGAACAGGAAACTTAAGTAAGGCAGAGGCTCAATGAAAGCCCATTTAGCTTTTCGACAAAGTGAACTGGAATGAAGACACGCGAGTGACAGACTTATGGGTCTACAAACACAAGAAAAACAACAGTTAGGGACCCATTGAAACTTGATTTTGGTCCTGACAAAAGCCTAGACCCTTAGGGGCAACACAGGCTGAAACCTGTTTGACAAACAATTTGTGATGTGAAGGACAATTTACACGTCCTTTGAACGTCATAACGCCTCCTTTTAATCTTACCGCTGTATACTTCGCCTTAGTTAAAAAATTGTTCTAAAATACAGGAAATAATTTTCGGAACAACACCACATGGATCCCACCAATACTTTCCCTAGGATGGAGGTACTCACCTAGGGAACTGAGCACCTAGGTGTGAAACCCAATGATGACAGCACCCAACAACACATCATAGTGGTGATAACTTTACACCACCCGTGACGAAGATTGGTTTAGGGTTTGGGACAATCCTGAATAATTCCAGACCCCATGGAACCTGCAGAGCTCGCTCTCCTTTGATTATGGATGCATTATGTATAGCATGTAAAATTGTCACAGATGATTAGCCTACACAAACCGTGTCAGGAAGAGAAAAGCGATCTTCTACCTTTGTCTTGAAGAAAGTAATACAACCTTGTTAGACGACTGTTATTGGCTGAAACATGTTGATATTAGATGTTGAAGTACATTTTATACTCTGAGGGCATCTTTTTACATTTTTAACCTTGCCAAAGGTAGCCTGAAAAATAGCAATCTACCAGAAGAATAGGAAAAACTTACAATTTTAACCTGAGATCCCTTTGTACCTTCAAAAAAGAGCTTCGCTAGTCAACAGCGTTGAGCCTACCCAAACACATTAGGGATATTGTGTGAGGGCCCAAGTACGAAGCATGCCACCAGTGGTACTGGTGGGTGACGGTTGTTTTATAAATCCAACCAGGTATCCTCCACCCCTTTCTGTAAAAGAGGAACTAGAGAGGTTCAGGCACAAGAGTTCTCTGCAATGATATTGGTTCCTAAAACGTTGGAAGCTGAGTGACGCATCATCTTTCTCGTGACTCCCCATTTTTCTTTGATATGCGATCCTTTTCATCATGTCCTGGGCGGTACGATGCCTATGCAAAGTCACACAATGCCACCAGCCAGCACGCGGGGGTCCAATCAATCAATCAATCAATCAATCAGGAGTTATAAAGATTTTGTTTTCTGTTATCCGTAGTACTATCGACATGACGGGGTTGGGAGATGGCGAGATAGTTCCACCGGTTAGTGCATCGGCTGCAAACCTCTCTAAAGCAATCTCTCTTGCTGAGGTCACAAGGGCACTAGGTTGTTGTCCTGGGTTCTCCTGGGGGACATGAACTGACAGGGGTATGTGTCATTCCCCTACCCACCAGGGCGGGATGGTTGAGTGACCTCACCAGACGCCACAAGCAGAGGCCAGGTTGGTCTTGTCACCTCTCCTCTCTGTTGGGTCGGTTCATATATGGCCAAGCCCGGCGTGAAGACAGACTTTGTCCTTCCTTTCTTCTCCTGGGTGAATCACTGCACCGGGCCACACATGAACCCTCACGGAGGAGAGATCGAATGTTATTTTACCTTTTGTTTTAACCGCCCTCTATGTTTAAAGGCACGAGCGCCGATTCAATATTTAAGGTTTCCCTTGAATGGGAGGAGGGCAGGGGCAGTGCTAATCAGTAGCAATAAAGCAGGCATTGAAACGGGTCTCTGCAAGGCCCTATTTAGAAGTCCTTCTTCACTTTCCATTGCAAAATACTGATCTCGTGCTGGACATGCGAGAACCCTTAGAAGTCGACGTCAATGGTGCAGATCCTATCACACTTCATAGGTTTGATTTGTACAATAACCTATTTTCCTTTTCCAGGTGCAATTCTGTAGTTTCGTTTTTCAAGTAACCAGGGCCACTGGAGTAATGCGATTCTGCGACTGTGGTGTTTTCCGCGTAGGTATTTATTTGCTGCACTTTTCACACACTTTCTCATCTCCTGCATAAATTGCAGATTTTAATCGAAAAAAAATTGTCTCTAGCTCAAACAGATAAAAGTTGCTGAGAACGCCATAGCAAGGGTCCCTGCTCAGTAGCAGACCCTTTGTCACACAGAGGGAGACCATCTTTCAGTTGCTAATAGCTGTATTTATGTTTTGACCTTGGATCCTTTAGTGTAAAAGTACAAAATATTGAAGTATTACAGCTTCAAAATGTGCTACATCATGCAACATAATTTGCTTTCTCTTGCCACATAATGTAGTGATCCCTTCCACATAATTCTGGTGTCCCTGCTTATGACTTCTGTGCATTCTGCCAACCGAGTCCTCATGTCTGGGTGGTTTCAAGTTGTTGCTGTTTGTTCAAGACTGGGCACGATTCACAGCTCTAGAGAGGAGTCTGAAGGCAGTGCCTGTCTTTCACAGTGCCTGGTAGTGGGTCACAGAGGAGTTCGACTCATCCAATTCTCGGCCTATGCTGAGAGCACAAAGCAATAAAGTATATTTGTCAATCGAAATTACCATTTTAGGTGAAAGTGCGTACAATTGGTACACAAATACTGATGTGAAAATATTTGCACCAAAGGAAAAGAAATGCAGTGTCTCTGTGTATGTGTGTGTAAGAGAGGGGATGGGGGAGAGGAGGGAACAAAAGAAACAATGCAGAAGGAGAAAATGAAAAGAAAAGGCAGAAGGTGAAGAGTGAGGGATGTAAATGAAGACAGACTTCAGAGGATGATGTGAGGAGAAAAGAGTGTAAGCAACTAGCACAGTGGAAAGAGATGCGAAGGGAAGAATACTGATTTATATGATATTGAGTACAAATATGTGCTAATAAGCACTGGCAAAGTCAAATGGTCTGTCATGTTTTATGTGTTTGTTCTGTGATGGTTTTGGGCTCACTAACATCAGAGACATTCAAATACTGATTGGGTGCACACCTGGAAAGCTTACGTTTCAGGCCACGTCCATAGTCCTTAGTACATTACATTAACTCCTCTCTTATAAAAGATTTCAAATTACCTTTATTTGGTCACAACCAGTGCAGAGACCCCATCCATCTTTTTCATCACATGTAAAGCAGTAGCTCAATTGCAATGGCTTGTTTAAAAAAAGTACTACTTTGGCCTCTATTTTGCTGCACACTCATCAGCTATCAAACTACCTGTCAGTAGGCCCAAGAGATAGGTCAGTGAGATGAGCGTTCATCACTTGATCTGACTGGTTATTGGCAGGTTATTCTTTTACCCTAGCTAATGCCAACAATTAACCATGGGACATTGACCAATACATGTTTTGCGAAAGGATGCCAAGGGTGAATGGGGGCCCCTTTTTTTTTAGGGTGCCCAGGCCTATTTTGTATCCCAATTCGACCCTGCTCTTCTTCCTCTGTGTGCTGCATGCTTCACCCCTGTTTTGTCATCCCAAGAGCTTCTCATTAGTGCAGCTGAGATGGGTATTTTTAAGGGGGTTCATAGAAAGGAACGACTGTCTATATTGAAGGCTGTCTCGCCTTCAATGCAAACCTCTTTTGGTTTCTTTGACTATAAACGCTGGCGACACAGCCTTCATTAAAGTCCTTCCTCGCTTTCTGGCCACAGACACTAAAGACAGGCTATAATGCCGCTGACCGCGGCCCCCACAGGGGGCTAATTGGCGGTCGGCGCCTTAGTGCCCCCGGGGCACCGGTCACCCCTCCCCAACCCTCCCACGGGGGGGGGGGGCAGGGACACCGACCGGAGCCCCCCTCCACGGGCTGGCCGGAAGTGACGCGCAGTGCGTGTCACTTCCTGGCCCTGGTGTGAGGCGGAGGCTATTTAGCCTTCCCCCACCCTCCTGGCGACCTCTTTGTTGCCCACCTCGACATTTCCCTCCCTACCGCTTACTCGGCGTAGGCGTTGGGTGGGGGGGTTTCTGAGCGTTGTAATGTTTTCCTTTTTCGTTGCAGGCGGAGTTACAGAGCGATCTGGAAGCAGGCTGGTACAAAGGATACCTCTGCGCGGCACCATAGGGGGTGCCTGAGCCAAAACCGAGGAGCCTCAGGGGAGGGTCCCAGAAGCCGTGTCGGCGCCCCGCTTGTCCTGCGGGCGGTTGCGGGCCTGAACAACCGGGGGCTTGCTAAGCGACGCTCCACCCCGAGAGGGGGGGCGTGAGTAGAAGTTACCAACGGCACGTGATCGTAGAAAGAATCACCTGGAGGGCAGCAACGGCGGGCATTGCTCCCGCGCTGCCCGGCTCATCAGGCGGGCAGGCGACCCAGTTGGTTGCCTGCCCTTGGATCGCCCGTAAGATAACCCACCCATTACATATTCTGGAATTGTGTAATAAACCTGCAGCATTGTTACCCAACACCAACTGTCTTGTGTGTGTCATTTGGGTAACCTACTAGGGGGGAGGGGGGACAGCGGGGTGCCCCTGGGGGTACTATGACGCATCCATCGCCAATCAACCTTTATTTGACACAGAAACAAAAAGACGAATGTATCAAATGCATGGAGCCCTCACTGTAAAAAGCATTTTGTTACTCTTTTTGAGTTTATTGTTTGCATTTTTAATGTGTTAGCACACTAAATCAAGACCTATTGGCTGTGTCAATGATAGTTACTTCATGTCGTGGAGCTGCAACAGAGGGATGACAGGCTGGGTGTGTCCTATTGTGTGTGTGTGTGTGTGTGTGTGCGTGCGCGCGCGCACGTGCGTGTGTGTGTGTGTGTCTGTGTGTGCATGCGCGCACGGGCGTGTGTGTGTGTGTCAGACACTGTAGACAAGAGTTCTGAATGCCCAACATACCTGTAGCGACGGCGCGGACAAGCACGTAGTTCAGTCTTATTACAGGGCAAACAAGCTGTTTAGATTTGGATGGATCCGGAGCTGGTTTTCTGTGACACTTGAGCATAAGCTTGTCATCCTGTTTCTGCATCAGCACTAACAGATCTTCCAGTAGCAGCACATGCACATCTAAAGATGGAGAGACAATATAGACACAGAGGCAAAAGAATAGTTTGCCATCAGATCTGGGATTATAAAAGAGCAAACCTGGAAAGATACAGACATGTACATTTACCTTGCTTGGCTATTTCCATAGCACACACAGCAATCAATCATATCTTTATATTAAATGAATAGGTGTGCATTCAACTGCAGATGTTCACTTTGCAGAGAAAGAGTGACAGGAAAACAAATCACTCATCAATGTGAGAGGAAGGTGCAGGATGGGCACGATGAAGAATGGGTGTTCACTTTGAGAGAGAAAAGCCAGGAAGCTGGCTCTGTATACACTATACCAAAGTAAGGTATAGTCTGTACAGAGTCCAGTGGATCCCCAAAGGTAGGCAGAGGTTGAAGTAGGGAGTACCTTACTCTCAATTTGTGGTAGCGTGTGCGAGCAGTAAGGCCTTATCAGAGGGTAGTGCTAAGCATTTATTGTACAACTCAGACAAGAAATGATTTCGAACACTCAAGGGCTGAACTCGGACCAAATTAGTTTGTATAAAAATATTATTTAGTTATATTTATTTTCTAGAACCAAGGCAGGCCTGGTACAGGTAAGTATAAGTATACTTTGCAAGCATATGCAGTTTAAATACAGTTTGAATACAGTGAATTAGTTACTGTAGAATCACTTTATATCTGCAGATAGTCAGGTTTACTTTGCAATCACTTTTCTTACACAGCCAGGTATCTCTAGATGCAAGGCTGGTGCACTTCCCGAGGGAAAGAAAAATGAGACAATACGTTTTGCAAAGTTATTACAGATTTGCAGTACTACTCATGAGCCACATTTAGGCCTTAGAAGGCAGAACTGGGTGTACGGATCTGTAGGTAAGTTACAGTCAAATGGGCACTCGACTCACACCACCAGCGGCACTTGGGCGGTGGGGTGCAGGGACCACACGTTAGCCAAGGGCTAAACACAGTGGTGGGATTTTAGACTGCGGTGAGCATGCCACCAGATTGGGAACAAAATCTCCTGGGGTCGTGGTCAGTGCTGTATGCCCAATGACCAACACAAGAACTACACCATCGGCAGCACAGGAGTGGCTGGGTGTAGGATGCAGTCTTGGCTGAGGCTGCAGACTCGGTTGCGGTTCCTTCAGAGTCGGTCGGCTGCTGTTGAGGAGAATGGGGCTTTGGGAGTCATCGTACGGTAACTGCAAGCATTTGGAGATGGAGTTGGTCAGACGGTCACAGTTGCTCTTTCTGGTCCACTTCGGTTATGGAGTCGGTCAAGGTGTCGCCTTTGGTCGCGGTTGAGGGGACCTTCAGTTGTTGGATGCAG
Source organism: Triturus cristatus (assembly GCF_964204655.1). Classification (NCBI taxonomy): domain Eukaryota; kingdom Metazoa; phylum Chordata; class Amphibia; order Caudata; family Salamandridae; genus Triturus; species Triturus cristatus. Next base: position 103,722,545 of record NC_140595.1, on the reverse strand, counting down.
GTTTGATTTACGAGTTTGTTGAGGTTCAGGGGTCACTAGGATCCAGGCTAGGATCGCTTGGAGGACCTCCTTACGGTGTTGATTCACTCGGACTCGCGGCTCCGGAAGCAGAGTGGTGGAGACTCACGGAGTTGGCCGGAGTCAGAGTCGGTTACTTTTGAGCAAGTCAATGCTCATGGGAGACAAAGTCCTTTTTAGTCCAAAGGCAGGGCAGATTCTCAGGGTTTACGAGGACTGCTGGCTGCAGGACACACCGAGGTTCTGTTGGAGGATTCTGAGGTCGGGGCAGGTCGGTAGGGCTGGGGCCAAGTCAGTTGATGTGATCCTCTTCTTCTCTCAAAACAGCTGTTCGGTCCTTCTTCTTTTCGGCTCTGATCTGAGGAGGCAAGGTTCAGGGTTTCCCCTAAATACTAAATTTAGGGTGTTACAGGTAGGTACAGGTCAGGACCAATTAGTCCCTTCCTTGGGTGGCCACACCTCCTATTATGCCACCTTCCAGTGGGAGGGGGAATAAGCCTCAATCTGGTTGGCTAGGTCCCCCATCTGCAAGATGGCAGGGACTGAGAGTTGATTTGATTTGATTTGTGAATTTATAAAGCGCACGATTGCTCATGAGCATCTTGGCGCTAAGTCGATGTAATGTCAAGGTCTGCCTGGGGATAGTGCTCTACCTAAGAAGTGAACAGCCAGGTTTTTACCTCTTTCCTGAATGTGAGCAGAGATGTGCTGTTTTTGATTGTAATAGGGAGAAGGTTCCAGGTCTTGGCTGCCTGAAGCAGGAAGCTTCTCCCCCCCACCTAACTTGTTTAAATTTGGGCTTCACCTTACCTCCCCCACCTAAGGGGTGGGGTTGGCCAAGGTGGGCACACCACTCTTCTTAACTTTGTTTTCGCACTGATTCTCCCACCCAAGTTTTGGTTCAGAACCAGTTGGGGCTACTTGCTGGGAGCAGCAAATGGCTGGGGTAGCTCACAAAGGCGGCAGGCCTTTGAAGCTTCCCCTTCGTGGACCCTGCCCATCCTGGGGGAGGAGGCTTGGCACCTTGTCCCAGGATGTGCTTTGTTTCAGGACCCAGAGAGCAGCAGGCCTTCGACCCTGGGGTCCAGAAACATGTCTGGTGGTGGCAGCTGGGGAGCAGCTACTCAGCCAGGACACTAGAGTTAGCTTGTTTTTCAGGGGGCATCTCAAAGATGCCCTCTGAGTGCATTTTCATTAAATTCCACACTGGCATCAGAGTGGCTTAATGTGCTGAGACATTTGATACCAAATTTCCCAGTTTTCAGTAAAACCATTATGATGCTGTGGCATTCGTAATGACATACTCCCAGACCATATACTCTTTATGGCAATACTGCACATACAATGTCCAAGAATTGACTTAGCCGCTGTAGGGGTAATAGGCTCATGCACCCGTACCCTCGCCACTGGTATAGTGCACTCAGCTAGAGGGGTGACTTATCTAGGCCAGGGCAGTGGGTTGTATGCATGGCACACAGGTATGTGTGCCATGTCGACTCTTCACTTTGTTCTGCTCCAAAACACGCAGCCTGCAAGGGGAGTGTGTGTTTGTGAAGGTACAGGATCGCTAACGGTGGCACAATAAGTGCTGCAGCCCTTAGAGACCTTCCCTGGTCACAGTGCCCTTGGTACCTATGGTACCTCTTACAAGGGACTTACATGTAGCCAGAGAGGTGCCAATTGGGTTTTGCAACATTACAGGTTTAGGGAAGGAACATAGGCCCTGGGTACCTGATTGGCAGGAACCCAGGGCACACTTAGTCAAAATACATCAACATTTAGGCAAAAAGTGGGGGCAACCATGCAAAAAGGGTCACTTTCCTATACTTCCTAGTTTTCAATATTTGAGATTGTGTGCAAAGAGACCTTTTACACACACGTTCTGGGTAAAAGAATATATCCAAGATATTGTATAAATGGAAGATGACTTGCAACATTTATTGTCAGGGTTAACTACAAAAGCAAAGTGACCTTGATCTTTGTACCTGAAGACATTTTGGTCTGTCTCAGTTTGTGATCTTTTCCACATTTCTCTTAGCTTTGATTAGCTTGTACAGTTTCTTTCAACCCGTAGGAGGAGGTGAGGTTGTGTAGGATCTCCTTTAGATATCACATCTTACCACTTCTTCCTCAGTATTAGTGTAACATGCACAAGCCCATTTAGACTTTCCACTGACATCCACATGGTTTCGTTTATGATTTGCTTCAGTTTGCCACCGTAAAATACTAGTTCAGATCTAACAAATTCATTGAACTGCCCATATAAAATATTTTTGGTGTCCATAAATGGAAGACAACCATCAGGAAACCTTAAGAGAAACAGTAGCTCACTTCAACATCTCAAAATCCAGTAATGGATCAAAGTAAACAAGCATTGGCATAGCCAATAGGTCTCGCTTTGGGACCTTAGAAGTATTTAGTTATAAGTTATATAAGTATTTAGTTATGCAGCACAATATCCTTGGTGCAACAACATCAACTGTTGCATGGCTAAGCACTTATAAGGTCCCAAAGGCGAGACCTATTGGCTATGAAGTCAAGTCTCCCCTCACGGGCCAGGGAAGCCAGAGCCAAAAGTTGAAAGAGCAGCAGATGAACTTGCAACAACTAGACTCTGCTTCTTGCTGTCATGGGTAGAAGCACACAAACACTGCGCCAATGCAAGAGCCAGCATGCATTTTTGTATCGGGACACAGCCTGTGCACAATGGCACTTTGCAGTATGTTATATAATATGCCCCTTCTAGGCATCAGGACAAAAACCAGGGCACTGATTTTACAGTATGGTGCTGCTGACAGACTGTGGGTTCAACAAACCCCCACAGGCGAAAGAAATATGCTATTAGGTTTTAAGTAAAAAAAAATGTACTGTTTGAGTGTCTGCCTTCATGACAGGTCATCTCCCAGTTCAACAGTTTTAATTGTCCTGTGCATGAGAACCTTGAACCATAACACACACTAGTAACCCTTTTTCCGCAAAAAATCTCTGTATTGTAGCATTTCTGTAAACAAGACCTTCAGCCCTGAAGTGTGCGATTCCGATGACGTTGGTAGGCAAGGCTGGTCGAATCATAATGCATCCATTATCCTCGACGTAATGAATGGCCTTGAAGAGCCTTCATTCAATGGGGAATTCTCTAGTGTCATAAAGTATTAGAAAAAAACACGTCAAGACCTACGAAGCCCTGAATTAATGGAAGCGTGACAAATCTGTAACTAGGCGCACTTAGGAACCTTGCAAATGTGCGCACGGTGAGCCAGATGGACTTACGGGCACACTACAGTGGGCTCAGGGCATCTTATAAATCACTGTGCATTTGGAGAAGCCCTACAGCAGCACACCTCCTTCACTAGCTCAGGCCCAACAGAATAGCCCCAACTCTCTCATCAGAGGAAAAGGGGGCGAAGTCTATTCTACATGGGGGTTTTGAATTCCCCAAATTATTAGTGCATTGAATATCAAGTAACTTAAATGGTATGGCGAATAAAGAAACGTGAGGCAAACCAACCAGAGCAATATGAGACAACAAATCTGTATTCTGTGGGATGCACTCCACAGCAAATACGCCCTCCCCCCCCCCCCCCGCACCTCCACCAGCTAATTTTTCATTAATCACCACAAATTTCAGGCAGAATTCCTGGGTGTACGAAATGTAATCAAGACACTAGCATGTGCGGGTCACTCGGCGACACACATTCTCTGACAGTTTGCAATAATGAAATATAAACAGCTGGAACTCAGTCTGTGTGCTCCATTTCTATAAAAACAAGAACCAAAAACTGGCAAAAACACATCAGCCTTCGTTTTTGCCTGGAGAAAATGTTGTAGAAATGTGTCCTCTAACCTTGCCAAATTTCAGAGAGGTAGGAAGGAGTACATTGTCTGTTTCTCCTCAGTGTGACAGACAATCACTGATGCATTTTCTATTTGTTCTGCGGTGAGAGAAATATTGCAAGGATTTCGCAAAATAATATATTTGAACATTTCTGAGTCGAAGGAGATGCGAAGGAGATGCACCTGCCAGGCCATTCACGAATCCACCTGCTAAAGCTTGTGGATGTGCCCTTCTATCTGACACGGGTCACTGGTGAAATAACATAGACGGGCTGAATAGTCTAAGGGGCACTTTACGCTGAGTTTTTGTCACTTTCCTTAAAGTCACTCTTCTCGCTGATATGATCGCATCAGTTATGACAGAGACAACTTTGCATATTAGAAACGAGTGTTCTTTCTACCTCATGAAACGGTGGCCGCCGAGGCGCCATAAGCGGTGTAAACCAATGAAGGTGTGCAGAAGAAGGATCTTATATTCGAGTGATTCAGTTGTAGCTAACGTACACGTTTGCAAATTTCGCAGCGTAAGCTCCGGATATACTCTATACCCGTTGAAAGCAGTCCACAAACCACCGCATCTCGGCAACGGAACCTGCCCGGGGAGAATATCCCCCTCTGCGCCCTGGGGACAACTCTCCTGGAGGCGAAGAAGGTGCGGTACTCAAGCCCGATGCTGGCGCCAGCAACTCATAATTTGACTTCAGGCTGACCCTGGGGATCACGAGCTGGCTGCAGGATAGCAGAGCAGAGCGAGCACAAACACAGGCAAGGAACGAAAACCACATGCTGAGAACCCACTACAATTAACGCATTAAGCTGTGCAGTTTTACGGAGTCAGTGAGCGTAGCACTCTTTCCAGTCCGTGCGTCCAATGCTTGTGGCAGTGTGTCGTCGTTGCGCGCACATACAAAGCAGGGCATGACATGTAAGCATTAGAGTCGGGTCAAACGCGACCCTATACCTGAAGAAAACAAGCATTGAAAGCATGCGCATGTAAGCATTTCTAGAGTCGGGTCAAACGCGACCCTACACCTGAAGAAAACAAGCATTGAAAGCGTGCGTCATCGCGATCGCTCTGAAAGAGAAAGCGATCGCTCTGAAAGCAAAAGTGATCGCGATGACGCACGAGTTTTCAAAGTGCTGCTGGCGGCCGGCTGCGCGCGTGCACGATCGCGTGAACGCAAGCGTTAGGCCAGCCAGCAGCACTTTGAAATTCCCACATACAAAATGTCTCTTCGAGCCAGCGCAAGCGCTGGGGCTCAGCGAGACCTAAAAATGACTCCTAGCTTCCTCTTTTCAACAAAGCCTTTGATAACAGTGATCACCAAATTTATTGAATGGGAGACCTGGTGTATGAGAGAAGGGAACTGTGTCCAAGAGGTGTATAGTGTTTCCTCTCTGCCAAACTTCATACGTCTGTGAATCAAAAGTTTGTGAAAGAACCAAAATTGTTGCTCATGGATAGATTTAGTGGGGAGCATTGTGGCATATGTGCCATCAATGTTTTCGTGAAGGCTACTAGTCAGTAATTGTTGTTAGCAGTTCACGGGGCTGAGGTCTGATGAATGAGCGTATAATCCATAAGCAACATAGGTGACTTGAGCACTAGCATTGCTGTGAAGAGGAGCAAGGACCTTTTTTAGCCAGACTGGAGAGAAACTGAAGGCATATAAAAAGTCTCTCTCTACAGTCTTCATGCAAGAGAGGCATTTTGAATGTTAGCAGCCTTCATCCGAGTATTCTTTCAGAAGAAGGGGAAAAAGAGAATTCATCTTGGGGTACTTTAGTATTGAAGTATTCTTTACATTAATATTTCTATATAACCAATTTTAATTTATGTTTGTAACACTACTATTGACTAGAAGGAAAATGTTACTTACATTGTTAGGATCTGTTCATAGCGTGCAGTGCTGTAGATTCACATCCTCTGCATACTTCTGCTGTCTAGTGTTTGGCTCTTGCTGTTGCACATTTTTCAGTCATGAGTTCTCAGTGAGGCCTCCACCTCTAGTAGTGACACGCATTGGCACCGACTTCATTGGTAGATTGGTTTCCACACAGTGGGTCAGAGTAGGTATGGAGTAGTGAGTAGGATAAGACAGTGGCCATGTGTGTAGTGTCAATCTTCATGTAGATTGAAGATATTTGTAGAAAACACTGGCTTCTTGGGAGGCAGGTGGGCGCAAGCTGATCTACAGCAATACATGCGATTAACCGATGCTTACAGGGAAAGGAGCAAAATCCATTCTTAGCATTTGTGCCCATAGATACACATGCTCTGCATGGACAGTAAAGCTGTACTATCCTATGTGGTGACTAGCCAGTGAATGGGGCAAAGGTCTGAAACAAAGTCTTTATGACACTCTGACCTTTCGTAGTCTGTAGCCATACCAGAATGTCTGTACAATAATGCTTTGTTAAGATGCATGGATCGAACCAGGTAGCAGCCTTCCAAATAATGACACCCTATTTGCAGGCAGAGTGAGGCATGGGGAGGGCAGGTAGGTTTCTTTTTTTTTTTTTATAACAATTTTATTGATAATAAATGGCACACATGTCAGGCAATACAGAGTTAGCAGTGGCAAGGCAGAGGATACAATAGGCTACATTACCAGTTATGCAGATTAAGAGGACACTTAACATGGTGTCTAGCCCGGTACCATGGCAGTCATAACAATGGTTCCCTCTTTCCAGAGATCAGAAACAATGGAGAGCAGGTGCGTATTGTTTACTCTTTGGAGTAATAGGAGTAGCCACACGGTGGTTAGGACCGCTCCGCCCCATACCGTAGTTCCGCCAGTGTCCGCATCTCCCTTCTCAGTTCCACCATGGGAGAAATGCATATGTCCCCTCAATATTTATTCCACTTTCCCCACTTACTATCCCACTTTTTGGGGCATCCATGCCCCTTGAACACCGTGCTTCAGTTACCATGGCATAGTCCGTGTTGGACGCCAAATCTCTCACCCGTGGCAGCACATTGGATCCCCACTTCTGAGCAATATTACATTTGGCTATGGTCCACCCCATAGTCGCCCATGATTGTTACATCTGGTTGAGGTCTGTGGCATCCTAAATATGAAGGAGGCAGACCTTGGGGGAGGGATGGATGGGTTTGCCAGAGGCCCTAGTAAGCTGCCGAGTGACATCTGTCCAATAAATTTGGATGTGAGGGCAGTCCCAGAGTATGTGCGTGAAGGTACCAGTCTGGTTGCAGCGTCGTAAACAAAGTGAGTTCAGTCTTCTACCCAGCCAAAACAATAGCGTTGCATCAAAGTAGACCCTGTGGAGAATCTTAAGCTGAATCAGTCGGAGTCTCAGTGGAATCGCCACCTCCCTAGGGGAAGCGAGCGCCTCCCACCAGTCATCGTCGTCCATCTCCCCCAGGTCACTCTCCCAACTTCCCCTCAATTTCAGCATAGGGTCCGTCCGGTTGTTTGCTAATTTTTTGTACGTGAGGGATATAGCTTTGCGATCCATGGGATCTAACAAAAAGCGATCTTCCAAGGGGGAGGAATCTGGAAGGGGAGCATCCCCAGGGAGGG